>NC_063045.1:30295660-30645660 GCF_018812025.1 Megalobrama amblycephala
GTTCCTCGGTTGTCCTGAGTTACAAAAGCTGGATCTCCATGTCATATGGTCACTGTGGGGAAGAACTAAAATGTGCAGAGCATGCTTGGAAACCAAAGTACCTGGAGGTTTTTTTTTGTCAAGAACAGTGAGAAGCTTCATTGCTCAGAACAAAGTGTAAAAGTGTGTGTGAGTACTTGTTTTGGCTATACTTGTGAGGACCAAATGTCCTCACTTATATTGTGAAATACTTTGACAACCCACTAGTGTGGACATTTGACTGGTCCTCACTAGTTAAAAAGGCTTATAAATCAGCCAAAATATGTTTTTATTTAAATCTAGTGTTTTGCACATGTTTCTGTGATAGGTTTAGGAGTAGTGGTTGGGTTAGGTGATACAAAATATCATTGACCTTATATGAAATCAAGAATAAATAGAAACAGTCTTTAATAATAAATCCAATACCAGTGTTGCCAATTGCTTCCAAAACTGCTCGCTAAATGTCGCTAGATGACGTCATACTGGCGAGTCCACTGATCTATATTAATATAGATCAGTGTGCGAGTCACAGAATCAAGATAAGGTTTGTTCAAGAAGTTTCTAGATTTGTCGCTAGGCTTTTGAAAAAAAGTCTCAAAAGGTGCAGGGAACTTGCTAATCTAGTGACAAAATCGCTAGGCAGCACTGTCCAGTATGGAACACATAGGAGAAACTCAAGAGAAATATAACAACCACATACAACATTAATGACACTGAACACAGAACTAGGGAAAGTATATGGACTGAAATACACAAGGAGTGTTAATGAACTGAACAGAAACAGGTGTGTAATTAGGTATGGAAGCACATGTTTAGCAATATTCAATTTAAAATGTATTATGCAAAATGGCAATGCATTTCTGTATTTACATTTACATTTTCCATATTATATGTGCAATGTTTGGAGCAAAATGATCATTCAAATTCAATAATATACAGTAATTTACATTTGCTGTTTCCTACACTAGTTTTAAAATATGATTTAAACACATTTTAACGCTTTATAAGTTGCAAAATTAAAATGAAAATGTATTACAGAAATGATTATATATGTTTAAAATGTTAAAGCAAAATAATGTCATTTATTACTCACCCTCATGCAGTTCCACACCCGTAAGACCTTTGTTGATCTTCGGAACACAAATTAAGATATTTTTGTTGAAATCCGATGGCTCCATGAGGCCTCCATAGCCAGCAATGACATTTCCTCTCTCAAGATCCATAAAGGTACTAAAAACATATTTAAATCAGTTCATGTGAGTACAGTGGTTCAATATTAATATTATAAAGCGACAAGAATATTTTTAGTGCGCCAAAAAATAAAATAACAACTTATATAGTGATGGCCGATTTCAAAACACTGCTTCAGGAAGCTTCGGAGCGTTATGAATCAGCATATCGAATCATAATTCGCGTGTCAAATCGTCAAACTGCTGAAATCACGTGACTTTGGTCAGAGCACAAATCAATGATTCGACACACTGATTCATAATGCACTGAAGCTTCATGAAGCAGTGTTTTGAAATCGGGCATCACTATATAAGTCGTTATTTTGTTTTTTGGGGCACCAAAAATATTCTTGTTGCTTTATAATATTAATATTAACTAATAGGGAACACAGGCAGGCAGACAGACAAACAGGAAAACTAAAACAATGATAATAAACAGAGCTAAACAGAACATAACCGTTACACGCAGGGCTTTTAACAATAAAAACATAGGAACAATGAATAATAAAGTTATTATGCCATTAATGTTTTTAATATCTGAATAAGATGATAAATTGTTTAACATGGCACAGAATTGCACAGGGGTTATATATTTCCCCCCCTTTTCGCCCTGTAATTAGCAATAAAAATGAGTGAGGCACAGAGTTGAATATGAATATGACAAATATGACTAATTATCTAAATCCTCTGGCTTATCCTTCTGCGAATCAACATCTGAAGATCAGAGAAGGACAATATGCCCCCTCTAAGCTAATACAGCACTTAATTAAATATTAGAGTGCTTTCAGCAGGCCATATTAAAATGAATCTGACTTCATTAAATATGATTAATAATGCACCCACCCTGCCGAATATATATATTCTGAGAAATAAGAGTAATGAACATCTGCTCGCAAGTTGTTTCAGAGTCTGAGGCGGTGAAACGCTACATCATCTTTAGGTGGATCTCTGTGGAGTTCACTATGCTTCCTTGGTCTGACATAATTCTTCCCATGTTGTGGTTTGCAATGACATTAACAGTGCTCTAAGGAAGATGTTATTGCGATTGTAACCTCAACAGGCACATTCTTGCTAATTTTGCTAATGCTAATGAACAGCTGCAATCTTGGCACTTTTATTCCCTGCTGAAATATACAGCTTAAGATAGTATCTGTGTTGTTAGCATGATAACTAGTCAACATAGCAAGTTTAAGATTGTCACTAGCTAATCCAAGCTGGTCATTAGTTAGTCTAAGCAGTCCTTACAAAAAAAAAATAACCATGGTTTTTACAGTAACCATGGTTTCACTATGGTTTTTGTACTAAACAAAGTGACTACAAAATTAACCTTTATTCATTTATTTTCAGCAAAATCACAGTAACTACAAAATCAGCATAGATTTACTACAATAACCATTGTTTAACTATGATTTTTCCAGGAAAACCATAGTAAAATATCCATGGTTACAACATTCATATCACTATAGATTTACTGTAGTATTACTGCAATATTGTTTGATATTGTTATATATTACTATAGTAGAACCATGGTTTCAAAACCATGGTTTGCACTAAAAAAAAAACATTTTACTATAGTAAAACCATGGTTAATTTTCATAAGGGTGGTTATTAGTGACTAAAGCTGTTTTTTTTTTTTGTTTTTTTTTTGAGAATGGTAGCTAGACAACCTGCTTGGACCTGATAATAAACAGTATGGACTAGCTAGAAACCAACCACCAAAACA
The DNA here is from genome assembly GCF_018812025.1 of Megalobrama amblycephala. Classification (NCBI taxonomy): domain Eukaryota; kingdom Metazoa; phylum Chordata; class Actinopteri; order Cypriniformes; family Xenocyprididae; genus Megalobrama; species Megalobrama amblycephala. The sequence goes on from NC_063045.1 coordinate 30,298,631, forward strand.
CACCTACTAGCTTAACCTTGATTTTCTAGGCTTGTTAGATATTATCGTACAACTTGAAATGCTTGAAAATAAGATAATGTAATAGAGAACTATGGATGATGAAACACCATGTCTGTTAGACTGAAAGACATTAATGAGATGTTTCTCAAAACATGTAAAAGCATGACTGAGAATAGCTAGCGCTGTTGACTAGCTTTGTAGTGTGTCTCATTAATGTTAATTATCGTTTCATCACTGGGCTTCATGAACATGTAATTAAAGTAGAAACCATCCTTTCACATAGTTGTTTGTGACACTTGATAGAAAAAAAAGTTCTGTAATGATATGTTAGCATAGTTTCTACACATTCAGAAAACGTAGTTTTGTTGCGCAAGCCTGATAGCTAATACTATGGCTAAAGGATTAATGTTTCTGGCAAGCTTTATCACTATTCTCTGTCACAACTTTATTTATATAAAAGTTGGGGCTGAAAGAGTTTCACACAAGTAATTGCAGCATTATGGTGGCATTCATGTCTCATAAATATGACAATTCCATTATGACTTGAGGACAGCATTGCACAGTATTGTGTACAGTAGCAGAGTCTAAATCATGAACAAAATTTAAATTGTTTGCTGCTAAATAAAAAAAAAAAATGACTGCTTGATTTTTTTATATAATTCATTAGAGACCAACATAATTTGATTCAGAATGTCTAAAACGAAGATGATTCCATGACATTGATTTAAATGTGGCACAAGAACGTGCAATAATGGCACTGCATCAGGCTGCGGCAGTCAGGGGGTGAATTAAATAAAACTAATGACTGCAAGAAGGCAATTTAGAGATAAAAACTTTGAAAATACAAACCAAGGAAGGTGAGCTTGCACAAACATAATTGTTTCAGATGCAATACAATTTTTTATATCAGAGACAAGACATTTTGTCTATTGTTCCCAAAAATGCTGGATCAAATTGTTCCAGCAGTGTATTATTTAACAAAAATGTGAAAGAGGCAAAATGATCACCAACATGCAGGGTAAAAGTGCGGTCACACTAGACTTTGTGATCTGATGGAGAGAGAGGAAACAAGTACATGCAAAGAAGTTCCGTTTTCACAAATGTGACCCTGGACCACAAAACAAGTCATAAGTCACATGGGTATATTTGTGGCAATAGCCAACAATACATTGAATGGGTCAAAATGATCTTATTATTTTTCTTTTATACCAAAAATCAATAGGATATTAAAGGTGCTAAAGAGGATGTTTTGTTTTATACATTTTTGCAATATTACTTGAAACTGTCTTTACTAACTGATAAAACACTATTTATTAGGTGCACTGAAAGGAATAATATTAATATACATTATCTGTGCACGAGGTAGGGCCTTAAAAACATCAGCCAATCGTTTACGCGATCATCACGTAAACGATTGGCCCTCTGGCTTGTCAATCACTGCCGTGACGTTCCTTGTGAGAGACGAGTGCGGCTGCGCGCTCCAGTAACTTTCCACACTCCACAGGCGCCGCATGCGATGTTTTTGTCCGGAGACAGGAGTAACAACTGCAGATTATGAGTTACCTGCGGTGAGTCCGACATAATGAATCCACTAACACGATACAGTGAATGCCGGTGGTAAACACTCGTGTTCCAATACTCGTGCACAAATTTTGGGAGGCGTTCCCTCGAAAGGAAGGGGGGTTGTTCTTAAGCATGCGCTCATTTCAAAAACTCAGAAACAGTCTTTGGTTTCTCAGTCGACGAAAACATCCTCTTTATCACCTTTAAGTAAAGATCATGTTCCATGAAGATATTTTGTAAATTTGTAAATGTTATGGCTTATTAGCATATTATTATGACCTAATAGTCTGGCTGGACTAACACACCAAATGGCTTAACTCTAGTTGCCTATGACTATGTGTGCCTGAGCCAAAAGACTAAAACATACCCATTTAGAACATGCATTATGTGTGGATTTAACAAATGATATAACACTGAAGGTAATTGTAATTGACAAAACCCTCTATTATCCTATTTGTATATGTTGAAGGCATTTGGAACAACAGATGAATAACGAAGCATGAACCTTAACACACATTCATTTGAAATCAGCCCAAATGCACACACGTAATTGAAAACATCACCCTTGGAAAATAATGAAGGTGTCATTAGAAGCAAATAAGGTGAGCCCCAGTTAATGTGTATACATGCAAAGCCCATTTCACTGAACATTTTCTCATGTCCACGATGCTTAGTCACAGAATTCTCACATAAATGGCTTGCTGTTGCTGTATGAACATTATACGTAAATGCTGCTGCTTATATGCTTGTAATTTACTCCTACATCAAGTGCAAGACTGTAAAATGTGAAGCTTAGTTTTTAAACTAAATCTGTTTTATATATAAGTCTTTATGCTTGTTTCAACTTTAAATCAACCATACTGCAACTGTTTCATCTTGACATTTAGACACATTGGGCCTCATTTATGAAACAAACGACAGAAAACTGGAGATTTGTCAATATGGACGTGAGCAGTGGCTACGATCAAATCTCACGTCAGGTCTCAGCTTGTGTACGCAAGTTTTTGAGTTAGCGTGAACTTGCATGCAGCATAGTAAATCTGGTGGAGAAGCGTAAAATTTTATTAAATTAGAATAGATGGGTGTCTGTGACCCATTAAAAATACTACAAATGTTTGTTTTTTGTTTAGCTTTACATGCGCAAATAGCAGCATAAGCACATCACACACCTGCAGTGCTTCTGTGTCTGTGAACCGAGAAAAACAGAATATAATTAACTAGGCTATATAAAAGGAAAATAAATAAATAAATAGGACTACATTAAATATATTTCACTTAAATAATTAACAGATTAACAAAAGAAAAAAAAAATGGTGCGCTCTAGTCATGCACTCTAACGTAGCCCATTTCTTTTACGTGGATATTGAGTGAAGTACAAAGCCTTGTTTACATAATGAATAATAATTTAGCAACCCAAATGTTAGATTGTGAATATGGAATATGGAATATGGAATCTTGTCGAATGAGGTAAGCGCAATGCCGTTTTTCTTTAAATCAAAGTCCGTTTAAGACAAGTCATTTCACTCGGCGGCCATCTTTGAAGCGCCTCTCAGGCATTCAAGTGCAGCTCCTATCTCTTTGAATGGGGAAACATCGAATTCTCCAAAGTTGTTTGCCAAGCTTTCGATCAAATTTCATATTTGAAATCACCAGTGAAATCTGACAACAACTCTCATAAATTTTGTTTTTTTTAACGCTCGAATCATAACAACAACAACAACAAAATACTGTATTTTTCAGGATGGATCAAGCTAATGCGCAATCCTAATTGTGCGTCTCGTGTGTCTCATTTCAGAGGTGCACGTCTGACTGTTTCTACATGGACCGGAGGCCACTGCAGTGACGCGACGACTTTACCAATCGGCGATTATTTAGAAGGCAGGACTTATTTGTTACGGTACACAGGAGGAAGACACAGATGTAACAGGTAATGGTAGTTTTATTGACCACAGTAGAGCAGAGGAACACACACAGGTGAGTGAACTGGTTGTAGATAGGTTTGAGCAGGTAGTATGAGGTATAGTTACTGTCCTTTCTTTTGTAGGTAGATACACGCTGGAGCTTGGAGACGCTGGAGAACTTGGGAGCTGGCTAGAACACACCCACACAGCAGACGAGGCACACAGAGGGAAGGAGACACGCTGGAGACAGGTGAGTATACGAAGAGGAGTCCTTGAGGTAAGCATAACAATGAGTATATGCGAACGAGACCGGACATGGAGTGCTGTGTGAGTGTGTGCTTTATAGTGCTGTTGATGAGTGGAGTGATGAGGTGCAGGTGGCGGTGATCAGTACTCTGGGGATGGCGTGCGCTGTGATTGGTGGATGTTGGAACCTGACGTGTCTGTGACATTATTCCGCCATTTGCATGTTGCACTTTCTTCCAATCAAAACAATACGAATGATGCATCTTATTCTATAGTCTTTGTTTAAATATACTAAAGTCATTTTGGCTTGTCGTTTGTATGTTGTTTATAATGAACGCCACTATAGCTAATTTGCTAACGGAAGCATAATTTAGCATAATATTTGCTAACGGAAAAAAACGAAACTGGTGCCGCGTTCGTTCCGTAAGTAGAATAGGGAAGGCGTAGGACATTCAGCGTAAGCGTTATGAAGAATGCGGAAGTGGAAAGTACGTTCAAGGCGATATTTTGTTTAGAAAGCATAAACGGTTGTATTTTTTTCGAAAATGACCGATTGATTCGCTAAATAAGACCCTTATTACTCATGTGGTATCGTTTAAAGCCCTTGAAGCTGCACTGAAACTGTAATTTTGACCTTCAATCTGTTGGTAGCCATTGAAATCCACTGTAAGGAGAAAAATCCTGGAATGTTTTCCTCAAAAACCTTCATTTCTTTTCGACTGACGAAAGAAAGACATGAACATCTTGGATGACATGGGGGTGAGTAAATTTATCAGGAAAAGTGTATTTAAAAGTGGACTAATCCTTTAACTAATGTTAACAAGATTTTAATAACGTATTAGTAAATGCTGAAATTAACATTAACAAAACATTAATAAATGCTGTAAGTGCAGTTCATGTTATCTAATGTAGTTAACTAAAGGCCAGAACACACCAAGCTGACGCCGACGAACTAGTGGCGACGAAAGCAGACAGTGGGGTTGGCTCACGTCGGCAGTGTCTGTGTCCAAAGTTGTCCTGACACACCAAACCGAAGCTAAACAGCCGACGGACAAGTAGCACGTCAATTCTGCGCCTGCGTGAGATGAAATGCCTTTCCGAACCAGCCGGTAGAAGTAGCTGAACAGCCAATCAGAATGATCAGATGGCCCAATGGACCGACGAGCTCCGACGCCGATTCAAACTTTCGAATCGGGTGTAAAAAAGCCGACGAGGACCAACTTTAGCCGATGGTGCAGAACACACTGACAAAACTTAGTCAGCCAATGAACAAAAACTGCCAGATGGCCGACCGTCGGATTGGTGTGTTCCTGCCTTAATGTTAACTAATGAACCTTATTGTACGTGTTACCATATTTTCTATTATATCTATTAGTCTGCATTTACATTACTAATGTGTTACTACTTTGGCATATCATATCTATGTCAATCAATGCAATTTTGAGAGTGAATCCCACATTAAATGTGGATGTCACTTCCGAAACCTTGCATCGTCAACCGACACTTGATCCTCACAGCAGCATAAACACTGTATTCAATGGATTACATATAGCGTGCAAAGACCGCTCCCCCTACAATCACCGAAAGCTGTCACTCATCTCAGTCCATAGCAATCTCAGAAAGCACCGCTTCATCAATGAGCTGTCCACTCTGCATAATGATGTTGTTAAAGTAAATATTTCGATGTTTTGAGCAGTAAGTGGATTCTTATATTAAAAACCTTTGATGGCCACCACTCAGGATCAACAAACATGTCCATGATCGTCCACACCACCTACCACTGCAAAACGTCCCACAAATGTAAAACACATGACGTTCCCCAGAGCGCAAACACAGATACGCAGTGGAGCATTAGCCAAAATGATATAACTAGCATCACTGGGGTACTCTTGCTTTCATTTGCGAATAGAGAATGTGAAGCTACGTCATGCTGCGTTGCATTCTAGGGTGGTGCCGCCATCTTAGGAGGTTCGCTCTCTGCTACTTATACTGAAATTAATACTGATACCTGCATACCTTTTTGTTTTTGCCTTGAATTTAAATATTCACATTCTTTATCATATTGTTTGCAGGGAAAAGAAAGCTATTTTATCACATTGTATGATTTTTAATTTTATGTTTTCACTGTGGTTTCGTACAATTCTGTTCTCAATATATCTAGTTACCATTAAAACACAACATGTCCTTCAACCAATACGCCAATATAGGCCATTTGTCACTTCCCTGAAATACGATCCATAGGAGCGTTTACTAAAGTTGCGCCCTGTCGACTGTACAGGACACTTTCGTTTTAATGCATGAAATAAGACCCATATGAGAGTTTATGAAAATTGGTAAGGGACCGTGTAAAAAGTCCACGCATTTTGATTGGTAACAACAGTCATTCATAATTTCTGTCATTATTTTTACGCCAGCTAGAGGGTGCATAACTTTAAAACGTAAAAATAGGTCGTAATAAGGTGCTTGAAAAAACAACCTATAGGGTCGTTTTTTTGGAGGAGGACAGTCTCTGAAAACAGTGTCACACATTGGGCGCTCACTGCTGCTTTAGCCGTAAAATGGTAGAAATGTCCAAATAAAAATATGTGTTCAACAAGCTGACAGAAGTCGATCCATTTCTTTGTTGAAAATGTATATATATCCGTTTCACTAATATATAATTTATCCGTTTCACTCGTATGTGTCACAATTTGAAAGAATTTGAAAGTCGTTAAATCTGTTTCATCGCGACTTTAAGACAGATGCATTGCTCTACAATTTTGATTGAAAATGATCACTGTTACAGTAATTACATTTGAGTTATAGAGGTCTCGACCATTGTGTATTTGGAAAATTGGCATCTGAATAATCTCACGTCAGTAGATCCATCTGCTCTTCTGGCGGCAATCACGTCAAACAGACGCTCTCCCTAACTGTCATGCTCACGAGAGCCCTGCCTGGTTACTACCGTACTATATCTGCTCCGGACAACAGGGCCAAACACAAATGTGGTCCAACCTCATTCCACATTTTTCGGAAAGCCAATTTCATCCCAAACCCCTCTACAATCTCCTGCTTCTAAGGGATGTTTATTCAGTATTCAAAATCAAAAGGGCTGTGGATATTTTCATGCCTCATTTTTCAGCAGAATGGCTTTATATTTTGGCTGCCGTTCCTCAGCGGATGAATCAAGGTTATATAAAGATGCACCAAAAAGATGGATTCATGAAAATAGGCGTATTTTCCATTGCGATTTTTTGGAAGTTGGCAAATCCAAGTCAAAACAAGAGGCATTATTGGTCCTAGAACCCATCGAGGAGTTTTATCAGGTTGGCTGCTGGTCACACATATCACCCACTCAATTAAAGAAGTTGAAGAAAAGAAAGCCCACGGGATGCTGGGATGGAAGATGAGGTGTGAGTCGTGTGGCAACAGTGTGGAGGCAGAATGAAGAGGAGCAATATCCACATGAGCACTGATGCAAGAGACCCTGACTTTCGCCTTTAGTCACTGCAACTTTTGTGGCCGTTGGACGTGACTGCTCTCCAAATCGATTCTTAGTAAGCATTACCCAGCTGAAACAAACAGCAAATGTGTTGTGAATGCCAGTCCCCAGGAGTGTTGGGGAGAAACTAACTAAAAGTAGGAACTCTACTAACTACATTCTGCAGTAGTGTGACAACATCTGAGTTCTTGTGTAAAGAGTTTTGTCCTAAAGGATCATGTATCCAACATAAACATCTAATCACATTTTCTTTCTTTTTAAAATATTTCATGAAATGCAGGCACTCACAAAAGCAAAATCAGGTCACTCATAACAAATGCACTGCTATTGCCAATTGTTGATCCAAGCAAGAGAGAGAAAAAAAAAAATCACATTGAAGCTCAATTACATGAATTTTCTCGCTCTCTCAATTGGAGCGTAATTGAGCAGATGTATATTTCTCAATGGCCATCTAAGACATTTTGCCAGTTTTCGGCTTGGCCCAGAGCCCAGGCATCACAAGACACAATATCCCACAGCGCTTTTAAACACTTTCCAATTTAACAAATGCCGCTGTATTGTTTAAACTTATCCTCCCTCTCTACAAGCAATTCATTCAGGGATAAAAATTCTGTCATCTGACCTGTTCCACTGATTTTCTTTTAAACACCTATTTGAAATGGCATAAACAAACATATAATTACAGCATAAAGGCTTTGAAATCCCAATCTTGTGATTAAAAGTGTGTGGCACTACTAAGTTATGGAGAATAAAAAACAGCTTGTGAAACAAATCATGTCTGATAAAGCCTTGAGGGAAAGAGGATTTAAATAGTCTTGAATAATGTCTGAGATCTGCCAAACAATTAGCAAGACAGAGTGTTTCATAACTGACTGGTATTGGTTATGACTTTTTGACAACACAGCCCCCATTCTAACTGTCAAGTTACAAAAACCCTACAACTGTGTGATAATAAGGAAGCTTCCTTTTGCTTCTGCTCTCAGTGTTTTCTAAATGGACTTAATTGCTCTATTCCAAAGTCTAGTGAGCTGGCTTTCTGTCTACTGCCATTCTTAAGCTGAAAGGAAACTTCCCTTTGTCCATATCTTCATCATCAGCACAGTAGGCTGATGTTCGTGCATTGAACACAATCCATGTGCATCCTGATTTGTGTCAACATGGACACCATTGCATACACAAGTGATTTAAAGGGCTCAAAAAAGTTAGTGTACACACGCTGAACATGTCCATCTGCACTAACTGTAAATGAAGTGTATTTTAAATAGCTTGAGTGTTTACTGTGTGTTCGATGGAGCAAACACATAAAATTAAGTATACTTGTTTTGAAACATATTCTTGTATACTACTTGGTGTTGTGTGCACTGATGTATTCTGAAATGTCAGATCATAATTTTCAGTGTTGCCACAAGGAGTGCTACAGCAGGCATTAACAGAGGCCCTGTTTACACCTGGTATTAAGATGTGTTTTGGTCGATCAGATCACAAGTGGACAATGCTAAATACAGGTGTAAACGGGGTCTAAAACTTTTCGAGCTTAATGGATCAAAATACGAGGTGAAAATGGGTATGTCTTCCTAGTCTACTTGTGATAACACATCATAATACCAGGTGTAAACAGGGCCATAAACTGTATATTAAAGTCAGTTTTCTCTTTCAAGTCAACTTCTGTCATGGCAGAGCAACATTTTGATAAGAAACTTGCTGAAAAAGTTAGTTAAAGTTAACTAAAATAACTATAGCTACCAAGATAACAGGGAACATTGTGAGTTATCTGACCTTCCAATAAACATCTAATAATGTTCTCACAATGTTAGCACAAAACCTCTCGGTTACGTATGTAACCTTGGGTCCCTGAAAAGGGAGTGAGACGCTGCATCGAAATGCTGTGGGCCCCCTCAGAGGCCATGCCCAGAGTTTCCACAACTCTGGAGAGGGGTGAAGTATTGACCCCTTCGCCTGATAGAGAAGGTCCTTCCTTATCGGAATCTCCAGAGGAGAGCCGTCGAGGAGAGACACAAGATCAGAGATCCATACTCGGGCTGGCCAGTACAGGGCTATTAGCAAAAGACTGACCCCGTCCCGGAAGGCATACAGACGTAGCCTCAGCCATGTCTGTACCATAGTGTCCAGCCGAAGAGGAGCTGGATGAGTAAGGGAGAGCCACAGTGGACAGTGTATTGTCTCTAGAGATGAGAACAGATCTACTTCCGTTCGTCCGAATTTTTCCCACAGGAGCTCCACCAACTCGGGGTGAAGTCTCCATTCCCCGGGCCTAAGGCCCTGTCTGATTTAAATACGACGGGATGTAAACTGCCCTCAGAGAGAGCAGTTTCCCATGGGCCCACAGGAGGATCTGGTGAGCCAGCCTGTATAATGGGTCTGACCCCCCTGAATAAGAGACCACTGATGTGCTGTCTGTACGTATAAGCACATGATGGCCTCTTAGGTCTGTTAGGAAGTATTTCAGAGCCTGAAACACGGCCAGCGAGAGATGATGGTCCTGCCACAGACCTCGAGCTGAGCGAGCACTCATGATCGCCCCCCAGCCCGTGAGGGATGCATTCGTCGTTAGCGTGATGCAACGACAAGGAGCTCCCAGGTTCTTTCCACATAACTAAGGCATGAAGGCATGGCCGCGTGACCTTGATTATGCGATGTGGGTTTTCCCTCAGGGAAGAACCCTTGGTTTTGAGCTACCACTGCAAAGATCTCATGTAGAACAGGCAAAAAGGTGTCATGTTGGACGCAGCTGCCATCAGACCTAAAAGTCTCTGAAACTGCTTGACAGTGAGTGACTGGCCTAGCTTTAGTTCTTTTACAGCTTAGAGAATCGAAGCGATACAAGCAAGAGACAGGCACGCCTGCATCATTGTCGAATCCCATACCACTCTGAAAAAAGTGGTCATCTGAGCTGGAGAAAGCACACTTTTCTTGGCATTCTCATGTAAGCGAGAAAGACACGATGTCAAATAGCCTATAGTGAATTAGCTCAAATGTGAAATATATACGTAATCGTTATGATCAATTACAAATATAAGTCAACCATAAAGGGACATGTATATATATCGAGCGAGTATCCCAGTAAACATAGTTGGCTAGGTCTTAAAGGCTTAAAGGTGCTACAGAGGATCTTTTCGTCGACTGAGAAACCAAAGACTGTTACTGAGTTTTTGAAAGAGGGCATGCGTAAGAACAACCCCCCTCCTTCACAGCTCATTTCGAGGGAACGCCTCCCAAAACTCGTGCACGAGTATTGGAACACTAGTGTTTACCACCGGCATTCGCTGTGTCGTGTTAGTGGATTCTTTATGTCGGACTCACCGCAGGTAATTCATAATCTGCAGTTGTTACTCCTGTCTCCTGACAAAAACATTGCATGCGGCGCCTGTAGAGTGTGGAAAGTTACTGGAACGCGCAGCTGCACACATCTCGCACGTCTCGCACAAGGAACGTCATGGCAGTGATTGACAAGCCAGAGGGCCAATCGCATAAACGATTGGCTGATGTTTTTAAGGCCCTACCTCGTGCACAGATGATGTATATTAACTCCCTGAGGTCTGAAAACGCGCCGGCGCGTTTTGCAGGATTTTTTTCACATTGCAGCAAAACAGACTTAAAATACTCCGTCATTTCTTGTCATAGAGACATAAGTAATATATCAATTGAAACTATAGAATGTCTTCTTTTATTTATGTACACTCAGAGTAAAAACACAATGTTGTGCTTTTTTGTAAAATAAAGAAAACTAACATGATGCGTGATCTCTCCTCTCCCTCTGAACGAAGTCCAATCTGATAGTTCTCAGAAAATGAACTGTAACTTATGAATACTAATGACAAAAAAAATGACACTTACGTCTAAAGAAACGTTGAAATGTCAGGTTTTAAATCGTGCAAGTAAACAAACATTCTGTGTTTATGTAATCTGTATGAAAAGAGAGCCATGTCAGAAGTCTGTGATTCAACTCATTATCCGCTAATGCAGCCACGCCCACGGAGCCAGCGCTATTCAGACGCAAATTCAGAGGCAATACATGCATTCATCATCTCAATCGTGTATTTATTGTCTTGAAAAGTGATTATTTGGATGTTAAAGCAATGGTTAGCGATCTCTAGAAGACATGCCGTTAGTTCCTAGTTCCTTTTCTTCTTTATATGAATCTGTGGCCTGAAGGTGTACAGAGAGCGCCCTCCGGCTGCAAGTATGAATTAAAAACACCATTCCTGAAATGTCCTCTTCTTCTTTAGAATAATTTGTGGACTAAAGGTGTACAGAGAGCGCCCTCCGGCTGCAAGTATGAATTAAAAACACAGTATCCAGCACTCATATTGATGACAATAAATATTACTTCTCAGTATAGAAAATTGACATAAATATATAAGAATCCATCAATATTTCTCCAAATGTGCATGCTTTTAAGCTAAAAGCCTATATGAAATGCCATAGAGGTAACATAATTGTTCAGACACTTTGCATCACAGAAATACATTTTATTTTAAAGAATATAATAAAATACCATTATTCTAAATTGTAATAATATTTCACAGTATTGCTGTTTATGATGAGCTGAGACATTATTACAGAGGGTTTTTTCACAGCCTACCTGACTGAAAGGCCTCATTAATATGCAAGTCATTTCAGGTCATTATTATGTGATTCTTTTGTCTTCTCAGGTGTAAATGGCCCATTATTCATGCAGATTCACGCCTCCACGCATACTGTCTTTCTTGACAAAAAGTGTCTTACAAGAACTAAATCAATATATTGTTTTATATGAAGGAGTAGGCAGCATAATTTTTACATAATTCTGAAGCAAAAACTCTAGTCTACAACCTCCAATACCCAAAAGTCTTGTGAACACAGATTTAATATACTTTTTTTGGCCTTATTTCAGTGACTTAAGTTTTTTGTTTTTTCAATAACCACGCATAAACATTATTCCTTCAAAAATACAAACATGTACATACATGTTCCTCACATATTATTGTAGCCTAGTTTGTGCTGAATACAGTGTAATGACACTTTTGTCATTTATATGTTTATGAACAACTGAAAAAAGCACAAATGTCAGGGCATGTCAAAACTTCTCCAAGCCCCAAATCAGCCTCAGACTCCAGAGGGTTAATATTATTCCTTTCAGTACAACTAATAAATAGTCTTTTATCAGTTAGTAAAGACAGTTTCAAGTAATATTGCAAAAATGTATAAAACAAAACATCCTCTTTAGCACCTTTAATTGAATGTAAACTGTTGAGAAAGTAAATGCATCAGTATATTAGATCCATGCATTGTCTGTGTTTTTAATGTTAATCAAACAACAAAGGACAAAGAAAATTAAGCACTCACTTCTGTTGACTGAATAACTTTTGTAACTTTAATAATGAATAATTAATAAGGATGTTTCATTTACAGTGAAAACTATGCAGTGTTATATTACATTTGCTTACTTTATTTAAGTTCTGTATCTGAAAACTACGGTTAGACATATACCTGAAAAACCTGAAAAGCACTGTTCATTTTATTTGTATCATTTGCATAAGATCATTTGTATTTATTTGTGCTTTTGCTTGTAAATTGATTATTTGTTATTTTATTACTGACTGTTTATTTGTTATTTGTGTTTCATGGCCAGTAAAAAATATTTATGGCTGGAAATTATTCTTAAGTCACTGGCCATTGGCAGGTGTGGCAAAAGGTTAGTTTTAGGCCCTGTATATATAGAGTTTTGGCAGTGGTTTTGTCTAAAGGAAAGATGTATTCATGTAGTTTAAAAGATGTAGTCATTGAACACATTACGACATTGAATAAGACAGAAATTTGCAACATTTCTACAGTAATACCATATTGAAATATGTTCCAAATCTAAAAAAAGAATACTATCGAAACAATTGGATGTAGCTGAACACCTACACAGGTATTCATCTTTCAGTTTCATTACCAACAAATTGCAGTGAATTCTGAACAGCAGAAAACAGCAAAAAAATATTGCATAATGCCTCTCGATAATGTTTTTAAGTCTGTGTTTTATGAGTGACAAAGTGTGATAATTGAGTGAAACTTTTGCTAGTGTTCTGGAAGAATGACTTGATTTGAGAAATGAATGATGTGTTTTGGTTTAGTGCATTTTGAATGTGAAATTAATGAAAAAAGTTGGTTTGGTGTTACAGCACTGCACAAATGGCAGCAAGGTTTCTTTATGAAATAACAGACTCAATAGCATAGATACTTTTTAAAAAACCCAAATCAACTTCAAGGTTTGGATACAGTGAGAAAGTCACAGACAAAACTAAAAACTTAATGAGTCAAACAAACTATTTTTGTTTAAGAGACCATTTAAAACTGTAGTCTCAAAATTGAATGTTTTTACCATAACTCATTATTATCCTTGATATTCTAACATGGGTAATTTCATGTGTGTTTAGGATTGAGTTTGGACTGAGTTTGCTGCATAACCCTCACTGGCAATTTACATTTCAAAACAGGAAGGCTTGAAAGGTCAGTTTATTACAGGTGAGGTACAGACCAACGAGCTCACTAACTACCAATACTGTTGCCATGTCAAAGAATCTGTGGAACTTCTCAAAAAATCTAGAGAAGATGCTTGGATTTACCCAAATTATTGTTATTATTATTATTATTATTATTTACCACCGCAAGGACGCATTTCTCAATATTTAGAACAGAGTGAAGAGTTTTGAAAAATTACCAACTTTCAACTTCACAACAGTTAAAGCTGCAGTAGGGAGTTTTTTTAGAAAACGTTGACTTAGCCTGAAAATTTGAACAAACACAACTCACAGGTCACTCCCCCTTGCTCTATGCTGCGCTACAGCCCTCCCTCCACAGCTCCTCCCCCATCACAAGGGAGCCTGCCGTGAAAGCGCAGGCTAGTAAGCAAGCAGGGCCACCAATGACGGCAGATAAACAGTTATGGCATATTCACTGGTACGGACGAAACATCAACAATATGATTTACATTGACTATGGCCTGCCCATACTTTGACTACAAACTTGGTCCTCAAAACATTACGTATTTTGCAATACATGTAATGTAACTATATGACGTTGCACTATTTCTATAAGTAATAAATAGCTAGTAAGATAATATAACGGTAACTAACGTTACAGTATGCAAGTAATTATTCTATCGATATGTAATGCTAAATAAGGTTTGCTAGTACATTATTTCAGCAACATGACAAGCCAGTGAATTAGTAGGTTTCAACAGTTGCGTTGCACAGTGCGTGACATTTTATCTGTATGTTATGCGCCTAGAGTTTTGACACTGAGTCAATGGGCTCCGACGAGGAATTCACACCCACAGCGACTTCGAGGAGTCAACGGGCGGGGAGAAGAGGAAGCCGTGGTGTGTGCAGAGCATCAGGCAGGGGACGGGCAGGCCTGTTTTGAAATTATCTTAGTTGTGTAGTTCTTAAAAAATGAAACAAATCAAGCAGGGATATTTACTTGTCAAGCAGAAATGTGGCTAACTCTGCATCGGTTTTTTAATTTCCTTTTTAATTTTTTCCTATTTAATTTAATTTTAATTTCACGTAGCTCCCTCCACCTCGGAAAAGCCGTTCCGATATTTACCCTCGTTTTATTTCAGGCTCTATCTAATTCTTTCTTTTTGGCTTTTTTATCATCGTCATCTGTCTTTTTCCGTTTACCCGTCTTTATTTTATGAGCAGGTGCCACTCGAGGAATTGGCAGTTTGGATTGTTTGTCCACCATAAGCAAAGCTGCGGCACACCGGTAATCTTGAATTTGAACGCCTGTACGTGCTTTGCATGAGAGGGGTGTGATCAGCGCGCAATCGAGCTTGATTGACACTGCAAGACACTCCTCCTGGCTCTGATTGGTTGTTTCTTACCGGGAGCGGTGTATTTCTGCAAATGGCAATAGGACAACTGGGAGGAGCCAGAGGAGCTTGATTTTTTCACAGATTATCTGTCTCATATTCTACTGTCAGGACATAATGACAGGTTTAACAAATATGTAAAAAATACATTTTTACAAAAGTTACCTACTGCAGCTTTAATTTCACATTCAAAATGCACTAAAACTAAAATAGGTAATTCATGTCTCAAATCAAGTCATTCTTCACAAGACTAGAAAAAGGTTTCCCCCAACACACTTTGTCACTCATTAAAAAAAATGTACACAATGTAAACAAAAAAAAAAACATTACACAATGTTTTCTTTTGTTAAATTTCTTTACAAAACAAGAATGACACTGTTTACTGTTTATAATTCACTGCAGTTTGTTACATGACAAATAACTTTTTTGTTATGTAACAATTTCTCACTCAAGACCTAACACAACACAAAAATGAGTAAGACTGAAATTTGCTTCATTTCAACAGTAACACCATATTGAAATATATTTTAAATCTAAAAAAAAAAAAAAAAACAAATACTATCAAAATAATTAGATGTCAGCTGAACACCTACACAAGTGTTAGTTTTCAGTTTCATCACCATCTATACAAAAAGGAAAACTTTGGAATAATTTTGTACAGTAATTTTAACATGGATCATGTAACATACTACTGTGACTTATAAACAGTAGATAATGTCATTTTTATTTTGTAAAGAAGTTTTACAAAAGAAAACTTTGTGTAATGCTTCTGTTTTGTTCTGTTTGTTTCAAAACTCTTCACTCAGTTCTCCTAAATATTGAGAAATGCATCCTAGCGGTGGTAAAAAAAAACAATAAAATAATAATAATTAAAAAAAGCCTTGCTGTATTGAAATGTAAATTGCCAGTGGGGGTTGTGCAGCAAACTCAATCCTAAACACACATGAAATGTTAGAAAATCAAGGATAATAATGAGTTATGGCCAAATCATTCAATCTTTAGACCACAGTTTTAAATGATCTCTTAAACAAAAATAGTTTGTTTCTGTGACCTTCTCACTGCATGTTATCATTCTGTGTCTTCTGTCCCCCAGGATGATGGTGTGAATGACCCTAGAGAGGCAGTGATACTTTGACCATCTACATGTGTTTGTGTAAAAGTGTTTAACACTAATTCTGAATGATAAATAAGGCCCCATTTACAGCTGCTATTACAGGTTTTTATTTTTGATTTGTTTTTTTGGAAATCACTAGGACACATTTCAAAATTCACTTTTTCAAAATTATTCACACGGTTATTATTCAGACTGAAATTTGCAACAGTAATACCATATTGAAATATATTCCAAATCAAAACAATTAGCACACCCGCTTTTGGCTCAACAATGGAAACAAAGCTAGTGAGTCTCTTATATGATGGGCAGGAGGAACACAGTCCAGTCCTTGAAATCTTTTTAAATTGGTGCAAGAAATCAAATCTTACTCTTAACATCTCCAAACAAAGGAAATGTCTATTGATTTTAGAGAGCAGAAATTATTTTTTAATTAATAGGCAGCCAGTACAATCAGTCAAAAATTATAAATATCTTGGTGTACTTGACAATAAGCTTAAAAGGGATATGTGGACTGATCATATACTGTAAGTATTAAGTATCAAAACAGAGAATAACAGAATAAATTTCTTAAAGAAATTACTGTCCTGTAATGTCCACACCATTAGCTTTTGAACTGTTGCCTGTCTGGCTCACTGTATTTTCCCCCCGTTGTATTTAAAACAGATTCAAATGGTTTTTCCTCAAGCAATTCAAATTTTAAAATTTTTGATAACTGATGGTTTGGTCATTCATTTTTAATTTGTATATTATGTATTTTTATGCCTATTGTGATCTCTGATGCCTGTGTGAACATTATATAATTACATAAAGTTACATAATGAAGACTTCACTGCCAGTTCACTGTTCTCACACACATAGTTTCATTGCAGGCTATGGAGGTCCCCTGTTGGATAGGTAGACATCGGTCAGAGGTGCAGGTCCCCTCTTGGAATGTTTTTTAAAAAATAAAAAAAAATGCTTATTTGAAGTTATATTATGAAAAAAGACCTTAAAAGAAAATTTTTGTATGTCATTTTTGTTTCTTCAAAATGACCAGAAACAATGGTCCCCTCTTGGCCAGTTTAGAGTGACAGTCCCCTATTAGTAATATAGGCGCGCGTGTGTGTGTGTGTGTGTGTGTGTGTGTGTGTGTGTGTGTGTGTGTGTGTGTGTGTGTGTGTGTGTGTGTGTGTGTGTGTGTGTGTGTGTGTGTGTTATCAGGTTTGAGTAATATTCTGAGTTTGCATTTCACTGATTTTATTCCTTTTGAGTACTGAATCCGTTTTTTTGTTTTTGTGCCAGTGAGATGATGATCACATTTACAGTAGTCTAGAGCTACAATAACCATCATGTTCACACACAACGCCTCTGCATTTACTGCTGATTTCTCTGAACACGAGGACAGGTGATGTCAGTCAATAAATAGGAAAACAAAGTAACTTGTTATTTATTTGAAAAAGTATAACTCAGATATTTTGTTGTAAATTTAAAAGTAATGTTACTTTACTAGTTACTTGAAAAATTAATCTGATTACATAACTTGAACTCATTACTTGTAATGTGTTATCCTAAACACTTATAATCATTGTGTACTGTAGTTTGCCTTAGCAAATACCACTAATAAGCATACAGTTAGAATTACTTGTTTCTTGAAACCAATTAAAAGCATAAAATGACTGAGATAAAATGTGAGGTTTACCACATCAAATAATCTGTTGAAAAAGTTTGGATTCCTTTGGTGAAATCCCACAATCCTTTATATGAAAGAAATCAATTGCAATAGATATGTCTGACATATACTTTACTTGAGTTTCCTCTGCAGTCATGCTCCCTACTCTCAGAGGAAGGACTTTGAAGTGCACAATCATTAGATATGTCATTTGGCCTCATCATTGCTGTTGATGAAAGACTGGCTTTTCTTCAGCCTCTGCCAAGCGCCTTCTTTGTCCGTCTTCACTTCAATAGCTGTTTGCTTCAGCTTTTAATCTTCACATGGTCTTACCCTACAATCCTCTTTTTCTCTTTCAGACTCTAGGTTTTGGAGGCAGCAGATACATTCTGCTAGGCGTCATAGGCACCTATACAAAACAGAACAAAGGCTGTGATAGAAGACAGAGATTGTTGATTGTTCTGTTGGGTTTGTGAGTACAGTCGGACAAGACTTTGATCTTCCAGGAGGACGGATAGGAAGAAGATGGAAGATGGTTCATTGGTTCAGTCCACAATAATAAAGTTATGGTGTGGGGAGAAAAAAAAAAAAAAAAAGTTTCAGAAGCAAAAGTGCCAAACCATCATGATAATTGATCAAGTCTAATCGTAGGGGGGGGAAAAAATGGTAGTTGTGTGGACTGTCAATGAAGGGACAGAAATCTCTCAGATTTAATTTGATATATATATATATATATATATATATATATATATCTCAGATTTAATTTGAATATATATATATATATATATATATATATATATATATATATATATATATATATTCAAATTAAATCTGAAAGATATCTGAGATATATATATATATTGATAATATGCTAAGCATCTACATTTTTGTTCCACAGAAGAAAGTAAATCATAATTATAGAAGGAAGGCAATTCTTGTTGTCTAAGAAACACAAAACTTCTTGAGACATGCAACACGTTTAAAATAATAAAATGCAATTTATCTTGAATATGAAAACAGAGTTAAACCATACGCTTCCTCAAATGGCTTGTTTACAGGGCGATACTTAAATTCAACACTGCAAACCTGAAGAGCTCAAAGTTCCCCATGCAGCAAAAAGCAATACCAACATTCATCACTGACAGTAATCCTGCAGGTGGTGTGCTA
Organism: Megalobrama amblycephala; assembly: GCF_018812025.1. Taxonomy (NCBI): domain Eukaryota; kingdom Metazoa; phylum Chordata; class Actinopteri; order Cypriniformes; family Xenocyprididae; genus Megalobrama; species Megalobrama amblycephala. The sequence continues at coordinate 30,317,615 of NC_063045.1, forward strand.
GCAAAGAGGGAAGCATGGCTAATGAGCTAGCTGCAGGTAGCGACAGATCTGCAACAGGGTCCCCCATGACGCCTGGGATATCCAGACCTTCATTTATATACATTACCAGAAAATCTCTGATGTGGGTCAAAGGAAAATAGTCATTTGTAAAAACATGACAGAGTTAGTAATGACCTGCTAAGATTACCATCAGGCAAAAGTCACGACATTAGCACCACACAGACTTTGAGATCTTTCCAGCCATGCAATATCCTACCAATATCGTCACAGGAACCGTCTCACCATTTGAATCACTCCGCTGTCAGCATTCTCATAGCGAGTGTAATGGCAGACAAACAAACCCACCATATTTTTATAGATACTACTGTTATTTTGTAGTGGAATGTAGTTTTAAGAGTTTTTATAGTTGTTTAAACCTCAGATATGTGATTTATATGTAAACATAGCACCTATTTGAAAATTTGTTTAGATGCTTTCGGAGATGCGAGATCCAGGCCATCAGCAACCATTCAGCGCTAATGTACCCGCAGAGAACATCTTCATCTTGGCCAATCCTTCGGGAATTTGCCGCTGGTTCTTATGAAGATAGTGTTTAAAGATGAGGTATAATTCATTTTGGATGCTGTATATCAAACGTCAATCTTTGTTCTTATTAAAATATTACTTGTTCCAGAGCTATTAGATTTGACCTATATTGAGTTTCATATTATTATATTTACATTGAAATTAAATCCTGAACTAACTAGAACACTGCTTTTGTACGTTTGACTGAATTGTTTGCTTGAGTTTATTTCCTATTTTACTTCTTATACTGTTATTATGGCTATTGTTGTTAATTTAAATATTGTTCAATAAATAATATTTGATATAAATAACATATTTCTTGGTATTGAGAAACAGTCCGTTAGTGATTTCGACTTCAGTGAAAGTTACAATAATATGCCATGAGATAGCAGCAAAGACTGTCTTTAAGAGTGAGTCAGTCAGTCGCAAATACGTTTATATTGAAATGGACTGAAACAAGGAAACAAGGATGTTGTTTTTAATTTAAACATCTTAAGAGACACAACTGACAAATGCATTGACTAGCACTGTCATGGGAATGTCTTAAATGTTAAAAGGATAAAGACAAAAGAGATCACTTTCCTCAGTGGACATTCAAACTGATTTTGTGATAATGAATATAGGATTGACCTGAAGAATATCAGCTAGATCAAAGTCCCTTTAAAACAAGTCATTTCACTTGGTGGCCATCTTTGAAATGCCTCTCGGGCATCCAAGTGCAGCTCCTATCTCTTTGAATGGGGAAACATCAAATTCTCTAAAGCTGTTTGCCAAGCTTTCGATTAAATTTCATATTTGAAATCACCAATGAAATCTGACAACAACTGTCTCATAAATTTTGTTTCTAAACGCTCGAATCATAACAAAAAAAACTGTCATTTTTCAGGCTGGATCAACCTAATGCGCATGCGCAGTCCTAAATGCGCTTCTCGTGTGCCTCATTTCAGAGGCGCGCGTCTGACTGTTTCTGTAGAAACCAGAGCTTCTAACGGCAGCTGCAATGACGCGATGTTGTATGATATTGATTTCATACAACAGTTTAATAAATTAGAAGTTAATATTAGCTGCGTTTCCATCCAAACATGAAGTGAATCTTTTCAAAGTTCGCAAAAAAGAAAAAACAAAAACAAATGTGAATTAGATACGTTTCCATCAAGTAGTTCGAAGGGATGATGGTGGTATTGTTCATAGGCGCTGCCCACGGAAATGGCAGAATACCCACGGAAAAACACAAGACATTTTCATCGCTGTACACGTTGTCAATAGAAACCTTACGCACTGGATCATTTGCCAAACCAATATGCTATTATTATGGAGAAAACTGATCCTAGACCATCAGTTATGGGCAGCTTTTCCCTCTAAAAGCAATCAGAAGCAGCAGCAGGCAGTGGTTTGAGTGAGAAAATTCCACGCTAGTCTCAACGTATTTGCAGTTTGACTTTGCGAGACGCAAATAACTTTTGTGTAATGAAATCATCAGGCGCACAATCGCACAGAGAGAAAGACACAACGAGTGTCGTCACCCACTGACAAAAACATAAATCGGTGCCTATGGTATTGGTAACCTAGTAACCAACAGTAAATAAAACACCATCTGTGGAAACAGCCGATTTGTTCACTACATCAGAATTTATTCGGCAAATGCGTTTCCATCTCCCATTATTCGCATTAACTCTTTTATGCACAATTTAAAAAATTCGAAATTTGGCGTTCCGATCATTTATTTCTGATGTGAAATTTCAAAATGTGCATAAAATGTGTGTGTGTGTGTGTGTGTGTGTGTGTGTACTTTTGAATTTTTGAATATCAAAAGTAGCAAATTACACGTTATAAAAAAATCCATTTTAAATAAATGCAATTGTTTTGAACATTATTTTTTATCAAAGCATCCTGAAAAATATTGCATCATGGTTTCCACAAAAATATGAAGCAACTCAACAGTTTTCAACATTGATAATCTGCAAATCAACATTAAATCAGCATATTAGAATGATTTCTGAAGGATCACGTGACACTGAAGACTGGAGTAATGATGCTGAAAATTCAGCTTTGATCACAGGAATAAATCGCATTTTAAAATATATTCACATAGAAAACAGTTATTTTAAATTCTAATAATATTTCATAATATTAATATTTTTACTGTATTTTTGATCACTTTGGTGAGCAAAACAGACTTCTTTTAAAAACATTTAAAAAACTCTTACTGACCTCAAATCGTACCGTTTAATTTTGTAGCACAGTTTCATTTGTAACGCAGTATCATGCCAATATGCAAAAGGATGTTACTGATATTTCAAGAATGCTGGACACTGAATTCACAGTACTGTCTTTCTATAAATATTCTTTTTTCTCTTTTGTCCTCCATCAATCTTGTTCTGAACTTGGCAATTTTTTAAAGAATGTAATTCAAGGTAGACCCGTGCGATTAAATTGAGATTGTGTTTAAATTGAGTGCTTAATTATCAAATTGATTAGTGCTCCTATCTTCTCTAAATGGCAGGACACAGTTCTACAAGATGCAAATAAATTCTCACTCCCAAGGAAGCACTAGGGGCCAGTTGTTCAAAAAGTTTAATCTTGATCAGAATGATCTGGATTTGGAAATCCCATGTTTTGCTATCCAGGATCAGGTAATCCATCTTACTTTTGTGCTGGTTTTTTAAAAGAAAAATTGGATTGGATCACCCTGATCCAGATACACACTTTTTCAGATGACCAAATCTGGATTACTAATTCCCTAAAGAGAAATGGTGATAGAAGGAATATGGGATGGGAAAAAAAAGAAAAAAAAAAAAAAAAAAACATTTCATTGCTTTTGTGTTCTCTCAGAAAAGTTCAGCATAGCGTTCACCCGAGAAACATTGCGTTTGCTCGTAAAGAACTTATGCCAGGTTCATCTCTTATGATTGTTCTAACATAGTTTACAAACACTGATAAAAAACAAAACACTTTAAATTAAATATAGTACTTTTGGTTGGTATTTACAGTACATTATTTTAAATCTCTTTTTAACATTACAGTAGGTTACCGAAAGGCTAAATATGTAGCCTAATGTCTACTTCTAATTTATTACTTTAACAGTTGAACTAATGAAGAGCAAAATAAAAAATATGTATGTATATTGCATGATAAAAAATGGTGTATTTGACCAGTTTTAAAGTTGTATTACATTTTTGTTAGTGAAATCCACCCTTCTGATGGGATCAGTATAATCCAGATTTTTTTGGATCAAAGATATCCCAATCTTACTAAACATTTGTGAACACCACAAACTGATGATTTAATCCAGATCAAAACCAAGATTGGATTTTGTGATCTAATCTTATTTCAGAATCCCTTTTTCCCTTTGAACAACCCATTTTCATGATTTGATCAAATCCGATAGCCAAAACCCGATCAGATTACTTTTGAACAACTGGCCCTAGGTGATCAGCATTTAAAGGGGCCATTCGCGAAAAACTGAATTTTCCTTAATCTTCTCAAATAATATTAATGTTTAACTCTCAAATAATGGATTATTCTGTGATCCTGTCACATATATAATGTATACCGCAAGTAGGCTTTTATTGAAGGATGAAGCAGAACAAACAATTGGGTACAATGAGTAATTTGCAAATATGTTAGCTAATTATAGCAGAGATTGTTTAAGTCTTACTAAAACTAAAATACATAAAAGTTATATATATATATATATATATATATATATATATATATATAAATATCATTAACTGAAATGAAAATACAATCTCATGGCAATTTGAAACTATTTTATGATTTCACTGTTTTTGGTTTAGTCCATGACCTAATTTCTCCCCAGTCTGTCTAATTAGTAATGTCATTCACATCTGCCTTGTTAATCACTCCTCATGTGCTCTAGTATATATTCTCCCTGTGTCTTTCAGTTCTTTGTCCGATCTCGTCAACATATGTGTGTTAGTATTTGTTAAGAGTTTCCTGAGATTCAGTTTCCTGAGATTTGTCTTTGTGAGCTTCATTCTACACGTAATGTGATAGAAGATCGGACCCAACCGAAGACAGCATGAACTCACCTGCTGTATTACTGCTATGCCTGGAGCAGGAGCAGAAAAGCCTTTGAGGCCCACACCTGTGAGTTTCTCTATCCGCATTCTACCTGGACAGTTTGAATGAGCACACAAACGCTTGCCTGCCTGGTGTGGGTCCTCAGGGATCTTTCACAGAGTTCATCGAGTGGGTGCTGGTGAGCAGTTTGTCATCATTCACCGTCTGCTCCGCTGAAGATGAACTCACCAGCCCCACTCCGACTCCAGCGCCGCCAGAGACCAGTCAACCACCACTGGTGAGTGAACCGAAAGAGATGTTTCATGAGCCCACCGCAGACCGAGGAGGCATGCCCGCCGCAATGGATGAGCCAGGATCGATGACAAGGTTGGATGCCCACTCCATGGCAAGGTTCTGACCAGGTGCATGAGCCGGTAACATCTATCATCGATGAGGAAGCTCGAGGGCTGGGAGGAAAGCCCTGCCCACAACTCCACCGTGGTGGATAAGACTTGTTGTTTCTATGGCAAATATTATGAGGATTTAAAAGGACATTTTTGATGAGGACCTGATTGATTTTTGTGGAGAGGTTTTTCCTAGTCCCTCGGTATCTCCAGCATCTTCTGATTCTCCAGCGTCCCAAGTATCTCCAGAATTCCATCCCAGCCTCCCTCTCCCACCACCTCAGTCCACCAGTTCCTCAGCCCCATCACCGCTGATGTCCTTCAACTCCTCAACATCTCCTACATGCCATGTAGAGCTTCCTAGTGTCTTCAGGCCATCATCTCCATCCCGCACAGAGGATCCCCTGTCTCCACATCCAGCCTCTGTGCCCCCTGCTCGTCAAGGCCCGGAGATACGTCAGATCCACCCTGGATCCTCCCTGTGAAGTTCATATGTATTCAGATGTCCCTCCCTTCGGCTGCATCTCCATTGGTCATCCCCAGGGGTGTCGCCTTCCATCAAGTCGACTCAACCAAGGCTCCTCCCGCCTTCGACTCCACCCTGGGGCCTCATCCTGGCTGGTCTCTGGACCACCACCCAGCTCCTGGCTCCTCTCTGGCTCCTCCCACCTTCCATACAACCATGGAAAGTTTCTTATTCACCCTACCTCCTCAGTGGAGCTATCCTATGGTGCGAGGACGCGCCTTCCCAGGAGGGGGCGATATTAACATGTTTTAACATGTTAACTCCAACAGCCCTAAAATACTCAAACTAAATAAACTGAAACTACGTAAAAATAAAACGTAATAAACAAACATATACTATAGATAAATAAAATACAAATGAGAACTCAATAAATTTTAAATACTTAACCTAATGCAACCCTAATAACCCTAATGCAGCACAACAGTCAGCCTTTTTAAACCTAAAGGTCTGATAGATGGTGGAACTGGTCATGAAGCTCTAAATAATGGCTGGTTTTGGTACAAGAAGCATTATAAGTGGAAGCATTATAAGTGGGGAAAAATGCATAATATGATATGATCCCTTTAAGTTCACAATATACCAGTGTTTGACAGAATAGTAGTGTATCAGCAATGTAATTTAATGTGCACAATTTAACAAACCTCTCCAGCTGTTCTTGAGATTACAGCAAAAAAATAAATAAATAAATAATAATAATAATAATAATCAAAGTACTAGAAGTTCCCTGAAGGCCCTGTGAGACTTTTTCTGTGACCACAGCATCTCTCATTAAATTCTCCTCAGTGCATATTTGACTGCATACAGTCTAGAAATTAACCTCCTTTCTGCTCCAAAACTTTGTGTACATATAAGAAAGTCAGTGTTTTTTCTGACACAAATTAGTTCCCTTTCGAAAGAGAACTCTACACTGTGTTTGAAGTGCATATGGGGAACGCCTCCGCATGAACCGGTGTCTGAAAACAATATCACAACTCACAACAATCCTATTGGCTGGCAACAGCCTATGACATCATCATAGCGCGAGTATATAAGGAGCGCCTAGAGAACTAGTCAGTATCTTTTCGTCTTCAGGGACTGTTTTGTTTGAAAGAAAGCGATATCAAACGGTATTAAAGTAAGACAAATTACAGGTGCTGGTCATATAATTAAAATATCATCAAAAAGTTGATTTATTTCACTAATTCCATTCAAAAAGTGAAACTTGTATATTATATTCATTCACTACACACAGACTGATATATTTCAAATGTTTCTTTCTTTTAATTTTGATGATTATAACTGACAAATAAGGAAAATCCCAAATTCAGTATCTCAGAAAATTAGAATATTACTTAAGACCGATACAAAGAAAGGATTAGAAATGATTAGAAAAGATTAGAAATCTTGGCCAACTGAAAAGTATGAACAAGAAAAGTATGAGCATGTACAGCACTCAATACTTAGTTGGGACTCCTTTTGCCTGAATTACTGCAGCAATGCGGCGTGGCATGGAGTCGATCAGTCTGTGGCACTGCTCAGGTGTTATGAGAGCCCAGGTTGCTCTGATAGTGGCCTTCAGCTCTTCTGCATTGTTGGGTCTGGCATATTGTATCTTCCTCTTCACAATACCCCATAGAAAAAAGGTCAGGAGAGTTTGCTGGCCAATTAAGAACAGTGATACCATGGTCCTTAAACCAGGTACTGGTAGCTTTGGCACTGCGTGCAGGTGCCAAGTCCTGTTGGAAAATGAAATCTGCATCTCCATAAAGTTTGTCAGCAGCAGGAAGCATGAAGTGCTCTAAAACTTCCTGGTATATGGCTGTGTTGACCTTGGACCTCAGAAAACACAGTGGACCAACACCAGCAGATGACATGGCACCCCAAACCATCACTGACTGTGGAACCTTTACACTGGACCTCAAGCAACATGGATTGTGTGCCTCTCCTCTCTTCCTCCAGACTCTGGGACCCTGATTTCCAAAGGAAATGCAAAATTTACTTTCATCAGAGAACATAACTTTGGACCACTCAGCAGCAGTCCAGTCCATTTTGTCTTTAGCCCAGGCAAGACGCTTCTGACGCTGTCTGTTGTTCAGTTCAGTTCAGTTCAGTTCAGTTCAGTTCAATTTATTTATATAGCACATTTAAAAACAACCATGGTTGACCAAAGTGCTTAACAATGTCCAGAAAATAAAAATAAAGAGTCACACACAAATAGGACAAATACAGTAAAAAACATCACAATGTCACAGCTCAGCTCGATATAAAAGCCAAGGAATACAAATGTGTCTTAAGTAATGACTTAAAAATTCCAACAGTCTGAGCAGTTCTTATGTGTACAGGTAAACTATTCCACAAATTAGGTGCCACCACTGAAAAAGCTCGGTCACCTTTATTTTTTAACCTAGTTCTTGGAACATTGAGGAGCACCTGATTGGATGACCTCAATGCTTTAACGGGAGCGTGGACATGTAAAAGCTCTGATAAATACTCAGGCGCCAACCCATTTAAAATCTTAAAAACAAACAATAAAATCTTGAAATCAATCCTGAAGCGGACAGGAAGCCAGTGTAGTGAAGCTAGGACAGGGGTAATGTGCTCATACTTTTTTGTCCCAGTCAAAAGCCGAGCTGCTGCATTTTGGACTAACTGTAAGCGTTGAAGAGATGACTTATCCAGACCAACATATAAAGAGTTACAATAGTCTAGTCTAGATGTTATAAAAGCATGAATTAAACTTTCAAACTCCTTACGTGGCAGGTAGGGCTTGACTTTAGCCAACAGTCTCAGTTGAAAGAAACTGGCTTTTACAACAGAACTAATCTGTTTTTCAAATTTAAAAGCACTGTCAAAAATCACACCGAGATTCTTGGTAAATGGACGAACATATAAACCTAAATTACCAAGTGCATCTACACAAGCACTTAAATCCCCAGGACGACCAAACACAACAATCTCAGTCTTATTTTCATTAAGACAAAGAAAGTTCTGATCTAACCATACTTTTAAATCTCTCAGGCAATTAAATAATGACAAAAATGAAGCTTTGTCATTAGTTTTGACAGGCAAATAAATCTGAACATCATCTGCATAACAGTGGAAGGTGATATTGTGCTTTCTAAAAAATATACCCCAAGGGCAGCATATACAAAGAAAACAACATAGGGCCCAATACTGAACCTTGAGGGACGCCACAAAAAAGAGGGGCAGCAGATGACGAAAATTCACCAAGGTGAACAGAAAAACTTCTGTCAGTCAAATATGATTGAAACCATTTAAGGGCTATGCCCTTAATGCCGACACACTGTTCAAGTCTAGATAAAAGAATAAAATGGTTGACCGTATCAAAGGCCGCAGTCAAATCCAAAAGGACTAAAACAGCAGAGTTACCAGAGTCCACAGTTAAAAGAAGATCATTAGAAACTCTTAAAAGAGCAGTTTCTGTACTGTGACAGGGCTTAAAACCAGACTGAAAATTTTCATTAATTCTAAATTCATCGATAAATGACTGAAGTTGATTAAAAACAACTCTCTCCAAGACTTTCGATAAAAAAGGGAGTTTAGATATAGGTCTAAAATTAGACAAAATGGAAGGATCCAAGTTATTCTTTTTTAGTAGTGGTTGCACCACGGCATGTTTAAAAACAGCTGGTACACACCCTGAGCTGAGAGATATATTGACCAAAGATACAATGCTTGGCCCAACAGTGTCAAAGACATCTTTAGCCAAACGTGCAGGAATACTGTCAAGGGGGCAGTTTGTAAGACGTAGCTGTTTAACTATGTCAAAAAGATAAGAGAATGTAACCGGCTCAAACTGCTGAAAGACAGCTGGGCAAAAGGAAAAATCAGGGGAGTTACTGATAACCGTACAGGGTGGAAAACTGAGACCAGCAATTTTGTCCACAAAATGCTTCAAAAAGTTTTCACATAATATTAAAGATGGCACAATACAATCTGAATCACGTGGGTTAACAAGAGAATTAAATACATTAAAAAGAACCTGAGGCCGCTGGCTGTTACTGGCTACAAGATCAGAAAAAAAATTAGCTTTAGCCGATTTAACTGCTCTCTGATATTTACATAATGCATCCTGCATCATTTCGAACGAGATTTTAAGTTTATCTCTTTTCCACTTTCTCTCAGCTACTCTGCAGGCACGTCTGAGAGAGCGGGTAATGTCATTTAACCAGGGTTCTGTCAGAACTTTAGGACGTTTTTTCCTCAACGGAGCAAGAGAGTCTAAAATCTCAGTACAAGTAGAGTTAAATAAGACCGTGAATTCCTCTACACTGAGATTACAGTCATCAAGATTGTACAACAATGAGTCTTTAAAAACACTAGAAAACTGTGAAGCAGTTAAAGGGTTAATTGCTCGCACACTGGGTTGCGCAGAAGCACAGGTTGAAATCTCAGAATTGGGAACAACCAGAGTAAATAAAACAGGCAGGTGGTCTGAAATACATGTGTCACATATTTCACTGATAGTAATACATAAACCATATGACAACACAAGGTCCAAAGTATGCCCTTTTTCAAGGGTCGGACCAGTGACTGACTGCGTTAGATTAAATGAATCAATTAGACGGAGAAAATCTTTAACCAGAGGTTTGGATTCACAGCACACATGTATGTTAAAATCACCAATAATTAAAAAACGATCATATTTCAATGCAATCCCCGCCACAAATTCTGCAAAATCCTGGATAAAATTCTTATTATACTTTGGAGGTCGATATACCACGGCACATAACACAGTCGTGGGAAAACTGGTCTCAAAAAGCTGCAATTCAAAACTGTTGCAGGCGTCCACCGCTATCTCCCGACAGTGAAAAACTGATTTAAATACAGTAGCCAGTCCTCCACCTTTACCAGTGGTCCGAGGGGAGCTTAGAAAGTCACAGCGGGGAGGAAGAAGTTCGGAGAAAGAAATTATCTCACCAGCATTAAGCCAGGTTTCTGTCAAAAACATGAAATGCAGCTCACGTGAAGTGAAAAAATCATTCAGCAAAAAAGTCTTATTAGCTAGTGATCTAGCATTTATCAGAGCCAAACGAAGGGTGTAATCCTCTCTGGCCGACGGCACCGCACGGTTCAGCGGGCGAAAGTTCGAAGAATCCACACCACTTCTGCGGACCCGGACCCGAACTCGCATAGGAGGAGAAGACACAGGTGACAGGTCGGCCTCGGAAATCACCGTCGGGAAGACAGGACGGAGCCACCTCCCTCTCATTTCCAGCGAACACCGAGCAGCAGGAACGTAAGATCCATCATGACGTGCCATCACAGATGTGGACACCAGGTAAGCCTTGAATCTGACAAGGACACCTCCACGCTTCCCCCGTCGTCTCCAACACTTCTTGCGAGGAATAACATATGGTGATCCGCGTAAAAACGCTGGTATATCTGCCAGGAAGGGTGGAAGGCCCGTAGTCTGGTGGTTTCCCGACACATATCTTCCAGACATGGTATCTTTATTAGTTCTAATATTATAAAGTGTTTGGCGATCATAGACGAGCAAGGCAGAGACATCCCGACAACATATACAAATAAACAAAGCAATAGCAAATAACAAACTGAGAAGACAACGCGGAGACAGAGACAGACGGCATGCCATAGACACCAGCGCCATCTTGAAAAAGGGGGTTCAAAAGAGCCTTGACACAAGGAATGCGACAGCTGAAACCCATGTCTTGCATACGTCTGTGCATAGTGGTTCTTGAAGCACTGACTCCAGCTGCAGTCTACTCTTTGTGAATCTCCCCCACATTTTTGAATGGGTTTTGTTTCACAATCCTCCCCAGAGTGCGGTTATCCCGATTGCTTGTACACTTTTTTCTACCACACCTTTTCCTTCCCTTTGCCTCGCTATTAATGTGCTTGGACACAGAGCTCTGTGAACAGCCAGCCTCTTTTGGACAACTGTCAAGTCAGCAGTCTTCCCCATGATTGTGTAGCCTACAGATCTAGACTGAGAGACCATTTAAAGGCCTTTGCAGGTGTTTTGAGTTAATTAGCTGATTAGAGTGTGGCACCAGGTGTCTTCAATATTGAACCTTTTCACAATATTCTAATTTTCTGAGATACTGAATTTGGGATTTTCCTTAGTTGTCAGTTATAATAATCAAAATTAAAAGAAATAAACATTTGAAATATATTAGTCTGTGTGTAATGAATGAATATAATATACAAGTTTCACTTTTTGAATGGAACTAATGAAATAAATCCACTTTTTGATGATATCCTAATTATATGACCAGCACCTGTATGCCTGACAAACGTTTCAGGAAGTGTGTGCATCTGTGTCCCACAGTGTTGACTTCTGATTACACACATAACTTATAACATTTTCTTTTATGAGAACAAAAGAGCATGTACAGGCAGTTCTTGTGGGATCTGTCTGTTTGTTGTTGTGAGTGTGTTTTACTTGTAAAATGCTCCACTATCTTCTGGTCTTTTCCTCGAGAGGAGAGGGACCGGCACCTGCATCAAATGGTTCAGGTCTTACTCTTGCTGAGGCAGAGTAGAGACTAGATCATGGGGTTCTCAGCTGGAGCTTGTTGAAGTGTTGAAGGGGTGAAATTCCCAGCGACCTTTGATGGCTTTTTGCCATAATCCTCCAGCCACCATAAGCTTTCCATTCCTTCTTGATCTTCATACTGAGATCGAGAAGGCATGGAAGGGCCTGTATTCAGCTCACGTTCATCAACATCAGCAGGTTAATTCGCTGGTGTTGATGGAGTGAGTATGGGTACGAGTCGATGCCTCCTACTGATGGGTGCAAATATCTTGTGATATAGGTAGGCTCCAACGCTCTATACGTGGCAGCAGGTCAGGCGGGTGTTGCTTACACACAATGACTGTTTGTAAGCATATCAGTTAGACCTGCTGAAATTGGCTTGGTAGGTCTCTTTATATTTATAATTTCCTGTATAGGATGCGGACTAAGGGCCCTGAAGTTCCATTAGGTTGGCTGGAACGATATATTATAAAGGGTAGTACTTTGTTTGTCCCCTTTTTGGATGTGTTGGCTTCATTCTTTGCAGAATGAAGTTCATATGTATTCAGATGTCGGCTTTAACTAAGCCGCACAGTTAGCCACCTTTTGGTTAATTAGCTTTCTCCTCTGGTAAATGCTAGAGTTTTGAGATTAGCTTTCACTAACTTCAGATAGATCTATGTTTAGCGTCGGCCTTACAGGCCGCCTGACATTGTGTGCTTGGGTTAAGCTCTGCTCCTCTGAGCTTTACTGTAGAAATTTAGTATTCTCAGAGTTTGCCTCCTTAGTTGAGAGTCATTGGTAGAGGCTGTTGTATCTTAGCTTCAGGCAGATCTATGTTTATGTGTTGGCCTTATAGGCCCACAGCTATAGCTGGCCTAGGCTAGAACTAGGGTTTAGGCGGTCTGCTAGCAGCATTTTACACCCTTTTTATACTACCCCTGTTATGTGAGTGTAGTTTTTCCTACTTCTGGCCTCCTCTTATCAGAGTTGTCAGGCCAAGGCCCATTGCCCCTTCAGTGTAGGTGCAAAATAGATAGCAGCTAAGGTAGAAGACTATTGCCAAGTCTACCTGGTGGTGTTGTCTCAGGTGGTGTAGGCCCATTTTCACTATGTGAATAGAAATTTTGTTGCTGTGGCCCCACTCCCCCAGAACTATCTAGTGGTACTTTGACTTCAGTTTTTCCCCTGAACCCCTTGAACTATGTTCAAGCTTGAGTGATATGGTTGTAGCTTTTTATGAAAGCTCCTGTTCCCTAGGGTTCAGTACAGATTGTATCTGTTTTTGCTGAGAATTTCTGATGTGAAGTACCAACCCTGTATTTTTCAGGGTTGGATTAATAGTACTCCCTTGTTGTTCAAGGTTATTGTACTTTATTACATTAGTTCTGATTCCTGCCCTACACTTTGTGAGCTCAGTATCTCTAATACTGCCACAGGCTAGCACCCGTGTGTTCTGGAGTATTAAGCCTGACTCCTCAAGAGTATGGTGATGTAGTTTGTTCAACCCTTGCTGAAAGGGTAAAAAGTATTTTTACTGAGTATATTGCCTGTTGGAATGTATAAGCTCAGGTTGAGTTTAATAAAGCTAACCTCACTACATAGTTTGTTTGTTTTTTTATATATGGCTCCCTTAGAGCTTGAACACTGCCACAAGTTGACACTCATGTTGTTTGAAGTAGAAGGCTCCGTTTGGGCCTCCTTCAGAGCACAATATCTTGTTGTATTACAAGGCTTGTTGGTAGATGTTTTAGTTAGAGTTTGCTCACTTGGAAACCAGCACTGCCACAGGTTGACGCCCATGTCATTCTGAAGTCGCAAGTCCTGTTTGGACCTCCCTCAGAGCATAATAGCGTAAGTTTGTACTCATCTTGCTTAAAGAGTAAAAAAGTGTTTTTACTGAGTACATTGCCTGGTGGAATGTGTGGATAAAATTAAGCTCAGGTTGAGCTACACTAGTTAACCTCACTGGATGATTTGGTTCTCAGATTTGGCTCCCTTAGAGCTCAGACACTGCCACTAGCTGACGCCACGTGTCTTTCTGGAGTCACAGGCCCTGTTTGGGCCTCCTTCAGAGCATGATGGCATATGTTTGTACTCCTCTTACTTATAGAGTAAAAAATGTTTTTACTGAGTACATTGCCTGTTGGAATGTGTGCTCAGGTTGAGCTAAACTAGTCAACCTCACTGGAGAGTTTGGTTCTCAGATTTGGCTCTGTTAGAGTATAGACACTGCCACTAGCTGACGCCCGTGTCATTCTGAAGTCGCAAGTCCTGTTTGGACCTCCTCTAGAGCATTATGGCGTAAGTTGTACTCCTCTTGCTTAAAGAGTAAAGTGTGTTTTTTACTGAGTACACTGCTTGTTGGAATGTCTTGAGGTAGACTGTAATATGTGGGCACTCTACAGTCTTATCTGCTAGTTAGACTCGGTTCATTCTGAGCGAGTTCCATGTTTGTGGGATCTTGCTTATCAGCAAGCAAGCTGTTCTAGGTGTGTGGGCTTCAAAGGCCATCCTTTAAAGGACTAGTTCACTTTCAAATTAAAATTTCCTGATAATTTACTCACCCCCATGTCATTCAAGATGTTCATGTCTTTCTTTCTTCAGTCGAAAAGAAATTAAGGTTTTTAATGAAAAAATTCCAGGATTTTTCTCCATATAGTGGACTTCAATGGCCTCCAAACGATTGAAGGTCAAAATTGCAGTTTCATTGCAGTTTCAAAAGTTCTACGCGAGCCCAGACTAGACATAAGGGTCTTATCTAGAAAAATCATCACTCATTTCAGTCAAGTGTATTACTGCCCTCCTCATGTCAAAGTTTGAAGTAGTTACTTACTAATTTGTTACTAACCCGTTTTTTACACGACCGTCGCATGTAACTGGAAAAAAGAAATGGCTGTATCGTGGTCAGTAGATGAGCTGTGGATCCACGGGAGTAAAGGCGGCACAACTATAACAATCGGTTTATAATCCCACCCACTTTGAAGCGGTACTAAACTGCAGTGGAAGTGCAAACCGAAAGTGAGCCGAGCCATGCCGAACCGAGCAGAGACGTTCCACGCAGTGGAAAAGCGCCATTTGAAGCACATGTGAAATCACACCAATTCTGTTGGCCGGTGGTAGTCAAATGACGTGGCACACCATATGACTATAAAAGGGTGCCTGCATTAGACGTCATCAGCTTTTGATTGGCTGAAGGAAGGTGCTCGAACATGCAGGAATATATGGCAAAAACAAGTAGTTCCTGCATGCCTGAGGAAACTCAATGCTGTGTCTGAATATTGATGTTATGGGAACGTGAATACCCAACTATGCCATACTGAAAGAATGTCTTTCCCTTAAAGAAGTGAAATCGCTGATACACAAACTTAGTGGGCAAGGATATAAAAGTCTGGTGAACTGACACCCAAGCTAAAAAAAAATTTAAAAAAATAAAAATATGAGTGTGTGTGGAGAAACCCAAACCACTTCATCATAAACATCTTGTGAAGACGCACATGACAGTAATGCCTTAAAAGATGCCACACCCCTAGTGAATTGGGATCTGATAACTAGGGGTGAAGGTATTCCACATACTCAATAGGCCCGAGAAAAAGCCACAGAGGCCCTGCTGTATGCTCCAAAACAAACAAAAAACAGCTGCTGGGATTTATGCCACTGGCCTGAGCTGTGGACATAAATGCTGAAAGCCTGAACAGGGCATAACAAATTAAACCTAACTAACAAGACTCTCCAATTTCATAGACTGAAAAGGCAGAGGACAGAAAGCCTGAAGAACCACCAAATATGGAACTGAGGAAGGACTTGACAGATCCTGCAAACCCACTACTCTTTTAAACAAAGTGATAGCTACCTTAAGAGAGGTAGCTCAAGAGGTACCATAGAGAGATCTTCTATCTACAAGGTCCCAAGGCAAGAAGGAACTCTCAAGCGAGAAACTGACTTTAGACATTTCGCAGAAGTGAGACACCAAAAGATGCCTCCCCAGGGATGCTCTGTCCAGCAGAAAAGTGATCTTGCGAGAACTCCAGCACTGAACCAAGAGACCAGTTATCTGTGTCCAAGTGATGTTCCCTGCACCAAAAGGAAAAGAGCCTCCACTTACAATTTAAACAAATAGCCTTGGCCATGTCTGTTCCATGGCATCCAGCTCCAATGGTGCTGGAGGTGTGAGGGGGGACCAGAGTGGATATTGTGTCAAATTCTCTGAACCAAATAGGTCCACTTATGCTTTGCTGAACCTCTGCCAGATTGGCTCCCCCACCTCTATGTGAAGTCTGCTTTCCTCAGGCTTTAGCCCCTGCCTTGACAGGATGTCTGCTCCCTGATTTAGGTACCCAGGGATGTTGACTACTCTCACCAAGAGCAGAGTACCCTGGGATCAGAGCAGGATCTGGCATGCCAGTCTGGAAAGAGGGTGCAAATGCAGGCCACACTGGTGATTTATGTATGAGACTACCGATGTGTTGTCTGATCTTATAAAAACATGGAAGCCTCTGAGATCTGGGAGGAAGGATTTCAGAGACAGAAATACAGCCCTCATCTCCAGGCAGTTTATGTGCCATGAAAGATGGTGACAAGCAGCAGTCTATGACCGGTCCTAAGAAGTATCATCTGTAGAAGCCCGACTCTCTCTCAGGAAGAGTTGATGTAGTATATGGCCTTTTTCACCAAAAGAGACTGTACTTCCTGTTCCAGCACTACAGCCTGCTTAGTGCTCACCAACGTGGGCAGCACCCTATTGAAAAAAGGAGGACAAGTACCAAACTGGATCCTGTAACCTCATTCCACGGTTCACAGAGCCCAAGGAGACACATTTGCCAGAAGTTGCCATGTTGCTATATGGTCTGAAAGGGGTATTAGTCTCTTGAGACTGACCTCCGGTGCAGGGGGAGTAATATGTTTGGTATCCTGAAATGGCTTGCCAGCAAGAGACGGCCAAACATACTTCTCTAATACCCTCCTCAGAGGAAGTGGGCATCCCTATTCTGCAATGCTCCCAGGCAGAGATTGGGCTCGATTTCACATATAACTCTTCCTGAAGACAAAAAAGCTGATGACATCTTATACAGGCACCCCTTTATAGTCACATGGCACGCCATTTCACATCATATGATTACCATTGGGCAATAGAATTTGTGTGATTTCATATGTTTCAGAGACCGGTCACAAGGAAGTATTCCCATACCATTAACATTCAAATGCAGCGTTGAGTTCCCTCAAAAGGGAACTTTTTTAAAAAAGAAAAAAAAAATTCATCAGTTAACACATTTACTTGCAGGCCTAAAACACTAAAACTACACTGCCCTCCAAAAGTTTGGAAACACCCCTGGCAAAGTGTGGTTTTGGACAATATCAGCATAAATCCTTATAATTTTTTTGGTGCAAATACATTACAGTAACTTGACATTATCAATGAAGACCAGCAATAATAATTTTCATTTTGATTACATAACAATGGCAATATATACATGTCAAAATCAGACATGCCCCTTTGCCAGCTGTGAGGCCTGGTTACTGGTTTAAACTTGCCCAGGTTTGTAAAAGATTTTTGGGTCAGCACACCTTAATAGCTTCAACAATTGATTGCCAATTAAGTTTAGAATACAATGAACCAATTATAACCCAGTTTAGGTCAGATAGCTGCTAATGGTGGATATTTTGATGAATCGAAAATTTAAGTTTTTTTCTATGTATAAACTGTTAATGTAATAAAAAATGTTTTCGTAGTTTGTGTTGTCCCTTATCAGTGCAAAATTATCACAAATTAAAAAGGATTCATGCCAATATTGTCCAAAACCCCACTTTTCTAGGGCGTGGAAATGCCCTAGAAAAGGGCAGTGTAAATTTAAAAAAAATAAATAAATAAATAAAACAAACTAGAAAACTAAAACAACAAAAAAAAACCTAAATTTAAAAACATTATAGATAAAGCAGAAATGAGAATTAAGTTAAAAATTTGAAAATATAATAACCCTACACGGTAAAATCCCCAGAGTTAACTCAGCTCTGCTCAGAGTACATATGGTCCCTCTCTAAATAGTGTTAAAGTAACACTGAAGCAGAGTTAAAATTAATGAGATAATTAAGCAATTAATAAGGCTGTGACTGAAGTCAGTTGTAGTTCGTGTTTCTCTTTTCTTCAGTGATTCTGTTTGTTAACAGCAGGTGTTCATCACTAATGCACATCATCACTTAATTAAATAAATTAAATGTTTAATTATCTCATTAACTTTAACTCTGCTTCAGTGTTATTTTAACACTATTTAGAGAGGGACCATATGTACTCTGAGCAGAGTTGATTTAACTCTGGAGATTTTGCTGTGTAATGTAAATCAACGCCTCTATCACTGAGTATAATTTAGGTTTTATATGCAGGTCAAAGTGCTGCTTGTGTTGAAAGGAGCATCTAAGCCCTTATTGGGGCCAAAGTCAATGAAAAGTCTCTTTATTATTGCTGTATTATCCGGTGATTGAACTTTAGGGATCATGTTCAAGCATCAAATGATGGCCTTTTTCCTCGCTTGTGCTGAAACAGCACTGGCTATCCATCAAAGAGGGTGGGGGTGGTCTCTCCCCTGAACACTATTAGCAATTGTTCAGTTTCAGCATTCTTGATATGTCACTACAACCAGGTTAAAGTGATATATTAGTAAGAGATAATACAAAGAAGTAATGGGGAGTAACTAAGTAAAAACAGCAGTGCTGTTAACTTGAAGGGACAGTTCACCTCTAAATAAAAACTCCTAATTTACAATTTCATAATTCACTCTAAAGTCACTTCAAACCTTTTTGACTTTGTTATTTACACAATTTTTATTTTATAGTACAAAAGTATTATAAATGAAATATATTTATTTTTATATTTAAATACTTAAATATAATTATTATTAAATAATAATAATTATTATTATTGATATATAATAAAAACAGCATTATTTTACTGGCCAAATTGTGTTTTGTCTTACAAACAAGCAGAACAAACTTGAAGCTCTTGATTTTTTTTTTTTTTTTTTTTTTTAAATTCAGTTTTTTCCACAGTAACTTTTAGGTTAAAGGCAGGGTAGGCAAAAAATTTTGTTCCAAATTTGTTTAAACTTTCTATATATATCAATGCATAATTAAAATGTAAGTACTCTGATAAAAAGAGTATAAAAATCGAGTGACTCTAGACCGTTTAATCTGTATTAAACACAGCTCATTATTTCCATCCGGGACGAAACATAGGATTGGCTTAGGCGACTGTCACTCTCTCGCAACCATGGCAACCACCCTTTTGCCACACATGACCTGCCCACTTGCGCGCGCATGTTTGATTTGGGGAATTCAAGAGGCATGGATCCTAGGAATACCAAAACAATGGCAGAGAAACAGCAAGCAAAATTCACAGTACGTGAAGGCAAACCAGGCAAAAAAGTAAGACAGTAACAGCACAAGAAAAGGCAATGAACAAAAAGACTTTGGATAAACAAAGAAATAAAACGCGAGTTAATATCGGCGTGGCTTTCCAGCGATGGCGAGAACTGAGGGAACTCAAGGGGCTGAAAAGTGACTCCTTGATGGCTTTATTTCTGCTGGACAGGTAAATCTTTCTTTTTGTATTTTGATCATACATATTTTTTTGTTTATTTTTTCATGAAGCATGTGTCATTAGCACACGTAGCTGCGTAATATAGCTAACATAACATTACTTAGCGAGCCGTAGTAGAGACGATAAATAATCTATAGGCCTAGCTCAAGATGATAGCTATAGTGTTGAATTGTGCATAATTTTGCTTTAGAAAACTAAATACATGTTTAACAGATAGTAGGCCTAACGTTACTCCACATCTAGGAACTTTTCTTAGAACTATATTTACCCTCTGTCTAACTCTTTTACCATGTTCACCTGTAAGTTTACCTGCACGTTTTTTTTCGCCTTTGTTTTGTTTTTATATTCTCTACCTATGTTTACTGATGTCTTTATCTTGTATCTGTGTGTGTCGTACACACTTTGTTGTATGTGTGTGTTATTATTTTGTGTCTGCAATGCAGTTGTGAGTTGATATTTGAGTGTATGTTACTCTGTTTATCTGTAGAACAACGTATATGTTATGAATCTTACACGAAATTCATCTTCATCACAGTGTAAATAATGGTAATGGAAAAACGTGTATCATGCAACCTGTTTTTAGCTTTGCCTTATAGATAACTAGCTCGTTAGCGAATCAAAAAATATATATTTTAAACTTCACCAATATCAATATGCTAGCTTGATAGTGAGTACTAAAATCTTGTTTGTTTATCTTCATAATTATAAAGTTATTTTTAGTACATGTGATTCTGACATGATGTCACTACATGCACTGTGCTCCTTCCTCTCCGCTCGTCTCAGGTAAATAATGCGTCTTCCAGCTCAGTGGTCGGAGTCGCGCGTTCATGCGTTTTGGGGGCGTGGCTTTGGAAGGAGCCCAGAAGGGAGGGGGTGGAGTGAATGGAAATAATGAGCTGTCTTTAAAACAGTCGTGAGAGGTCTACAGACACTCGATTTTTATACTTTCTTTTTCAGAGTACTTACATTTTAATTATGTATTGATATATAAATAAAGTTTAAACAAATTTTGAAAAAAAGTTTTTTATAAATTTTTTTACCTACTCTGCCTTTAAATGAAAAATAACATCTGTTTATTGTTATAAATGTATCTACTGCAATAAAAATGATATAACAAACTCAACTTATCCCTACTTAGTATAACGAGTTCTACTTAAATGATGCCTACATAGAACAAATAATAGGAAAATCATAAATCATATTTACATAATATGACCCCTTTAACTTATAACAGATAAACTCCAGTTATGATGGAGTGATAATTACTTGTAGCAAATGGGAGTGTATGT
Organism: Megalobrama amblycephala; assembly: GCF_018812025.1. Taxonomy (NCBI): domain Eukaryota; kingdom Metazoa; phylum Chordata; class Actinopteri; order Cypriniformes; family Xenocyprididae; genus Megalobrama; species Megalobrama amblycephala. The sequence continues at coordinate 30,338,490 of NC_063045.1, forward strand.
ATATAGGTCAATGTTTTGTTATTTGAAGTCTAAGTTTCCTGGGAGCATAAAAGGGACGTAGTTCTTAGAAATGTAAAACAGACAGTCCTAAGGTAGCAGTTTTGGATTCCAGATGGACACTCATTTCTCAAAAGACTGAGCCGAACGGATGCCATGCTCAAATTTTAGTGCACTTTTTTTTGCTACTCCAATGGTTCTCTACTCCAATGGTTAGGTCTTTTTTGTTTCTGAATTTAATTTCAGGCCTCAAAGAAAACCAATGACTTTATAAATACCCTTGGTGTCTCCTCAGCTCTATAGCAATGCAATATGTATTTAACAAAGCATCTGCCGGAGAGACTTTCTGCCTCCTTGTGTGTTTTCTCAGAAAAGACAGCCAACAGAGGTGACGATGAGGAGAAGTCAGTGATGGATGTTGAAGATGCCATTTCAAAAAAAAAAAAAAAATCATGTTTACATTTACACTGTCAATGTCAAGTATGATATTCAGTCAAACAAGAGAAAAAAAATGGCATGAAACATTTGAGGAAATTCATTTCAGTTTTTTTTTTTTTTTTTTCATACTACATTACATCTGATGACACTTCAGAATTTTATTTTTACATCAAATATTTTTAAATTCCCCACTATATTACAAAACATTTAATATTACAATTATTATGCACACTCAGCGGACACTTTATTTTGTAAGCCTTCAGAACTGTTTTCAGAACTTAATTCTTCAAGGCATAGATTCAACAATGTGCTGGAAACATTCCTTAGAGATACTGGTCCAAATTTACATAATAGCATCACAGTTGCTGCAGATTTGTCGGCTGCACATCCATGATGCAAATCGCCCATTCCACCACATCCCAAAGCTGCTCTATTGGATTGAGATCCAGTGACTGTGGAGGCCATTTGAATATATTTGAACTCATTGTCATATTTCAAGAAACCAGTTTGAGATGATTTGAGCTTTGTGATGGTGTGTTATCCTGCTGGAAGTAGCCATCAGAAGATGGGTACACTGTGGTCATAAAGGGATGGATATGGTCAGCAACAATACTCAGAAAAGCTGTGGCATTTAAACGATGCTCAATTGGTCCAAGGGGGCCCAAAGTGTGCCAAGAAAATATCCCTCACACCATTAAGGCTGATTTATACTTCTGCGTTGAGTGTACGCCATAGCTATGGCGTAGGCTGTGTGTTGCACGCGTAGCCTACGACGAAGCCTGACGTGCACCTCCTCAAAAATGTAACACGTCAATTCTACGCAGACCGCAAGCGCTGTGATTGGTCTGCTAGAACCCCTCCCTCAGGTCAAAAAACTGACACAGAGAAGAGCGAGCTTTTTCAACTTCCATAGGAATGAAAAAATGCTCTGTTTCAGGGGACACATGCAGTCATACTGGCACAAAAGTCATTACCTATTTGCAAACTTCTCTGACAACATACATGACAAGCTGCTTCCTCTTTGGCTTTTGCCTTGATACTCAACAAGAACGTGGACACTGCCTACTAGTGGTCTTCTTGCACGTCGACGCGGACAACGACGCAGAAGTATAAATGAAAACAGACGCATAGCCTACGGCGCAGAGGCTCCAGTGTAGGTCAGACGCAAGGCAGGAAGGCAGAAGGCAGGATGGATCCATGCTTTCATATTGTTTAGGGCAAATTCTGACCCTAATATCTGAATGTCGCAGTAGAAATCGAGACTCATCAGACCAGGCAACATTTTTCCAATCTTCAATAATCCAGTTTTGGTGAAACCTGTGTGAAATGTAGCATCAGTTTTCTGTTCTTAGCTGACAGGAGAGCCAACCAGTGTGTCTTCTGCTGCTGTAGCCTATCTGCTTCATGGATTGGCATTGAGTGTTCACAGATGTTCTTCCACAAACCTCAGTTGAAACAAGTGGTTATTTGAGTAACTGCTGCCTTTCTATCAGCTCAAACCAGTCTGGCCATTCTCCTCTGACCTCTGGGACCAACAAGGCTTTTTCTCCCAACTGCCGCTGACTGGATATTTTCTTTTCTGGACCATTCTCTGTAAACCCTAGAGATTGTTATGTGTGAAAATCCCAGTAGATCAGCAGTTTCTGAAATACAGCCCGTCTGGCATCAACAACCACACCACGTTCAAAGTCACTTAAATCACCTTTCTTCTCCATTTTGTTGCTCAATTTGAACTTCAGCAGATCGGCTTGGTCATTTCTGCATGCCTAAATGCATTGAGTTTCCGCCATGTGATTGACTGATTAGATATTTGCATTAACACGCAGTTGGACAGGTGTACATAATAAAGTGGCAGGTGACTGTATACTTAAATCATTGGCATTATTCAGTCATGTATGTTTATATTGCTATGCAATGTGGAAGAGCCTAGAAAGACTAAAATTATTTATCATTAACTAAATTATCCACTTGTAGTCCTGGAAAAATAATTGACTGACAGAATGAAAGATGGCTCAGATCTAGTTACCTAATACAATCAAAATGTATATAATCATATTACTTTCAAAATGTTATTTTTATTATAATATAATATAATATAATATAATATAATATAATATAATATAATATAATATAATATAATATAATATAATATAATATATATATATAATATAATATAATATAATATAATATAATTTATTAAAAAAATCATGCTTTGTATTTGGTTATAACAATGAAATTCTGTTAAATGTTAACATTTTAACAATGAGGAAAAAAGGAATAAAAGAGACAAAAAACAGTCAGGTCATATAAACTATATGTATGATCTTTTTGTTTTGTTTTTTTTTTTTGTCCTTTTTTTTGTCCTTATTTGGTAATGACAAATATTCAATGTAAACTGTCACTGTAAAAATACAAAAACAACAACAACAAAAACTGCATACAGTTTCTCTAAACATTCTAATTCTGCATTCCATAGTCTTGGATCGACATGAAGGTACAGTAAATAATGACAAAACTGTAATTTTTTTTTTTTTTTTTTTGCTAAACTATCCCTTTAAATAGCTTTAAAGTTTAGAGGAGGAGATGGAAGCAAATATTAAACCTTTAAGTACCTGCAGTCCATATCTTAAAAGACCAACGGTCAGATGAAATGCATTGCCACACCAACAATTGATTTTCTCCTCAAGTAGTGTCCATCACATGTGTGCCCCTCTTAGGGTCCACTTTACTCTAGACTTTGTCCAATTGATCTTTGACCACAAGTAACACAAGAAGACGATCAAAGCGCTTAGATTCCCATCCAGCCCTGGAAGTATCTGCTTGACAGATCTCCAAAGTGTAGGACAGTAGGTGTGTTCGACATTGGCTGTGGCTGGATGCAACCGATCGGCGAGAGTAGCCGCGTGCAGGCAGGGAGGAGCTGACACTTCTGCTTCCTGTAGTGACGCTCATGCTATGTTTGCATACTTTATCACAGCTGAAGTGAAATAAATGCAATATTTGACTAATACACTGATGTTTCAGAGACATTTTCATTCAATACTTTATGTACTGCTTACAGCGTCTGTTTTTACAAGAATAAAGTTCAACATAAGCATATATTATTTAGATATCAGTGTAGTTGGGTCTACGTTTTTTATCAGTTTTATTTTGACAAAACATGACACAACATCACAACTACATGAAAAGAGCTTTAACTGTTATAAAAACACAGATTTGTGAGCATTAGTGGAACTGAAGGCGTGACAATCAACACAAAACACACGTGATCATTGTCATGTGGTGAATCCGGCCAATCATGAAACAGCTGTGTCGTTAGCAGAGCTCGTGCAGCTCCTCTTGAGAAACTGCCCTGGCTGCCTCAGGCGGCTAATCTCGAATCGCTCTCGCGGTACTTTGATGCCACACGTCACAGTCACAGGGCGTCAGCGCTGTCTCAAGTCGGACAAAATTACTTACCGGCATATGCACTACTTCAAGTCAGCCGCCGATCGGTCTGTACGGCGCTGCATCAAGTCGAACAAGCCTGATATTTACCATTGTCACATGTGTTTTGGGTTCTGTTCAGGTGTCATGTTCATGTTTCATGTCTTATTTTGTGGTTTTCACATTTATGTTTCATGCCATGTGGTCCCTTAGTCACTGTGTCATGTTGTCATTGGTTGTTCTAGTCAGGTGATTGTTAGTTCTGTTTTCTCATTGGTTCATCATCTTGATTGTGTTCACAGGTGTTCCTTGTTTTATCATTAGTCTTGTGTATAAGTAGCCCTCATGTTTGCCTTGTTATAGTCAAATATTGTCTTGTGTAACTACTGTTGGTGAGTTCTGTTTTATGCCAAGTCAAGTCAAGCCAAACCAGGTCAAGTCTTTGTTTTGCATTTTGTTTATGTTTGGATTTAATTAAAACTAGTGATGGGAAACTGAGGCTTTCTGAAGCATTTGAGGCTTTCATCAAATTGTGCCGAAAAACGGTTCATTACTCGAAGCTTTTAACACAGTGCGCATTAGCGACATCTGGTGGCCAGACTTGTTTTCTCCACCACATCTAACAAATGGAGGAGCAGATCTATGGTTTGAAAAAGCATGTGACCAAAGCTTTGGAAGTCCGTGACATACAGAATCACTCTTGTCTTGGATCATTCAATCTGTAATCTAAACTAATCTCATCTAAATTATTTTGTGACAATGAGACCACTAGCCTGGTCATTGGATTCACATTGATCAGTAATATAAAATATATGTGACCATGATTGACAGGAGCAGTTGAAAAAAAAATATTTTGGCTGTTTAACCCTTAAATGCATACCTCGGGTCTTTAATTACCTGGGACATCATTCACTACCCTCCTCCTCATTAATTTTTTAAAGTTAGACATCAACCTTCTTGGTATTCCTCAATCAATTCATTATAAAGTATATAACAAGAAAAAAAAAATCATAAAATTATAAAAGAATGCCTATTTTTATATTCATTTTTTGTAAGAATTGTATAGGGTCGCTAACGACCCGAGCTGTGTATGAGTGTACGTATATTTTTTCTTCACAACAATAATTGAATGTTAGATGACGGAATAAGTGCAATTCACCTTTATTCCACAAGGTGGCAATGTCTGATACACAATGCTGAAGTGACGACTCGTCAACAAAAAAAAAAAAACATGAAATGGCTCAGCGATTTACTGCAGAGCAAGTACTGAACACAATCAAATATGACTGTAACTGTTACTGGATGGATCTGGTGAAGCTGTTAGCGATCGAAATATTGATTTTGAAGATGTTGAAAATTATATAGTTTTGAGAATACATTTGAGATTGCGAATGGTCTCATATTCGTGACCTCAAACATAAAACTAGCCTATTATTTGCTGAATTTACTGAGAAATGAGCTCTGACGAGGACAGTGGTGATGACATAAAACATCTGCTCAAACGGAGCCCTTTCAAGCTCCAAAAGGTAACAAAATATGCTTTATTTTATTCTTCTGTAATTGTTACTCTAATATCAGAGGAGTTTTATATTATCGCGACAAGTAGAGATCCTTCCGTGTTAGATATAGATCCGGGTCGATAAAGACCCGAATATGTAAGAACGATTGGTGAAACAGTCATGCATTTAAGGGTTAACCCTTATGTTCTGTTCGGGGTCTCTCTGAGACCCCAGCAATAAACATGATTAAATGCATTTTCCTTTTATGCATCAGCTGAAGCGCCAATTTTTTTTCAAACCAGCTGTCCTGATTTTCCGATACTACATGACGTTTGAAGCTTCAAGCGTCATCAATCACGTGGTGTTGTCATTTCAATACAAGCATCGGTACAGTGTGTGATGCAATTGTGCTTTGAAAACTGTGTCAGAGCATCGGATCCCCGGTATAAACCGTCCCATCACTAATTAAAACTGCACTTGGGTTCTTGGGTTTAATTACACTGTATTGCATTTGACAACGCCATATAGACACACTTAAATCTTTAACGCAAAAACCTCTTGTGGCTTGTTGCTTTATGTTAAACTTCAGTACCATTTACAACAAATTAAACCTTAGAAACTCAAATATACAACATATAATCTACAAAATTAGAACTTCCAAGAAAGATGCCTTTTCCCCAAGCTATTTGTCAGCCTAAACCTCATCAAAGTTAGTAGAGCGCAGAGCAGCTAGCATCATTATGGCCAAAACTGTGTCACTAAGTGTGGACTCTTCACATCTGTGGTGAAATATGTTCAAACTTTGGGAGCCTTGGGGAGTTTTATCCCCTTTCGCCTTGCTAGAAGACTGTGAAATTGTGTCTCGGAGGTTTTAGAAAGAAGAAAGGGTGAAAAGGGCATCTACAAAAAGCAATTAATAACAAATCAGTTTAAAAGACCAGTGAACAGCAAACATGAAACGGAGTAAAAGCAGATAAGATGTTAAAGTCCAAATGAAAATCAAAACAAACCCTATTTACTTTAAAATGTACAAAACTTACTTTGCTTGTTGTCACCAAGGTAACAGAAAAAGTAATCAATGTTTTCAAACAGGTTTCCCCAAACAATCCCCATCTTTCACTGGTCAAATGAACATACAGCCACTCCCTTAACCTAAGCCATCGGGTGAGTCAGTGTTGCTGTTGTCAGGCAGTTTAGGAAGCTCAACTGAGAAAACGGAGCAATGTTTTGAAAGCACCAGTGTTTACAATGTCATACAACAAATAGCTTCCTTATAGTTGTCTTTTCATATTAAAGGATTAGTTCACTTCAGAATAAAAATTTCCTGATAATTTACTCACCCCATGTCATCCAAGATGTTCATGTCTTTCTTTCTTCAGTTGAAAAGAAGGTTTTTGAGGAAAACATTCCAGGATTTTTCTCCATATAGTGGACTTCACTGGGGTACAATGGGTTGAAGGTCCAAATTGCAGTTTCAATCCAGCTTCAAAGGGCTCTACACAATCCCAGCCGTGGAATAAGGGTCTTGACTAGCTAAAAAAAAAAAAAAAAAATTTTTTAACCACAAATGCACTTGCTCTGCGATGTGCCACACATTATGTAATCACGTTACAAAGGTCATGCGTGACGTAGGCGGAAGTACCGATCCAGTGTCTACAAAGTGAGTGTGCAAAGACTAAGTCAAACGGCCTTTACAAAAAAAAAAAGGTAAAAATGATGTTGGACGATTTTGAAGTTGGAGGAGAAAATGAGATGGAGGTTTTAGCCCTACCACGGTACTTCCACCTACGTCACATGTGACCTTTCCAACGTGATTACGTAATGCATCGCAAATCTAGCGCAAGAAGCATTTGTGGTTAAAAAGTACATACATTTTAATTCTGAAGTGAACTAATCCTTTAAGCTGATAAAATATTTAAACATTGAATAAATTACACACTACACATTTAAACGAACATGAAGTGAGAGCTGTATTGTTTGGTACTACAGGCCTTGAGCCAATAAAGTTGATGGAAAAGTCTGTTGCTCGTATCAATGGGATTTCAAAGCAAGATCCTTACAAAGCATCTCCTATAGAGATTATTCACTTGTTCTTCCTGGACACCATGTTAAAACTTTTTGAATTGATTTTTTTTTTTTTTGTATAATAAACTATTTCTGTACAATTTTTGTTAGGAAGTAAGTAAATCACATGGGCTGTACTGCAATGAACCAAACTGACATTACTGCATAATGTATATGCTTAAAATTGCCTGGCATGTCTATTTTTGCTTTGTCACTCCCCAGCCCTCAGTTTTGGGTCAGTTGGTGCACAGCTGTTTTTCTGCATTGTTCCCAACATCTGCTGTTATCTCATTAGCAAATGTAATTGTGACAGTACTCACTATAGCACTCTGTAATTATCAGTGCCTGCAACAAACTATTTAAAAAGATGGGCTTTGTTACAGAAGATCATTATCTTAGAGATCCTAGTGGATAAAGGAGCATTTAAGTATTTAACTGCATGAAAATGTGGCAGAAATGCGCCTACAATAATGGCAGAAAATTATATGACATTCTGTTCGGTGGATCTTGGTTTTCATATTTCTTGTTTCAGATTTTTGGCATTCTGACTTCACAGACAATTCATCAGATGGAAATGAAATCCCTCAGTGTTAAAAGTGTTTTTACCAAATTGAAATTAAATTAATTGAAGTACTGTATGTGGGATTAACTGTGATACTCAAGTAGTTCTGATATAAACATTTTTAGAGACTCTTCACATTGTAAAAATTAGGCACCGGTAAAACATACATCATGATATAATGGCTTTTAAATAGTTGTTAATGGTGCTTTATGGTCAGCGTAACCAGCCAGAAATTGATCACACTGGTGCTGATACTAGTGATGTCACTCCATAACTATGACAGGAGATTAAACTCTAATGAACTTCAGAATTTTTTTTTTGTACCACATCTATAATCATCAATGGCCAAATATAATATTGACCCATAACTTTGAATGCACAGATAATTCAAGGGTAACTGCTGACTAAGACACAAAAGGAGAAATTTTAAAGAAGAAAGCTGTTTCTTAACCCAGGCTTATTGGAAAGTTTAATTACCACAAGCACACAAATAACACAATAAAAGTAGCCCACAGTCTTCTAAAGCCATACAATAGCTAAAAGTGGGAAAAAGACATCTACAATGATTTAATGAAATATTTATAATGTTGTTTGCAGAAAGTGTTATTTTGTCAGAATACAAGGCTACTTTTAAATGGCAATTAATAGAAAAAGTGTACTCATCTACCAGGAGGGGTCCTTTGCACTATGCCAAATGGGCAAACCTTGACCTCAGCTGCATCCAAAATAGCATACTTCCCTACTATACAGTAGGTGAAAAACAGTAAGTGAAAAGAGTAGTATGTCCAAAATTACATTATTCATAAAACGGTAAGCAAAAGAACTTCTGGCAAGATTCTGAAGTGCACAACCAATAGACACTTTAGAGTCCACTGAAGAGGATTTGGGAAAGGCAGAGAAGTGACACAAATGACTCTGGTCATCTGACAATGACAACATGATGAATGTAGTACATCCGAATTATGTTCATACTACACATATTCATACTAAATAGAACATAATTTTTTTTAGAGCCACAAAAATTACTCATTTTAAAGTCGTACCTGCTCAATTTCAGACTCAACCCTACTGACTGGTCAGGGCTAACTATTTATCATTTGAACAATGATAGTTAGCCCCGCCCTTAAACTCACACCATTGGCAGAGAGTTATCTCAACGTTTTCTGACTGGCTAAGGTGCAGGCCATACCCAGATTCTTTTCTGCTGTTTACAGGCTCTAGGACTGTCACGGACACAAGTGTCATTTCTCAGAACACTTAATTCAGTGCTATCTATCAGGTAGCAGGGACATTATATGCATGGTATTCAAAAAACTGCTTACTTACAAACTTTCTTCCAACATGTTTTTTCATGTCTTTTGTAGTATAATAAGTCAAGCAGTGAACAGCCTTTGAGGACAAAACTGAATAATTCCACCCCTTGTGCTTTTACAAGCAGAGCTACGGAGCAATTTTACAATAAACAGGAAGGCTGTATCTGCAAAAGCACACCACATAACCCATCTGGCGTATCCATAGAGCCCTATGCAAAGAGACACCGCCTGGTCTACAAAGCGTCTGTTCAAGAGTATAAAACCTTGACATCACCCCCAGCACATACAATAAAATCCAACCATGTTTTCAAACCAACCATTAATCCACAAAGACATCTTTGAACCACCATTAAGACAATCTAAATGTACATTTGATGTCTTTGTATAAGCAGGTTTTTATCTCAGGCTCCGTGTCTATGCCAAGAACTAAAGGCTTCCCTCAGGTCATCTTACAGATCCAGCTGTTCTGGGGGTCGAACAGAGGATTAGGGAAAAGAAAAAAGAAGAAATGTCGAAAACAATCAGTAATTATCACATTGGAAATGTATCTTTTCACTGTAAATGTTTCATTGATGGCTACAGTTTTAATGGTGCAATAAAGATGCCCATCTGTGCAGAGTGTGCACTGAACGGCTAAGTGCCTGTAAAGTGTGTTTGTGTTACTGCATAAAGAGAAAACATCACAAGAAATATTGATTACAGCACAGGAATTTATTGACCAAAGTCTATGTTGATCTAACCCAACTAGTTATCTCAGACTCAGGCTTTATGTTCTTATCATACCATCTCTAAACCCACGTGAGTGACAAATTTGAAGCTACAATAATTAGAGGTTGGAGCTGCTATGCACCATAACAAAGAAATGTGCATTCTACAAAGTTTATAAAGCTTTGTTGTTTCAGTCTAAGTATCACTTTTGACTATTTGACTAATGCTGCCATTGCATTATATAAAAATTACATTTCTGCAAAATTATATATTACTTTGCTTGCACATTTCCCAAGTTTTTCAAACTGAAATATCCAGTGAGTGGTGCTAAAAACAACATATGAATGTGAATATGGCATGCTTTATTACTTTCGTTGTTGTACGTATCGTGACAGTTCAGAAATGAAATGTCCAGTGAGAGGCACTAAAAGGTTAATTCTCTATTGTGTTTGAAAATAACATGCCAGCTACGCTAAACCTTACCAATAGTATTTACAAAAAAATGTGAGATTAAAATACATTCGCTGAAGTAACCATGTCATTTGAGATCGCTTGTACAAGTCTTTGAAGTCTATTATTGTGATTTATGTTTCACAGGACTCAGTGCTGTACCAGGTGAGCTACAGAGCAAGTTTACTACATTAGAAAAGCAGGAGCCAGTTATGTGATGTGTCAAAATGTGTTTTGAGGTTATAACATAGTATGGTGCAAGGAACCTCTAAGGAAGTATATATTAAATGACAATCTACCCCTTTAATGATCATTTGTGTGAACAGGATTAAAAGTTGTTGGTGTTTTACTGACACTAGTGTTAATTTCATCTGGAAACTGCAGTGAGTAAGTTTTTGGAGATTTGCAGAAATGTAAAAATTTGTAATACATGTTCCAATGAGACAATATTGGCAAAATTATCGTTATCAAATTTAATTCAGTATGATAAGGGATTAATGGAAGGAGTTACTTTACCATGGATATTCCAAAAGAAACCTTTTAACAGTCCACATAGGACTCCACAAAGGTCATCCATGCTAGTCTTTAGGGATCTTCATGGAGGCAGGTGGTGGAAATCATATGGGCATGGTGTTTCAGTAAGTTAACGATAAGCATCAGAAGACCCAGTCCAAGTAAGTCTGAAGAAAAAAATCACAAAAAATGTATTTAGTCACACTACTTTGTACTTTTGCTCACTGAGTGTATACTTGATAGATTTACGAGATTAACAGTGCCATGCTAACCAGCCAAATTTTGATCCCTTGATAAAGTCTAGGCGTGAAGGAATAAACACATCAGAAGCTCCGAAGGTTACTCAACGAAATTGATTGATTGATTGTATTGTGAACACTGATTTTCATTAGGTGAATCTCTTTACCTTGCTGGTCATGTTAATGTGCCCCTTCTCCAAAAATTAGTTTCTCCTTGACAAGAGTAGAAGGTGCCTCTTTAGGTTAGGATTAGGGCATCCTTTTATTTCAGTGGAAGAGTTTGTAACTTGTTTAGCCAAGCAAAGCTGTGCAAGTTGTCAAGGACAAGGTCAACGAATCTTAACACAAGCATCTGGTTCAATATCAGATCTGCTGTTTTAACCGCAGTGGGAGTAGAGAAACCTTTCTCACAAAGGTTGGTAAAAGAAACCAAATAACTCTTCCGTCTTCACCTTCTGAACACAAGATCTTTAGGTATTTCATTTTACATCAAGACAAAGACATCTTGGTTTCCCTTGGGTTGGCCTCTACTATAAAGTACTTGTTCCTCTAGCGACAAAAGGTGCACAACTATCTTTGATTGGAAACTCACAGTTCTCCTGATTTAAGGAAGCAGAAGTATTACTTGCATTGCTGTAAGTTTCTTCTTCATAGACATAATTTTAATCATGCACAACAAAGATGTGCAATGAGAATGTGAGAATTTATCAACCAAGTAGCCTACTTTCGTCTGCTACATTACAACATGCAAAAATCATTTGTACCTCAGAGTGTTGTTCGTAAAATTAAAGACATTGAAAACCATCTGGCATCAGAATGTATCAAGCATTGCACATGTCCACTGTCCGTTTTATTACAAGTGGAACAGATGTGGATCCTTTGGTCAAGACTTGATGGAATTCACAGCTTTGACAGCAGTCTTGCAATTCTTGCCTCCAAGGCCAAGCTGTGGAATCTACTTCAACTACAATATATGTTCCTCTAGCTCATGTAGCTAGTGTTTTTTTTTTTTCTTTTCCAGAACCAAAAAAAAAAAAAAAAATCTGTTCACAGCTACAAATTTGCCATAAACAAGCTAATTACTGGGATCTGTCAAGGTAAAATGCATCAACTTTCAGTGAGCATACTTCTAACATTTCCCTCTTTCAATCACTCTTTGAGTTAGTTTATCATTTCATAGTTGTTTTTTTGCTAATTGTGACCTGATCCAGCAAAATGAGTCACAGTGACCCAAATTTCAAAATTGAGATTTTGGTATCAATGGAAAGATGAGACAATAAGCTTTAAAATGATATCATAGTCAAAGTCATACCTTGAATGATTTTAAAGATATACCCATTTTAATTATGGTCGTCTGCCCTCTTTTTCAAATTGAAAACCTGAGAAAATCGCTTTTAAAGTTTTTTGCCCGTTTTTTTGTTGATATCTTTCAAAATCCATTGCATTTAAAGGGATAAACTATTTATTTTACAGCTTAATTTGACCAAAGACATTTTATATATATATATATAAATGCTATTAAACCAGGCTAAAGCTCAAATTATTTAAAAGTATTTATTTGAATTAACCCTTTAAGACCTGAAGGCTTTTTTAGAGTTTTTTTTTTTTTTTTTTTCTGAGCGACACACACAAAAGTAAAGACTCATAACTCCAAAACTCTAGCAAGGAGAGTCAAAAGGTAGGTATCATTTGATACAAAACATTTTAAATTTTAAGAAAATATAAATTACATTACATTTGGACATTTTCTTGCAGAGAAACAGCTGATAAAAGACAAAAAATATATATAATTTTTTTAAAATAATTTTTCTTTTTTTATTTGACATGGAATAACTCAGGAACACAATAAGATCGCTAAAAAATTCTTTTTTGGTGATGCTCTCCTATATGTGAGCTGCATCTGGTTCAAATTTCGTGGTGATATTATAAAGAATAGTTTGAAAAATTGTTGTTCATTTTTTCCGCTGCCAGGTGGCGCCAACGGGCAGTAAACTCCGGTTTAGAGGTGCTTCTCAGCACTCGTTAGGAGTTTTTCAAAATGGTTAGATGCATTAAAAAGATGAGATTCTAAGCTTTAAAATGATATCTATTCTGTGTTATTCCACGTTGGAAAACGAACATGGATGGGTCCGGGAACATTGGATACACACTGCATCCCGGAGAGAGAGACATGTTTTTAGCCAAGTATGTTAAATCATTTCGTGAGTAATATCTTGTGATCAACGCAATATATTATATTGATTTTGCATTAATTTTAATCTTGAGAATCTGCTTTAAATATTGATGTGCGATTTTTATGATCTGTGCATTTTTCATGAAGTTATGAGCACGTGAAATACATACTTGTATTCAGTTAGCTGCTGTGCTATTTGTGTTGTAAACGCATATTTCTCAGACTCATTAGAGGGTGAAAATAACGCAACAGAAGCATGTTGGAGGCTTGATATGAAAGTTTAAAGTCTTTGGTTTTGTATGCAGAAAGAATTTTTGTGCTACCTATATGGATTCAATTTTTATTGGCTTTTAAAGAGAGACACGCAAATGGGAGTTTTATTTTATAAGGCGCGCTAGTCTGACAGGAGGATGGCTGGACCGATCGCGTGCCTGTCAGTCGAAACGAGGCTTCCCATTGTTAAAAAATCAGCGTTTAGGTCAATGTGTTTACATTTCTAAGCTGTTTGATTGGTTCTATACAACGTGTAACACCATATTTGTAGAGCAGAGATAATGACGTTTCAGGGGATACTGGGAAATGCTCATAAGTGACGAGAGGAGTTGAGAAGTTAATTTCCAGCTAATTTAGTGAAACCATGTCAAATTTAATAGCCATTTAAATACCTTTACTCGATTATCTGGACTACGAAACTTTGGGAGATTATTTTTGAAAGTCTGTTCTTTGAAATTAGCTTTAAAAAAAAAATCGTTTTTTTCATTGTTTTTCCACATGATCGGCCCATATCTTAAAATAGAACGTTGCGACTTCCGACTCATTTCGCCAGATCGGGTCACAATTATTGTTTACATTATTTTCTATCAGCATGTAGTATGGTGTGTTTTAGCTTTATACACAGATTGAATCTATTTAAATTTTGGAAACTAAAGAAGCATGGTCCCATATGGTGGACTAGAGTTACTTCTTGCTGTGTCGTTTGAAAAAAAAAATTAACAAACTTGACTTGCAAGGTCACGATTCATGGTCAAGTGCAGCCACAGATGTGCTGGCTGTAATTGGTGAGAGACAACATGGCCTTGGTGCTTCCTCTGTTCCCTTAACAGTAAATTTTAAACTGAAGTAAGTTGAAATACTGAGTTAGTGCCTTGTATTCATTAACCTGAAACGGTCTGGATCAGGACCATGAAGGGGTGTTTCGTTTGTCCCAATGCATCATCTAATTCTTAGGTTGGGCCTAATAGAGTTGACAATAGTTCTCTTGCCATCTGGTCATTTTAGCACATCTAAAACTGAATCTGTGCTTGCGAAATTTTAACAACCTGTGATTTTACAATAATAATATGTAGTTCACCCGATTTAAAATAGAACATTTTAAATGCTCAATTCCTCAAATATGATTCCAAATTCTGATTAACCAACTACTATATTGTGTGTTTTCTGTTCTGTATAGACAGATTAGTATCCCTGTACTTGCAAAGCAGCAAAAAAATAAATAAATAAATTATTTAAATTAATAATAATAATAATAATAATAACAACAATTTTAAAAAGACAATGTGTATATGAGGGTTCTTATAAGAATATAACCTTCATATACACATCATGTAGCCAGGTACAATAAAGTCAAGATTTACAGTGGTATGACATTTTTAATATATGAGTCCAATCCCTCATGGTCTCAGAGAAACAGAGGAATAATTCTTCACTGCTATGTACTGCACTCCTTTTCTCATATTTATTTAAAACGTTATTCAAAGCACTTTCCATCATATTTTTATTACAAGTATTTAAGTTGATCTCTGAACAAGATTTGCAGCTTTAGCAAACCAAAATGAAACTACCAAATTATAAACTGTGATATGATTGCAAGCTAAAATCAACAATGAATAATTTTACTGCATAATATAGTACATAAAGTGTTAATCAGCTTGCTACTAAGTACCACAAGCCCTCTTAGAATCTACCTAAGAAATGTGTTATTAGTGGTGCATGCAAGCATCTCTATTACTATAGCTCACATGTATTCAGTTTTTCCACGTGAATTATTCCACATCATCTGTGTTATGCACATGAATGATACAAATTGACTTTTCCCAAACATTTAGACTAATAGCTTATGAACAAAAAGCATGTGTTTAGCATGTGACAAGTACTCCCAGTTGTCTGTCATGGTAATTGACATTTACCTGATTAATTCACTTCATGTAAGTCACTTTAAGTGTCTGCCTAGACACTTAAGATGTAAATGATGAAGTCACCATGGGACTAATTTTATTAAGGTCGGGTAGTTCAAGTATTTCAGTCACATCTAATGGTAAGTGAGCTGTTAGGCGACATTACAAGACAGAAGCTCATTGCCTTGTAAGATTTTCTCAATTTCTATTGTGTTGTTGACCCTACGCTACTTGATCCCACCGGTCACAATACTGACCGTAAAGAAAGTTTTCATTTATGAAGCTCTAAAAATGTTACTGACTGGTGTTTTAGTGCATTTCCTGCAAATATGGAAAAAAATAAAGGGTCTCAATTAAGTATGTGCATTTTACCATGGTTAGTGCAAATTGTCACAGGACCAGAGCAGTTAAATTCTTGTTTGCACCTTCAATATAGGATGGATGCATTAGTAAAGTATGTAAGTAAAGTATGTTAACAACTAAATGACAAAGATTTTTGGTACACATTATCTTTAAGGTGTCTATTATTAATATACAAATTCATAATTATTTAGTTTTGTTGAGTGTGGTCATAGAATGAGTAAACATGTTGATGGCAACAATAGTGACCAGTGGGACCACTGTCCAATTGCAGTTGTTTATGAAGGCCGCACTAAAATGTTGCAGTGACAAAGTTACAGTGGATATTGCGCTAAATGTTCAAATATTACAAATAAGTTACAGTGTTGATGTTTTAAATGATGGTTACACTAATATAACAATATTATTATATGTTACAATAAAGTAACATTTTTGAAATTCGTTGATGGTTGTATTTTTTATTTTATTTATTTTTTTTTGTCTTTTATATATAATAATAGTAACCAATGTTCCCTCTAATTTTTTTTCTCGCTGAGCAAAACTTTTCTCTGTTGAGCGCACATTTTGGCCACCTGAGCAAAAACATACTTTATATCAGACCTGCACAATGAATATAAACACACACACAAAAAAATTGTTTTATCATGCAACTGTAACATTTAACTTTAATGTGCCGTTTCTATTTTATTTGACCCTTGATGTAACTTAGTGATTTATTAAATAATATGTTTGAAACAAGCAGTTCAGTCACTAAATTAAGCACATTTTAGGTTACTTGAGATTTGTTCACATTGCTGTATTAACTGTACCAGTCTTTACCAAGAAATTCTATTAAAAAATAATTTCTGTCCTCCTGCAGGACAGTTCGATTCTTTATAATAATATAATATGAGCAGTTACAATGATGGTTTGGGACAACCATAATGTGTTTTTGTACAGTCAATTATTAGCAACAGACAGTGTTAAACCATCAAAATTACATGTTTATTGCTTATGAATTTCCCAGATTTTATATACCAGGAGGTTAAGATTTTTCGTGACAAGGAGCCCTAAACAATCCCCTTGTGAGATCAATTTTTTATTAGACTTACATTATAATATAATAAAATGTAATATAATATTTAAGTATTTAAACTGATATACAGTATTTTATCAGTTTAAATGGTTCCATTTGTTTTAATATATTATATAGTGAAAACAAACTGAAGCATTTAAACTGATAGCTAAATATTTTTAAGAAAAGTGAACGTTAACTCATTTGTAGTTATCTAAACATTATGTAAACATCCCTGAAACCCACACCACCACACACACACAATAATCTATTTAAACTGAGGTATATCACTGATGTATTTTGAGTTTTCAAGCTACACCTGTGGTGGGTGTGTGATTGTAAATGTCTCAGAGTTTTGTTACCATTCTGTGCCCATCATCCGTTATCTCCACCACTTTTCATTAAAACATGACGTTTTATTTCACATTTCTTTTCATTTCGCGTTGCCTCTCGTATGACAGTATTCTTACCGCGACTCGCACGCTCAATCGTTCTCTTTCTATGAAACCTGTAAACCGCATTCACCGGTTCCAACTCTATAGCGACAATAACTCTATAGCGGTTGTCCAGAGCACTGCAATTATTTCTCATTTAAACCACTACAATCATCAGAAGTGCGCGCCGCGCATGCACGCAGCTTAGAGGGAACATTGATAGTAACCCTAGAATGTAATGAATAACTGGGCTGAGATAGGCTATATAAGAATTTTGATCCTGAAATCCTTTTTTTTTTTTTTTTTTTTTTTTGCTATTTTTAAATAAAACTCAACAACTAGCCAAATGGCCATTGTTTTAGCAAACTCACATTTAGTTTGGCTCCATTCTTGTAAATAACATTCACTTTTTTACATTCAAATTATTTCACAGTTAATATAATTCTCAACCTACTATTCTTTTCTAAAACTGTGCTATTAGAGGGAAAATGGGTTGCATACATCAATTCGTATTGACTTTAAAACACGAAGAAGCAAGCTACTCTCTTATAGTGTGCTAGGCTTTTAGAAGCATCTCATTTAATCAGTCAGTCCCACAATGCATCTGAATTTGTGCTTCTTACAGCAAGACTGCTGAATCTTTTCACAGTTCCGCCAACCTATTTGCAACATCTAAGGAGGAGGAATAGTTTAATTTTAATGATAAACACTGTAAAGACATTGTGAGGGCTATGTGTTAAGCTGTTGGCACTTCACCATATGCAGCTCACTGCAGCCAGTATATGAATCTAGCAAGTTCTTGCTCCCAAGCTGGTAGTTATAGTCTGGTCAGATGGCTGTTTCCAGCCACAGAGAGCAGAGATGTTTCATTTTTATAACAGTCAGGATCTAAACTTTCAGAAAGCATGTTTTAAGATTTAATAATGGCGCTTTTCGACTCGGCACAGCAGCTCTCTTCAGCTCGGTTTGCTTTTCCACTGCAGGGGTGCGTTTCCCGAAAGCATCGTTGGTGAACCGTGGTCGTAAATCCCATTGAACTCTATTGGTAACGACCAAACTTGCGACCATAGATTAGTACTGCTTCAAAATGGGTGGGATTATAGACTGATCATTATAGTTGTGCCGCTTCTACCGCTGTGGATCTGCTCCTCGGCTACCAATGAAAGGAACGTCTGCACCTTGTCTACTGAACACGATACAGCCATTTCTTTTTTTTTCAAGTTGCGTGCAACAGTCGTTTAAAGCAAGTCATTTAAAAAAGTGCGAACAAATGATACTGTGGTGGCTGTTACTGACTATTTAAATCTAGCGGGTTTTGCGTCTCGTGTCGCAAATCCAATGACTCTGGTAGTGACGATTCTCTCTAACCAATCAGTGATCTGCAGTGTTTATACGTCACATTTTAGTATCGGTGCGGCATGCTTGGAACCTCAACCGAGGTGGTACTATTTAAGTGAGCCGTACCGAGACATACCATGCAGTGGAAAAGCACCATAAGATGAAAATTTCCTTTAATGCAGTTTGTAATGTAGCTGTATGTGAATGAAAACCATCTGCAAAGTTGTAAAGCTAAAGGTGCATCATAAATAAAGTTATTGTCTCTCAAAAGAAAGAGTCGACTCTGAGTCGTTTGCAATTCGAATCCCATTTCTGCAAAGTTCACATCAACAAGTTAAGACATTTGCATAATGCCCGCCTAGGTTGTGTGTGGACATCCCATGAAAACTTGAACCCCTCTCAAACCCTGTAGCCCTGTAGCTTACTGAAATACTTCTGCTAATCAGCTGTTGGCCACTATTACCTAAAACTGTGTCCATTAATGCAGACTGTCTTTCGTTCTTACTACTCTGAGTAATGATAAAGGATGGAGCAAGATTTGTTTTTACAAACTTTAATGTTACATCAGTCATTCACTTTAGTGCTCGGCTAACGTATGCACTGTTATTGATGCTGTTAATAATACAGTTCCTACATGTGCACCGCAATAAATTAGAAATATACACATTGGTCTATTGATGGACATACACTTGTTAATGCTGATGTTGAGGAATTACAGTTACAACATCTCATGCTGAGTAGCATATCAATGAGAAACGTCCTGCTCAAGTCATCCTTGCGATGGAGGTTCAGGTTGAATAACTAGCTCTTCCAATATTTCATCATCGGACTCGCGCTCGGATTGATATGGTTAAAATCTTGATATGGTTACTGTCTTTACAGTGTGTACAATCGCTGAGCTTGTCACAACAGACTGGGCCATCTGGCCAATCAGAGCAGAGCAGGCTCGCGGAAAGAAGGGATTTAGAGAGACCGATTCATCTGACGAGTCGTTTGAGCAACAGTGAATAATGTTGTTATGTGCAATGTATATTATGAGAAAATGAAAGTGTTTTTTTTACCTTTCATGCATATAAACATGCTGTAGGAGACCTCCTAATCAGAATTAGGAACCTTTCAAATAGCATAATAAGGGCACTTTAACCGAACTGCTGAGATGTGCACCACACATTTAAACGATAACAGTGCAACACTTCGCTATGAAACACAAAGAGCGTCAGACATTCTCAAATGCACATTGGAAACCCAAACAAACAGCATGTGGAGAGTTCAGAGCCGCTCTGAGAAGCTGGAAGAAACATGTAACCTGCATGCATGTAAATAATTAAAAGTGTCATGCTTCACTCTGAAATCTGCAGAGCATATATTTAATTGAATCACAGTGTTTAGCAATCAAATCTTGTCACACCATAAAAAGTACACATCAATATAATACAAATATTTACATTTACAGAAAATAAATAGAACTAAACCTATAGCGATTACTCAGTCATAGAATGAGATAAACCAGCTCAAAACCTCACAATATTACAGAATTTGTTAAATCCAGTGCTAGCACTTACTGACAATTGCACAGTTTTCCCTCCAAAATGAAGTCGACTCCTGGAGGACCTGTTGAAGTCTTTTAAGATAGATATTGTGTGATTTCTTTATTTTGTCTCCCGGTGTTCTGTGGGTTTAGATGAGTTTATTGTGAGGAATCAATGTTTGACTGGACCAGCTTTCTCCCTTGATAATTTATTTTATTCATTTCCTTAGCTGCATTGACATCTCAGGATTCATAAATCATAACAACATGAACCTTAATAATAATAATAATAAAAATAGACTATTTATGAATAAGAGATCAATCACATCAAATATGCCCTCTATGGGCAAACAGATGCAAGGCCTGCCAGTTTTGTTGTTTATATTTATCTAAATGTCCCGGTTCTTTAAATGCCATGTTGGTGTCCAGCTCAGTATGATTGGTGAATGTTCAAATGTTCAGGGCAACGTTTCTCAAAAGCACCGTGAGCCAAGTTGATCATAGAGGCCAATGGTGCCAATGGTTCTACAATGTACTCAAGGCCTGTTCACACCAAGAACAATAGCTATAAAGAACGCTAAAAAAACAATAATAATGATATTAGCGTCCACATTAGCGGATGATATTGTTCTGTTTATTATAAGTGTGTGCTGCAGTTTTGTCGTCTGCCGCTTTGAATGCTTGAGTTCTTTAAAGCAAGATGGATTCTGATTAGCTGTCACTGTTTTTATTGTTTATCAGTTGGGGGGGAAAAAATCGTTCTGAAAGTGATTCCAACAATATCGTTTCACTGTGCCATTATCGTTGTGTTGTGGATTCCGCCATTCTTCTGTATTTAGAACAATTTTTAAGACTATCTTTATTGTTATCATTATAGTCCTTGGTGTGAACGGCCTATTAGGCTTACGATGGTTTTGAGAAATGCTGCCAAGAACTATATGAATGATGTTGTTGAGTATTAAAATGGACTGACATGCCTAATGTCAATTTAAGCAAGTAATGAGAATTTAAATCAAACTGAATTATAAATTGAAAGGGAGCCGAAACAAAATCTTTGTATGACCACTAAGTTTTTAGTTAATGGATTCATTATTTGGTAACACTTTATTGTAGGGTCTTTTAACTAGCATATATATTACTAGAATATTGGCTAATTATTAGTATTTATTAAAGGTGCCATCAAACATTTTTTTTACAAGTTGTAATATAAGTCTAAGGTGTCCCCTGAATGTGTTTGTGAAGTTGCAGCTCAAAATACCCCATAGATTTTTTTTAATGAATTTTTTTAACTGCCTATTTTAAGGCATAATTAGAAATGCGCCGATTCAGGCTGCGGCCCCTTTAAATCGCGTGCTCTCCGCCCCCTCCTGAGCTCTTGACTCTATCACTGCATAAACAAAGTTCACACAGCTAATATAAGCATCAAAATGGATCTTTACAAAGTGTTCGTCATGCAGCATGTCTAATCGAGTAAGTACGGCGTTTATTTGGATGTTTACATTTGATTCTGAATGAGTTTGATAGTGCTCCGTGGCTAATGGCTAATGCTACACTGTTGGAGAGATTTATAAAGAATGAAGTTGTGTTTATGAATTATACAGACTGCAAGTGTTTAAAAATTAAAATAGCGACGGCTCTTGTCTCCGTGAATACAGTAAGAAACGATGGTAACTTTAACCACATTTAACAGTACATTAGCAACATGCTAACGAAACATTTAGAAAGACAATTTACAAACATCACTAAAAATATCATGTTATCATGGATCATGTCAGTTATTATCACTCCATCTGCCATTTTTCGCTGTTGTTCTTGCTTGCTTACCTAGTCTGTTGATTCAGCTGTGCACAGATCCAGACGTTAATACTGGCTGCCCTTGTGTAATGCCTCGATCATGGGCTGGCATATGCAAATATTGGGGACGTACATATTAATGATCCCGACTGTTACGTAACAGTCGGTGTTATGTTGAGATTCGCCTGTTCTTCTGAGGTCTTTTAAACAAATGAGATTTATATAAGAAGGAGGAAACGATGGAGTTTGAGATTCACTGTATGCCATTTCCATGTACTAAATTCTTGTTATTCAACTATGCCGAGGTAAATTCAATTTTCAATTCAATGGCACCTTTTATTAAGCACATTAATGCCTTATTCTACATTCTTAATCCTACCCAATACTTAAACTTAACAACAACCTTACTAACTAATAATAAGCAGTAAATTAGGAGTTTATTAAGGTAAAAGTTGTATTTAACCCTTAAATGCATGACTGTTTTTCCAATCATTCTTACATATTCGGGTCTTTATCGACCCAGATCTATATCTAACATGGAAGGATCTCTATCGTGATAATATAAAACTCCTCTGATATTAGAGTAACAATTACAGAAGAATGAAATAAATTGTATTTTGTTACCTTTTGGAGCTTGGAAGGGCTCGGTTTGAGCAGATATTTTATTTCATCACCACTGTCCTCGTCAGAGCTCATTTCCCAGTACATTCAGCAAATAATAAGCTAGTTTTATGTTTGAGGTCACGGATATGAGCCCATTCGCAATCTCAAATGTATTCTCAAAACTATATAATTTTCAACATCTTCAAAATCAATATTTCGATCGCTAACAGCTTCACCAGATTCATCCAGTGACAGTTACAGTCATATTTGATTGCCTTCAGTACTTGCTCTGCAGTAAATCGCTGAGCCATTTCATGTTTTTCCTATTATTTCGTTTTCTGTCTGAATGAGTCGTCACTTCAGCACATTGCCACCTTGTGGAATAAAGGTGAATTGCACTTATTTCGTCATCTAAGATTCAATTATTGTTGTGCAGAAAAAAATATACGCACACTCATACACACCTCGGGTCGTTAGTGACCCTATACAATTTTTACAAAAAATGAATACAAAAATAGGCATTCTTTTATAATTTTATGATTTTTTTCTTGTTATATTCTCTATAATGAATTGATTGAGGAATACCAAGAAGGTTGATGTCTAACTTTAAAATATTAATGAAGAGGGGGGTAGTGAATGATGTCCCGAGTCACTAAAGACCCCAGGTATGCATTTAAGGGTTAATAGTTTATATGTGTTCCCTATACTAAAGTGTTACCCATTAATTTAAATTTTATATTGGACATTCTTAATAAAAAATGCACAGAAATACAAATTGCTGAAACATTTCATACTTGTCAATATGCTGCTTTAATTAAACAAGCTTGAAGAGAGAATTCAGAGAATATTCTGTTCAATATGCCACCACTGACATAAAAGCTTATTTGTACATAA
This sequence comes from Megalobrama amblycephala, assembly GCF_018812025.1. Lineage (NCBI taxonomy): Eukaryota > Metazoa > Chordata > Actinopteri > Cypriniformes > Xenocyprididae > Megalobrama > Megalobrama amblycephala. Next base: position 30,362,051 of record NC_063045.1, read on the forward strand.
CTCTGAGCATTAACAGATGACACATTATAATTAATTCAAGGCCAATCTTTTTTCCGATGTTAACTGCTGAACTGCATAACGATAGGTGACCAATTAAATGGCACAATGATAGAAAATGATGAACAAAAATATGCCACTGAAATTCAACTGAAGCAATTTTTAAATAGGCTTTTAGAAGGTATTTTCATAAATTCATGGTCATGCATTTATGACACAGTGATGCATTCCACCACTGAGTTGCACGTAATCATGCGTAAATCTGTTTGTGAGCTGAATCTCTAATCAGGGAGTCGTTCTGCTGATGTCTGGATGCTGATTTCTTTCTGTTGAGCTTCATGTAGATGCATTTTTTTTTAATCAGTGAATGTCTTTTTTTCTCCATCAATAAAACACATCTACCTTCCTGAGCGGTTTATTTTGTCCAGGCTTTAGACGGCAATGTGTTATTCTTTCATATCTCCACCAACTACCTGCGTGCAATCACTCCCAAAGGTTGCCGTACATCTATCAAGAACAGACAGGCACACACATCTCCACATCTTGATTACTCAGATTTTATAATACGGCGAGCGAGAAAACATGAAACTGGCATCCCTGTAAACACAGCAGGCCTGGAAGTGAGCAGCCAAATGATGTCGGGTGAAATATCAACCGACCTCCCCCATAACAGATCCCATGGGAACCGTTGGGAGTGGATGGAAGGTATATTATTATAATGGCCTGGATCTCATTCCAATTAACGACTCTTATCCGTGCCGAGGCTGAAACGTGGCGGCATATTTATGCAAACCATCTCCTGAAATCCCATTATCTGTGGCCTTTCTTTATCTGACAAAATGATGGTGCCGGCTTTGATTAAAACTAAAAATTGATGTGTGTGAGACCTCACATGCATGTTCCAGTTAGGAGTTAATACTGGAGACATGAGATAGGAGCGTTTTACAAATACAATAACGGTTAGTTTGTGAGTGGGTCTTAAGGGATATTCACTGAACCGTATGTCTGACTTGGGCAGGACCCAACCGGGTAGGTCTGTTACCTCATGTCGACCTCATTCTGCTGAACAGACAAACCTTTGACGTGGCATTTCATCCCAGAAATGTGCTGACTGCCCACAAGAGCTCATTCAACTTCTGACCAAAGTGAAGCGCCGAACTAATGGCCTTTTGATTCACTTGGCAGAGATCAGGCCATCGTACAGTAGGCTGCAGTGTTTGATTGCAACGTCAAAGACTTCTGTTTTCAGGGTGAATCTTAACATCATATTTCACACCAAAATCAAAAAATAAATATGAAATATTAAGGAAATGAATCTGGTGCAGAAGCTGTCAGTGATCAAAACTATAGTTTTAAGAATACGGTTGAGAATATGATCTAGATGCTGAATGTGCATGACAATCAACTCTAATTGAACCATTCCAAGTTTCAAAAGCTATAAATAAAAATGCTTTATTATTATTATTATTATTATTATTATTACTATTATTGTTGTTGTTGTTTGGTAATTGTTATTAGAATATCAGAGTTTTATACTATTGCCGCAGTTAGAGATCCATCAGTGTTAGAGATAGATCCGGGCCACTAAAGACCCAAATATGTAATAATGATTGGCCAAACATTCATGCATTTAAGGGTTAAGTGTAAAAAACATTTGTATGCACTCGTACATTTCTCACACATATTATAAGTGAATAAGACATTTTAATGGTGCTTTTTTGTAGCTTCATAGCCACTGGTCACTATATATTTTCGCCAGACTTATCATTTTGTGATCCACAGAAGAAATACAGGTTTGTAACAACATGAAAGGGATTAAATGACAGAATTTTCATTTTAGGATGTAGATCCAGGGCCAAGAACTGGGTAGATATTGTGCAAGGATCCCCTTCGACCCGCTAAACATTTGTGACCTGCAGACTCCCTCGTCCACCATTTCCATAAATTCCCAGGCAATACGGACCAGATCCAATATCCACAGTCATCTTGACTCCTGCCAAGCCCAGCTGCGCTCACCGTGATTGATTAGCACAAGTCTTTTGCTCTGCGTCGCCTCCGGGCCAGGCAGGTGGCTTGAGCTCCCATAGTCTCACACGTCTCTCTCTCTCTCTCTCTCTCTCTCTCTCTCTCTCTCTCTAACATACATACACACACACACACACACACACACTTGTTGACTCTTTATTGCCACAGTGGTCAAAATCCTTTAGAAATGTGCAGATATGCTGCTGGAGGTGTCTCTCTTTCCAGATATTTTCATGCATTGTTAGATTATGATTAGGCGTATTTCTACGCTTCACAGCTCAGGAAGTGTCTGCGACATTATGGCGGTTTCATAAATAGGGTTTGCATCAGTAGAATTTCATATCAGAAATGAGGTCTCATGACTATCAGCAGTTTCAACAAAAACATTGTGGTGGTATTATGGTATAGTGAATGTATCAGATAGTAAGCATGCAAGGGTGTAGAAACAATTCAGAAAATGCATTAAATAAAATGCTTTTTGGGCTGTAAATTTAACTGTAACTGTTAATTTAGTGACATTAAAAATTATACATATTAAAATATAAAAAAAAAAAATAATAATAATAATAATAATAATAATAAATTAACCAATTACTCACACACCCTGACACATATGCAACAATTTCAACAATTTAAAAAATAAAAATAAAGAGAAGGATAAAAGAATCTCTGATAATGCTGTAAACTATATACACGGTGCCCTGACTTACACATTACTATAATATTAAAGGTTACAACAAAGCCCAAACTATTAAATTCAGTTGCTATTTATTTTTAGTTATAATCATCAACACTCAAATAATAATAATAAAAAAAATAACTTCTATATCTAATTATAAAATTATGTTTCTCCAATTCGTTGTTGAAATATAATCATTTACACAGTGGCTGTCAAAACTTGTTTTCATGACGGATTTATTTGAACAAATATTAAATAATTAAAACATCACTAACTGGATAAGTAAAATATAATTAATATATAGGCTAATATAGTGCATATATTTAACAAAAGGGTTCATTTCTGTTGCGAACTTACAAGCTGTGGACTCTGAATGGCATTTCTGAAGTAAATGTAATACTATGTGACATTGTTTACAAGCTGTTTTATTGACGTCTTTCCATGGTTTAAACACTAATTGAGCGATTACACAAGATATACGTTTCAGTAATATGTACTGTATCTTTCAACATACCTTCAGATATATATTATCATGTAAATCTATTATTTAGTAAGATTAAATATATATATTCTTTAAAATATATTAGGAAAAATGTACATGATACATGTTTAAAACTTTTTTTAACATATGTTACTAACAATAAAAATGTAAAGAAACTGTGTTATGGCACATCGCCATGAATATTTGGTGTAGAATTTAATTTAAAACAATAGGTTGTTTGCAATCACGTGGTTCTGGTGACGCGCGAAACACCGGTGGAGGGCAAGCAGTGAAAATTAGAATGGAAGAGATGCAGAAAAGTCCTTTCTGTGCTGATTTAGAAAGGTATAAACAGAAAATCATAACATATTGTTGAATGACGAGTGGCAAAGCAAAGATCCTTTTTAACAACAATATCTTTACTATGAGACATGCAGGAGTTCAACATGAAATGTACAAACTTCAACACCGTAGCACCAACTCGCGCATGCGTATAAGCAAGCTTTTGGATGTTAGTCTGCTCAGATTTAAAGCTACAGAACACTACTATGTTCTACATCCTCCTTCTTTAACTTTGACACTTATCCCTTAATGAACAATTTCTTATATTGAAGTTAACTCAAAAAAAATGTTTTTTTTTTTCATAGGAAAAGCATTTAACATTACTTGAGCTGAGAGTAAAAAGGGCAATTAACACAACATTTGTTAACTCACATTTTAACATCAGTTATATTATCAACATTTATAAATTGAACATTTTGTTACTGAATTATAGAACTTTCTTTTCTGTCTCTATTTCCTTTTTGTTTCATTCCAGGTACTTTGGGTTTGGTTTGGAAATGCGACCTGCTCTGGTCACATATGGAGCTGTAGAAGGAACTTTTGTTGAATGTTCATTCAGTGGTTTCTTCTCGGTTCCTTGTGGGGTGCGTTGTTCTTTGACCTCATTTGGAGTGGGAAATTTGTGCTTAGATTCAGCAGACGGGGTTTGAACAAAGGGGAGTGACATTTCACTGTGGTCTAATTTTTGTGGTGGTGGCTCCGCGACAGGAAGGATATGTTTTCGGTTTCGTCTGTATTCTCTTCCTCCAACTTCCACAAGATATGATCTTGGTTCATCACATAGCTGTTTGACAAGTCCGATTCGGTCATGGCCTTTGGTCGTTGCAAGTCTCACTACCTCTCCTTGTAAGAGTGGTCGGAGAGTTCTGCTGGACTTGTCATAGTATGTCTTTTGACAATGTCTCTTTTTTGAGATTTGATTCTTGACTGCAACATTATTCTTTGAGGCTGGCACCAGAATGGACTTGCTGATTGGCAGAGATGTGCGCGTCTGTCTCGACATTAATCTCTCTGCTGGTGAACCAAGTGTCTGATCACGTGGAACATTTCTGAGATTGAGCAAGTTTTGAAACACATCAGAGCCGTCCCTCTTGGATTTCTCCATTAGATGTTTTGCACTCCGCACTGCCCTCTCAGCTAGCCCATTAGCTTGTGGATATTCAGGGCTACTAGTGGTGTGTGTAAAATCCCAAGCAGCAGCAAATTCTTTGGCCAAAAACTGTTGGCTTGTAAACTGGGTACCGTTGTCTGAAAAGACTTTGTGCGGACTCCCATGAACAGAGAAGTGCCTTTTGAGTTTTGTGATTACTGTACTGGAGGACAGGTCACGAAGCAGATCAATTTCGAACCATCCTGAATATGAGTCAACTAGTACGAGGTAGTGTTGACCATTCCACTCAAAGATATCTGTAGCCACACTTGACCATGGAAGATCTGGGATGTGATGTAAGTGTAGAGGCTCTTTTTGTTGATGTGGTTTCATACTGTTACAGATAGAGCACGATAGTACCTCCTTTTCAATGTCTTTGGTTAAAGAAGGCCAGAATACAATGCCCCGTGCCCTGCGTTTGGTTGCATCAAGGCCTGGATGACCTCTGTGAATAATGGTGATGTACTCACTGCATAGTGATTCTGGAACAACCGTTCTCTGTCCCTTCATGAGTACATCTTCATCGACTGTGAGCTCATCCCTGAAGGGAAAATACTCACGAATTTCTGCTGGCAGCTTTGATTGGCTAGAAGGCCATCCTGACTTGATAATACTGCAGAGACGTTGAAGGACTGGATCCTGTGCAGTATGAGTTTGCAACTCTTTCAGTCTGGAAGACGAGATGTATTGAACTGACATAACTTCGAAGTCAGCTCCATCATCTGTGTGTTCATCTGGTGAGTCTCTGGGGGAACGTGACAACGTGTCGGCAAGGAACATATGTTTCCCTTTCTTGTATGTGATTGTGAAATTGTATTTCTGCAATCTTAACATCATGCTTTGCAGCCTTGCTGGAGCTGTGTGGATAGGCTTGTTAAGAATGGTGACCAATGGCTGGTGGTCTGTTTTGATGTGAATTTGTTTACCATATATGTAGGTACTGAATTTGGTGCACGCAAATACCACAGCCAGAAGTTCTTTTTCTATCTGCGTAACGTAACGTACTTCTGTTTGCGTCCGAGTACGTGAAGCGTACACGACAGGAGCACCTTCTTAAAGACACGCAGCTCCGAGTCCGAACTGGGAGGCATCACAGGTGAGTGTGACAGGTTTCTGGACGTCGTAGTATTTCAAGGTTGGTGGACTAGAAATCCTGTGCTTCAGAACTTCAAAAGCGTCCTGATGCTGTTTGAACCAACACCACTCTGTATTTTTACAGGTCAGCTCGCGCAGAGGGGCGGACAGCTCACTAAGGTTCGGTATGAATTTTCCTAAGTAATTGATCATACCCAGGAAGCGCTGCAGTGCAGTAACATTGTCTGGTGGCGGCATTTCTGTGATTGCTTTTGTTTTTGCTGGGTCAGGTTGTAGTCCCTTGCTTGTGAAAATATGACCGACATAGCTCACCTCACTTAGGCGGAATTTGCACTTTTGAGGGTTCAGTCTCAAGTTCACTTCACGTGCACGGTCCAACACTTTCCTCAGGTTTGCATCGTGTTCCTGCTCGCCAGTACCTCCCACGATGATGTCATCGACTATGACTGCGCACGGGTAGCCAGCAAAGATCTGTTCCATAGCGCGCTGAAAGACCTCGCTGGCCGAGTTAATGCCAAAGGGCATCCTGAGAAATCGGAATCTTCCAAATGGCGTACTGAACGTAGTCAGTAGGGAGGACTTGTGATCTAGTGAAATCTGCCAAAAGGAGCTTTTTGCGTCAAGCACAGAAAATACTGTGGAGTTTGGCATCTGCGCTGCCACTTCTTCCACTGTGCGCATGGGGTGATGCGGACGTTTTAGGAACTTGTTTAGGTCCCTAGGGTCAATGCACAGTCTTATTTCATCTGAGTTTTTCTTGTGAGTTGCCACCATAGATGACACCCAATCGGTTGGCTCAGATACAGGAGTGATCACGCCCATGGCGACCATTTTTTCCAACTCTGATTTTACCTTGTGTTGCATTGCTGCAGGAATTCTGCGTGCTGGACGGACGACAGGTTGAGCTTCTTTGTCCAGTTTCATGCAGTATGTTACAGGAAGCTTTCCTATTTCATTTCGGAAAAGATCTGCATATTCTGTGTTAAGCAGCTGGACAAAACTTAAGTTTTCTTTTACACTGACCTGGTGGACTGCATTATTGAGAGAAATAAGGCCCATCCGAAGACAGTCAGACAGTCCGAGCAATGGCTGTACATTATTTCGCACTACGTAGAACTGTAGAGAGTAAGTCTGGTCACTCAGATTGCAAGATAACATGGTTGAACCAGCAGTTTGGATCTCCTCTCCACCATACGCAACAAGCTTCACATGGCTTGACACCTGAAGGTTTTCATCTTGCTTTACCTGTGCAAATGTCTGCAAAGACATGATATTACATGAGGCTCCTGTGTCAATCTTTAGTTCAAGAGGCTTTCCATTGGTTTGCACTGTGCAAGATATTGCAGTTTTCTTTAACAGTTTTGAGTCGACCACCTTTTGATGATTTATCGCAACTCCATCTATAAAGAATGAGTCTTCGCTGCTATTTGAAGCTTTGGCAACATCAATTTGATTTACAGTCTTTTTTCGATCTCGTGTGCGTTGAATTTTCACTGATTTGCAGCATTTTTGGAAGTGGTTCCATTTGTTGCACCTGTGACATTGCTGGCCATATGCAGGACATTTCTCCCGTTTTGCCTCATGGTTACTTCCACAATTGCTGCAATTATGAATTTGTTGCGGGGCAAACTTGTCTAACCTGTGTTTAGGAGTACGAAACGGTTTTCTTTTTACCGTTTGTTGAACACTGTCCACATTTGTCAAGTTGTGCTTTGGTCCAGCTAGTGTTTTAGTGTGCTGGTCTGTCAGTTCATGTATTTGGCATATTTCAATGGCTTTTGTTAACGTAAGCTCATTGTCACGCAACAGGAGTTTTCTCATTCCATCGTTAAGTATCCCACACACGAGTCGATCTCTTATCAATTCTTCCTGTAAATCTCCAAACCTGCAACTCTGTGCCTTATTTCGTAGGTCGCTTACATATGCCTCTATTGTTTCTCCTGGCTTTTGGTTTCTTGAATTAAATTTGTGTCTTTCCATCGTTATGTTTGTTTGTGGGCTGCAAAGTTCGCGAAACTTGCGTTTTAGACATTCCGGGTCCTCGCGTGATTCAGCCGGAGTAATTATTCGTTGGTTTTCTCCCTCGCCTGTATATGCAGCGGGTGCATAGACGAATGTTCGCTCGCGCTCAATGGCTTCCGAGCCGGCCAGATTAAGCAGTATATATGCTTTCGTGCGAGGCTCTTTCTCAGAGTGTGCAGCAGCAATGAATATGTCGAATTCCTGCTCAATTTTCAACGCCAACGCCAATTTTCGGCGATATTGCCATCAAATACAAGAGGATCAGGTCTGCGGAACCCTTCAGCCATGATTTATTGTGCGATAACGATGGCTTACTGTGTGGATGCTCGTTGGAAAAGTTCATTTTCCTCGCCGCTTTCACGATTCTGTGCAGACCACTTCTGACACCATGTTGAATGACGAGTGGCAAGGCAAAGATCCTTTTTAACAACAATATCTTTACTATGAGACATGCAGGAGTTCAACATGAAATGTACAAACTTCAACACCGTAGCACCAACTCGCGCATGCGTATAAGCAAGCTTTTGGATCTTAGTCTGCTCAGATTTAAAGCTACAGAACACTACTATGTTCTACAATATGTTGGACGTGATCTTTATGTTATGTAGATGAGTGACTTTTCCACTGAATTGAAAGACTTTCCTGCCATCGAGGAGATAGATATAGAGAATGTGAAGCTGCCGTCACGCCGCGTTCAGTTCTAGTCTGGGTTTGTTTATATCGCGCTGCCTTTCTGCTAGTGAAGTTAGGGCAGTATTTTTGATTTTCTGTCGCGATTGTGAAAAATGTTGTCATTGTAGGTCATTTATGCTGAATCGAGAATTGCAACAGGAGCTCACATCATCGTTCAAAGAAAAAACTGGACGGTAATACAATTGTTGCCTTATACGTGTAAAAACAAACTAATGGAAGCAGGGTGAGGTGGTGACGGGAAGACGCCGTACAGTATATCAAATCTAATAATGTCACTGATTTAACCCACTCCCTATCACTCAATAAAATAATCACATAGCTGAGTGTTTTTGAAAGTGTTGTATTTGTTGTTGAAGCTTTTTAAACATTTATTTATTTGGACATTTTCTGATGGATGAAGCAGCAGCGCGTGTCACTGTTCTCATGGTAACCAGATCAACATTGTGAACGGAAAACTACAAAACTGAAGTGAAAACATCAAATTATCATTCTGTGGGATAAAATAGCTTCTCTTCCCTGCAAACGATACCATGAAGAATGTGAATATTTAACCAAGTCAAAAACAAATGAGGTAAGCAGGTATCCATATTCATTTCACAACTTTTAAAGTTAAAAAACGATATAAGTTATAAAAAACGGTATAAGTTATGTAAACGATATAAATACCTTCTGGGTTCACGATTTTATCGATTTGAGCAACCATAAACGATGCAAAACATACGAATTTTGAGTTTTTGATATAGAAAAATCCCTCCCTGCCCTCCAGACTCATTCGCGCTGCTGCTGTGACGTCATGTGCAAACAACCTATTCTTGCTCAGAAATTGCTAGTAAATTCCACAAATAATTACAAATAAACAACAAGAAAAGCTCTGAATTAAACATGACATCTTTGTTTCATTTACAACTTCAAACATCTTTTTTGAAAAAAAAAATAAATAAAAAATAAATAAATAATACAGCGTATGAAATGTGAGCCTTTTGTAAAATGCAAAAGGGCCTTTTTTGAACACTTCTAATATTATTTACAATAATAAAAATATTCTAATAATATGCCTTATTTCGACATAACCAACTCCACTAGACTGTTTTGAGGCAAGTCTTAAATTCAAATTCTCCAAATTTGAACCAACATCTGACCTCAAATGTCAAATGTCTCAATCCCTCTGCACTCTTACCACTGTGGAGGTAAAGGGCTGGGGTGAATGAATTATTTCTATCCTTCCAGATAAATCTTCAATGTTTACGGGGTGAAAGCCTTTTCCTTTCATAGGCTGTGGTCATTACGCGGCTGGTGTAGCCTACCGCAGATGTTTCATAACTATCTGTTGCATGTCTCCTCTAGCACATCCAAAACTCTGCCGCTTGACCTTTATTTCACCTCTGGAATGCCCCAACTCTAGTCTCTACACTGGCTGCCTGTAACTGCTTCAATTTAGCTTTTAGTACTACCAGTGGCCTCATCCTGCACTGCTTCTAGTCCATCAAACCACACATCCAAGTCTACTGTAGCTGTACAAATTGGCTACTACTGGTTGCTGAAATCCAAGATCCCTAAAAACAAAGCCTACTGTATCTAGCCAACTAGGTCTAGATATTTTGCAGTCCTTATACTCTACATTGGTGTTATTGAAGAATTATTTATTTACTATTATTATATATACCCCCGGTTTCACAGACAAGGATTAAGCTAGTCCTAGACTAAAATGTATGTTTGAGCTGCTTTAACTGAAAGCAACTTTTACTGAAATATCTTAAAATATGTCACTGCTGTTGTTTTGTCTCTGTTAAGGCCGGAACACACCAAGCCGATGCCGACGAACTAGTGGCAACGAAAGCAGATTGTGCAGGGTTGGCTCACGTCGGCAGCGTCTGTGTCCAAAGTTGGCCTGACACACCAAACCAACGCTAGACAGCCGACGGCCAAGTAGCACATCCGTTCTGCGCCTGCGTGAGATGAAATGCCTTTCTGAACCAGCAGGTGGCAGTAGCTGAACAGCCAATCAGAATGATCAGATGGCCCGACGGACCGACGAGCTCCGATGTCGATCACACTGATGAGGACCAACTTCAGCTGACGGTGCGGAACACACTGAGAAAACTTAGTCGGCCGACGAACAAATACTGCCCGACGGCCGACCGTCGGCTTGGTGTGTTCCTGCCTTTACATGTTCACCCTGTTTTGGACTTCTGTGTTGTACCATTTCCCGCCACTAGTCTGTTACCTTAGTTACTGATCACCTTCATTATCACTACCAGCTGTGTTCAATTACCCACCTCGCTTGTCTGTGTATTTAAGTCTTGTGTTTTCAGTTCAGTATTGTCCGGTATCGTTCATTGTATGGTTGCGTTTCGTGTTTGCCGTTTATGGATCTCCTTGCCTGTGGATTGATTAAAGCCTGTTATTCCTTCATCTTCCTCGTTGTGCATTTGTATACAACCATATCTGTAACAGTCTCAAGACACACACCAGTAATGTTTTTTTTTTTTTTTTCTAGGGTAGGTTTAAAAAAAGTTACTTAAATGTCTTAATTGAACTAAGGTCTAGCCCTTTCTGTGAAACCGGGCCATAGTATAATATTTTAAATTAGCTTTTATTTTCATGTTTTCATATCCGATCTCCGTTTTATGATAGAAACACTCATGAACAGTAATACAGCAATTTGAGTTGGAAATACAAATGAAAATTCACAAAATTAAAACTTCATACCTTCATTATAAAACTGCGATTGAAAGATGAATCCAATATGTCACACTTGGGTAAGTTTGTTTTTGTTTTGTTTTTTTCTCCAAAAAAATAAAAAAAAGTGTCCATTGAAAGAATTTAAATTATTAAAGCTGTCCGTAACTTTGTGTTCAAAATTTACAAAATTAATATAATGAGCAAGTACATCATGAATCCATTTTCCAAACCATGTTTTTGTCTTATTTCACTACAGTACATTAATTTTGTCTCATTAATCACTACAGTACACCTATAATAAGTGTTCATATTGGGACTATTTTAGACCGGTCGGGTCGCCGCTACTGCGGTGTAGCCCAGTTCCTGCGTGACTCATAATCAGAGAGAAGTAGCTCCACATGCAATGTTCTTCTGCAAGATGCATGCAGTTCTGTTTATTAACCACTAGAGTGCCAAAAGTTATGGACTGCAGCTATTCGGTTTTTAAGTCTGACGTCACGCGGCAGCGCTTCCGGGTCCTAACGCTCTATCTCATACCACAAGAAAACAACAAATGGTGCTAATATACATACACGATGTGGTGTAATACTTCCAAAAAAGTATAATCATAACCTTTATCTCCACACCAAAATTCCAGATGGCCAGACAATGATCTTTTATAAATCGTTAAAATATTAATGTCTGTGACGCTGTGAGCACGGAAACTGTTGTGTAGACTGTAAAATGTTTAACTTTTTAAAATGATTGATGTTTAATATGAATAAATAGCGCTCATAAATCATATTCTTTCCTACTAAACAGTAGGTGAAAAAAGGGATGTGACAAAGTATGTCCGAATTCACAGTATTCATAAAACAGTAGGAAAAAAGTACCCCTAGTACTACTACTTCTGGTGAAATTCTGAAGTGCGTATATGATTGACCAACAGAAAGCTGCTTGACTTCTGTTTGAGCTGTGCTTGATGCATCACTACACTACTGACAATGGACCTTTGTGTGCACTTCGAAATTTTGCAAATGAGCAGATTCACAACCAATGGGAGAACAGAAAGTGGGGCTCACATACTGCAGTTGAGTGGGGACGCCTACTAGTGACCAACAATACAATAACTTGATGACCCAGCGATTGATTCGCTGCCATTGTTGCTTGAATCCCAGACATAGCACAGTTTTTCATCATTTCAAATGCCCAGCAACACCCACACAATGCTAAGGTTTTGCTCTCACATTTTGGCCGCAGCTGCTTTAGCATAAACAAAGTGTCAATGTGTTCGATTAAAAGCATTTTCAGATTCAAATAGCTTTAAACACATGCAAGGTTTTTGCATGCTCTGTGCCAGTTCTGTATTTTGTCCCCTCATTTTTTTATGAAATGTGCCGATTTATGAACATTGTTTATATAAAAAAGAGCTACTGCTGTGAACAATTTAGCAGGCTTGCCAACAGTTGCCAAAAATGACCATGTCCAATCTCTCATATTTCATTTCTGTAAAAAAAAAATCAAATATTCATAAAGTCAAATGCAGCTCTTTTACAGAAATAATTGTTGCATCAAGGCCAATAAACCTACAGCAAAGAAACATCACAGATACAGTTGTTTCTTCTAGACAACTACTAATTTAAATTGAGAGTAAACTGAGACTTTGTGTGTGTGTGTGTGTGTGTGTGTGTGTGTGTGTGTGTGTGTGTGTGTGTGTGTGCGTGTGTGTGTGTGTATATATATACTGTGAAACAATAACTATTGAATTTTAATTTTATATTTTACTTTGATTTTACAGTATGCATCCAAATTCTTTTTTTTCTTTTTTTTTTTTTTTTATGAATTAACCTTACATTTCCTACAAGGTTTTAAGCCACAGCAAACATGAAGTTTCCTGCAGGAAGATTACTATAAAGAAACATCTTCTCTGAACGCTTGTCTTCCATTTTAAGACTGGGGCACCTGAGTGGGTAACATCTGAGAAGATGGCATAAAGGATCTCCTGCTGTCCTTGGGCAGTTCTCCCAAGGCATCCTCATCCATTCTTGGTTACATTGAGTAAGGCGGTACAAAGTTCCTCTGATGCATAAAAGGAAAATCCTGATCCTGGATACACCCTGAAGCAAGACTGAACACAGCCCATGGCCTGCTGTTGTGGAGGTGGCCAGTGGAGTGCGTCTACTTCAGGCTTATAACCCACTTGCAATGTATTGTGGGTAATGAATCATATTACCTAAGGCACCAGTCCTACTCCCAGCAACGAGTAGGAAGATAAATATCTATCACATTCACCAAAAAAAGCCCTTGGAACCTGTCAATATCTACAAAATTTTAGCCAACTGATGAGGCATCAGTAAACCAAAAGGAAACTTTTAAAGAATTAAAATTGCAGCTAATTATGCATCACATAAAATATTGTTGTACATTAAAGTTCGCTTGAATTCAACTAAAAAAAAAAAAAAAAATCTATGCAGAAGACAACTGCCACACTTTATGAATATTAGCAGGTAGTCTTTAAAGGGGTGGTTGATTATGATTTCACTTTTTTAACTTTAGTTAGTGTGTATTGTTGCTGTTTGAGCTTAAACAACATCTGCAAAGTTACGACGCTCAAAGTTCAAAGCAAAGGGAGATATTTTCTTTTAAAGAATTTTCTGTTTAAAGGTGCCCTAGAATTAAAAATTGAATTTACCTCGGCATAGTTAAATAACAAGAGTTCAGTACATGGAAATGACATACAGTGAGTCTCAAACACCATTGTTTCCTCCTTATGTAAATCTCATTTGTTTAAAAGACCTCCGAAGAACAGGTGAATCTCAACATAACACCGACTGTTACGTAACAGTTGGGGTGTACGCCCCCAATATTTGCATATGCCAGCCCATGATTGAGGCATTACACAAGGGCAGCCAGTATTAACGTCTGGATCTGTGCACAGCTGAATCATCAGACTAGGTAAGCAAGCAAGGACAATAGCGAAAAATGGCAGATGGAGCAATGATAACTGACAAGATCCATAATATCATGACATTTTTAGTGATATTTGTAAATGGTCTTTCTTAAATGTTTCATTAGCATGTTGCTAATGTACTGTTAAAGTTACCATCGTTTCTTACTGTATTCACGGAGATCAGAGTCATGTCATTATTTTCTTTATTAAACACTTGCAGTCTGTATAATGCATAAAACTTCATTCTTTATAAATCTCTCCAACAGTGTGTAATGTTAGCTTTAGCCACGCAGCTTAGCCTCAAACTCATTCAGAATCAAATGTAAACATCCAAATAAATACCATACTTACGCGATTAGACATGCTGCATGACGAACACTTTGTAAAGATCCATTTTGAGGTTTATATTAGCTGTGTGACCTTTGTTTATGCTGTTTAAGGCAAGCGCGAGCTCCAGGGGCGGGGAGCACGAGAATTTAAAGGGGCCTCAGCCTGAATCGGCGCATATTTAATGATGCCCCAAAATAGGCAGTTAAAAAAAAGTTTTTTTTTATTTTGAGTTGAAACTTCACAGACACATTCAGGGGACACCTTAGACTTATATTACATCTTTTGAAAACACGTTCTACGGCACCTTTAAGGACTACAACAAATGGCTGGTAGGGACTACAACGAGCTTCTTCCCTGGTTGGTGACAACACAAACCCCAAAAGCTACATAAACCCTGCCCCTGAGAACACACAACAAAGGGGTGAGGCCATGTTATTGCAATACAGTATATAACACAAATGCAATAGCATGTCATAAAAGCAAGATGACAACATGACAAGTTATAACTGTAATTAAACTAAACTATACCCATTCTATCTGCATGCAGCATGTATTCTCTGGTTCTGGCATCTTACAACAATAGATTATCATGACAGAATTTGCTAATCAATGTCTTTAATATAGTTAACTCTGCATCAGCTACATAAATTAATCAACTAACCATTCAGAAACGTCCTGTTGCATTCTACATGTTGTCACTTCTTCTTGAGTCTCCAGTCATTGTCCGACTCTGGTTTGAACATAAAAGGCTGAACGGTTTCTGACATTTTAAGTGAGTCTGCATGAGGTTATCAGCTCTGCTAACACAAGTTCTTGAAACTCCACCCTCTTCTTGAGAGCAGCAGCTCATTTGCATTTAAAGGGACACACACAAAAACTGAGCATTTTTGCTCACCCTCAAAAAGTGACAAATTTAACATGCTATAATGATCTGTGGGGTATTTTGAGCTAAAACTTCACATACACATGGGGACATCAGAGACTTATTTTACATCTTGTAAAGAATAAATCCAGAGGAAAATCCATACACAGAGAACAGCAATCCAACACAACCATACAATAGATGAGACCCGACAGCAATGAATAGAAACAAGGGAACTTAAGTACGCAGGCACACAAGGATAATTAATCAAACACAACTTGAACTGAATGACAAACCAAATAACCATGACAACAAACACAACTTAGTGAATCGGTGTAAACTGAAAACAAGTCCAAACAGTGTCAGATTGTGACAACAACAAAATTACTATCTATAATATCATCACTGTCAGGCAGAAAACTCATTTCGCCAATTTTTTTTTTCTTTTTTTTCCATAAATCTATTGGTCAGACTTGACTGTCTGCAGGTTTTTCAAATATCTAACGAATGAAAAGTATTAAAAAGAGCATGTGACTAAACCTTGTAACTCCACTGGATCCTCAAACTATCAGTAAAACCTCATAACTCCACCCCATATCTCTATCGTGGATGAAGTGCCGCACACAGTTTGAACCATCTCTGCTTGTTTGCGGTGCAAGGGTAAATAAAGAACTGGTTCTTTGAATAAGTACAGCTTTTTCTTTACTCAAGACACACACACACACACACACACACACAGGCTAATGTGTTATGTATTTCAGGAGCAGAGAAGGGTGTCTTAGTCTAGCATTTGTCATCGAGTCATAGCCATTAAGGTCTTAATTAGTGTGTAGCAGCTTCATCTTTAATAACATGACATTTTAGACAAATGACAGAAAAAAAGTAAGAGCCCACTTAACTTTATAACCTGTAAGTTGATGCTTGTACTACCTCAGATGCAGCCGTTTTAATGACAGACAAAAGACAAGTCAGATATTCTCTGAAATTCACAAGTCAAAACCTCATAACTCCATTTGAGCTTGATTTTGTAAAATGATAATAACACATGCAAGTGCCTGGCCACAGAGTCCTGCAATGACTTTTGTTGATGCTTCTCGTACCCTAGTTGGAGCGAGCGCTGCAGGAGTAGCTATGGATGAAGTAAAAGTAAAGTTGGCGAGTGAAGCATATAAAATTGTTGACGAGTCTTTAAAGGCAAAATCGGATGTGTGGAGAAAGTGTGGTGTAATACGAGATCAGGAAAATAACATCATAAGCGGCTTTGCGGCTTGCAAAACATGCCATAAAGTTTTGCCGTTTGATAGCCGGAAGCTGGGCACGTCTTCAAATCGCACTTTAGCCTGTTTCATTAGCCCATTCATGACGCTGTTGTGATGTTGAGAGAGGTGCGAGATAAAAAATAAAGCACTTTAATTGGAATGATTTTAGCATGTGTGATTTATCGCGGGCACGGATCGGGTAACGGGCCAAATATTAACGGGTCTGGGTGGGTGCGGATTTAATTTTGATATCACAGGTGACGGGTCGGATCTGGTGCTAAACTTTGCGGGTACAGGCAGGACTCTACCTGGCCATACATAAAGCTACAATATTAACTTTGACAATGCAGTGTTTAATTATTTTAAAAATTAAGTGTTTTTTCCATTTCCTGAAAAGTAGCATTTTTGGAGATACAAGGTTTCTGCACAATAGCGACAACATACTATTATAGTATTAATATTTTGAATTAGTTTTTATTTTTATATTTTCCACTTTCATTTTAATATTAGTTTTAATTTTTGTTTTTCATTTTCATTTAATTGTAGTTCCTGCCCAACAGCGCTCGGCCAGGGTCGGTACACTTGGCGTCACAACCAGGTGCTGAAATCTATTGCAGACACCATCAGCAAAGAGATCAGCAAAGGCGGCCGAGGGAGCAACACCAATTGCTCAATCGCATTTGTTAGGGCAGGAGAACAGCCACAAGCAGGGAGGAAGGCACCAGCAGGGATCCTGGCATCAGCCAAGGACTGGAAACTCTCTGTGGATTTGGAGAAGCAGCTGAAATTCCCCCAGCACATTGTGAGCACAACTATGAGGCCAGATATCATCCTAGTCTCAGAGAGCACCAAGAGCATAATCATCATGGAACTGACTGTGCCATGGGAGGACCGCTTGGGAGAAGCCCATGAAAGAAAGATGACCAAATATGAACATCTGGTCACAGACTGTCGAGCACAGGGCTGGAAGGCGAGATGCATGCCTATCGAGGTTGGCTGCAGAGAATTTGTGGGGCGCTCCCTTTACAAAGCCTTTACTGCGCTGGGCATTACAGGAACAACAAGGAGCAGGGCCATTAAGAACATCACCGACGCAGCCGAGAAAGCCTCGAGATGGCTCTGGATCCGCAGAGGAGCACCATGGGGGCAAGCGAGTGCTACCTGAACACAAGTCGCGGTCTGATCAGCCGCGGCTGGGTCGCCTGGGCGAGGGTGTCTGATGTTGAAAGACCCGAAACATCCGAGGACCCCAGGTAACATCACTGATGATGTGTTCAGGTGCATCTGAAGATGTGTTTCAAGAACTAGTGTTTTAGTAAGTTTCGTTGTGTTTTGTCAGTTTTATTAGTTTTCTTTTTTAAATGTCTATAAAGTTATTTATTTATTGTTGTTTTGATATTTTACTTCAGTTAACATTTATGTCAAGTAACATTTTGTTTGTGTTTTAGTTAACTAACCACGATTGGTTCTTATAGAAGTCATTAAACTCATTCAATTAAACTTTGTCCATAACATCTGTTATTATTTTGAATTATAAATTCTGTTTTTTGCCATACATTCAATTATTCTGCTGTGTTTTGGTGGGCCGTGATGTCACGTTATATTGAAATCAGACCTCATGAATATTAAATACTTTGCACTGACATAGGTAGGTAATCTTCCTAGAACATTTAGTCACCTACAAACCCGATTCTAAAAAAGTTGGGACACTGTACAAATTGTGAATAAAAACAATGTAATGATGTGGAAGTTTCGAATTTCAATATTTTATTCAGAATACAACATAGATGACATATCAAATGTTTAAACTGAGAAAATGTATAATTTTAAGGGAAAAGCAAGTTGATTTTAAATTTCATGGCATCAACACATCTCAAAAAAGTTGGGACAAGGCCATGTTTACCACTGTGTGGCATCCCCTCTTTTTATAACAGTCTGCAAATGTCTGGGGACTGAGGAGACAAGTTGCTCAAGTTTAGGAATAGGAATATTGTCCCATTCCTGTCTAATACAGGCTTCTAGTTGCTCAACTGTCTTAGGTCTTCTTTGTCGCATCTTCCTCTTTATGATGCGCCAAATGTTTTCTATGGGTGAAAGATCTGGACTGCAGGCTGGCCATTTCAGTACCCGGATCCTTCTTCTATGCAGCCATGATGTTGTAATTGATGCAGTATGTGGTCTGGCATTGTCATGTTGGAAAATGCAAGGTCTTCCCTGAAAGAGACGACATCTGGATGGGAGCATATGTTGTTCTAGAACTTGGATATATCTTTCAGCATTGATGGTGCCTTTCCAGATGTGTAAGCTGCCCATGCCACACGCACTCATGCAACCCCATACCATCAGAGATGCAGGCTTCTGAACTGATCGCTGATAACAACTTGGGTTGTCCTTGTCCTCTTTAGTCCGGATGACATGGCATCCCAGTTTTCCAAAAAGAACTTCAAATTTTGATTCGTCTGACCACAGAACGGTTTTCCACTTTGCCACAGTCCATTTTAAATGAGCCTTGGCCCAGAGAAAACACCTGCGCTTCTGGATCATGTTTAGATATGGCTTCTTTTTTGACCTATAGAGATTTAGCCGGCAACGGCGAATGACACGGTGGATTGTGTTCACCGACAATGTTTTCTGGAAGTAATCCTGAGCCCATGTTGTGATTTCCATTACAGTAGCATTCCTGTATGTGATGCAGTGCCGTCTAAGGGCCCGAAGATCACGGGCATCCAGTATGGTTTTCCGGCCTTGACCCTTACGCACAGAGACTGTTCCAGATTCTCTGAATCTTTGGATGATATTATGCACTGTAGATGATGATAACTTCAAACTCTTTGCAATTTTTTTCTGAGAAACTCCTTTCTGATATTGTTCCACTATTTTTCGCCGCAGCATTGGGGGAATTGGTGATCCTCTGCCCATCTTGACTTCTGAGAGACACTGCCACTCTGAGAGGCTCTTTTTATACCCAATCATGTTGCCAATTGACCTAATAAGTTGCAAATTGGTCCTTCCTTATATGTACATTTAACTTTTCCGGCCTCTTATTGCTACCTGTCCCAACTTTTTTGGAATGTGTAGATCTCATGAAATCCAAAATAAGCCAATAATTGCCATGACATTTCAAAATGTCTCACTTTCAACATTTGATATGTTATCTATATTCTTTTGTGAATAAAATATAAGTTTATGAGATGTGTAAATTATTGCATTCCTTTTTTATTCACAATTTGTACAGTGTCCTAACTTGTTTGGAATCGGGTTTGTATTTTTATGTATTTTTTGTATTTATATAAATAATTTGGTCACACTTTTTATTAGATCCCTTTAACTACTATGTACTTGCATAAAAAAACAAGTACAATGTACTTATTGTGTTGATTTTGTATTGCAAAACACTTGTATAAGGGTATACTGTAATTATATATATATATATATATATATATATATATATATATATATATATATATATATATATATATATATATATATATATATATATATATGAATTACAGAAATTAATTGTAGCTGTAATTACATGATTACATGCAGGTATTTTTTTTTTAAATATAAGTACAATGTAAAAGCATATATCTGCAAAATAAGTGCATTGTATCAAATTATTCATTTGAATGTTAGTACATAGTAGTTAAAGACACCTAATATAAAGTGAGACCAATAACTTTTATCTACATAAATGTACATCCATTGATTAGTTTCAGGAACAATACAAAATTTAAATGTAAAGTTTGCTTTCATATGTTAGATGCATAGATTCAGCAATATTCCTCTCTCGACAAGCGTGTTCTGTGTGACAAGCGTGAACAGGCCTATTGATAGATGCTTGGGACAGATTTGGATCTGCTGATGCTTCAATCATTTATTTCTTAGTGCAGGCTCCATCACCTGTTAAAAACAATAGGTGCTAAAACTACAGCAAATTTAGCCTATATCAGAAATGGGCTTTTATTGTGAGCTAGGAAAGGTGAACTACATAGCTGACAAGGATGTTGGCCAAAAGAGGAGGGGATTTTGTGTTGTGGATTAATTCCTTTGCGTAGGATCTTAATTCTGTTGCATTGTTGTCTAATTGTTGATTATTTCTTTTTTGTGGCTTATTTTATTTGCTTTATGAGGTAATTCCATCCAAAAAAAAAAAAAGTTTACACCAAAGATGAATAACCACTCACTATGTGCTGAACATACTATTGCTGCAAAATTTCCCTTAATTACAGTGTCTGAAGTCAGTCAAGCAGAAGCTTCAAAATCTTCTGAGGAGCTCTAAATGACTGTTGTTGTAAGACACTTTGATCTAGTTTAAAAAAACATTTTACAGAATTTGCAAAAAACATTCATTAGACATGCAAACCATACTTTGATGAGATGCTTTGCTGTGAGACAGATCAATTCAGCAGCAGTGTCTAAAAAGCAGCAGTGAAACCCAAGGTTTAACGTGATTACAGATGAGATCACCACAAACAAAAGAAGTACTTGAAACTAGTCACATGTTGTGTTACGTACAAAAGTAGGGCAAGTAAAGTTTACCCCTTTTGTAACAGATTGCAAAACCATGTCTCTGTCTTTACAAACTAACCAGTACATGACAAGCAACAGGCCTAAAAATGTCCATGTCTGGGCAGGGAAAAAGCATTCATGTTCTGTCACTAACAGTGCTGTAGCTTTCTTTATCTGAATGTACTCATTCGAGGACACACTCACATTTTTCACCTGAGTTCATTGAGCCATATTTTTGTAATCAGAAGAGAAGAACGTACTCTGAAACTGTAATTATTATTGTGTTGCCTTTTGAAAGACATAAATTAATTTACAGCAGTCAATAATTGGAAAACCCCACACTTCACTGACCTCATATAATTCACTTTCAGAGAATTTAATTGATCCAACTTTAAATAAAACAGATAATCATCTGGAAAAGAAAAAAATCTGTCACTCCAACAAGGTAGAATGAATTTCAGCTGTTCTCCATACTAAACTCTCTAGAAAGTACCAATTTGTACGGTTCAAAATGCTAACCTCTATGTGAGAAAACATCACTGAAAACAACTGACTTAGATAAAATTGTGCGGTCTCTGGGATCTCCCACCCATATGTTACAGCCTCAGATGGCATAATAATAGAACACTGAAAGTACTTTACAAAGTTACATTTATAAGCTTCAGTCAAACTTCCAAGTAATGCACAACTTCTGAGAGTTTGAGACTCTCAGAAACATGTTTAAAACAAACCTGGTACCTGGTACGTATAAGCACTTTTGAGGATGAATTTAGTTGATGCATTTGACAGAAGTGAGGTCTGTGGTATCAAATCTTTGAAAGTTTTAAGACAATTAGTAGCACAGCCACAAAGAAATAAACAGTACCAGGGCCCTGGAAAGCCTAGCGAAAGCCCTGTACTTATTTCATATTTACAGCCTCTAAATGCCATGGAAAACCTAAACAAACTTGAGTATTTCAAATGCCAGTCAGACAGTCCCTCTTCCTGTTTGAACAAACTGTTTTGGCCAGAATAAGAAGCATGGCCCCCTAAATGCCTATGTTATGTGGACTTCCAGTCCAGCAACCTTTCTTCACATTCTTTGTGAAGTCCAGGGTCATAGGGTGTCCCATTTGTCAATTCATTTCCTCAGAGCACCCCTTTTGCAGCTACTATAAGACCCTGATGCACTCATTTGCAGAGCCTGCACTGGTGGCAGACTTCACAGTGAACTATTACCCAGCAGTCCTTGTGGTAAAGTGTAAACTCAGAGGAGAACTGAAAGGGCTGAGGTAGCCATTTGGGACAGGGTCCATGTGGACAAGACTTTATTCCAATAATGAAAAGTCTGGCCTTGCAAGAACATTCCTTCTGGATTCAAAATCAGACACCCTCAAAACCCTGAGCACCTAACTGTACCCCATCTGGCATATCCAGGTTTAGAGATCGATTAGGAAAACCCTCAAGTCTTCCATGAATAGTGTAGGTGGAACTAAGCCATGAATGGAGAGAGATATCTCTGAATCACCACATGACTAAGACGCTTTCTCACCCTGTACAAATGAGCTCTGGGAAGCACACACATGCTCATGAAAATACACACTCTCAGGCACAATTCATTATATCAGCCATAATTCCCAGCGACTGTAATGCATAGCTCCATAAAGTATTAAAATCTCTTCCTGTGTGAATATTCCAGACAATTAGGGACATCTCAGCCTTTCATCTCTGCCTGACATAAGGAGACAGAGTGGTTCGCTATCCCTCTGTGTTTTCTTTTGTTCATTAGCCCTTCAAGTAAGGCAGCAATTAATCATTCCTGCCACTGGACAGATATGAAATTTACATAAGGTAATAGCAATGCATTGTCTCTTGAGTTTAAGGGGGAGTTCCAGAAACACTGTTCCAGAACCAGTTTCCTTCTAGGTTAAAATTAGTCTCTTAAGAGACATTGCAGCTTCTTCTGGAAGGAGCCATCTGACCGACATGTGAAACAACCAATCGGAGTTCATTTTTTAGCATGATGCTTAGGGGCAGCTAAATCTGAAATGTTTTACCTTGTAGCTTACCTCACATCATGGCAGGGCAGAATTGTGGTGCCAACACCTTAGAGCAAGTCAGTCCTTGTTTACTATCTTGCAAAGTTTAGTTCAAACCATAATCAAACACACCTGAGCCACTTAATTAAGGTGATCAGAATTACTTGACAATAACAGGCAGGTGTGTTGGAACATGGTTGGAACTGGAGTCTGCAGGAAGGTAGCTCTCAAGGAGCAGAGTTGGCTACCCCTGCCATAAGGTCTTGGATAGCCTCAGGATATACAGCCTGAGACTTCCAAAGGAAACTGAACACAGGAGCCCCTCAAACAAGCTCAGGCCCCTAAGCACATCTAGCAGAAGCAGAGAAGGTGCACCTAAAGTCAAAGGAGCACTGTCTCTGCCGTTGGCAAATGACAAGCACAATGGTGTCCCTTGCAGGTCCAGGAAGAAAGCAAGCTGGGAACCACTGGACTGACACCATGAAACCGTGAACATGACTGCATTCTACTTTGCTTTTTATGCACTTTCCTCGCTAACTGACTTGGATGTGCATCATTGCTTACGTTGTACCAGTGTACACTACTGGTGGAACCCATGCAACGAAATGGTCACAAATGATTAAATGTCAATACAATAAACTATGACTGTGTAAAAAAGAGCCATCTTATGGCATTGTGGCAATATTTGTTGCTGCCTGGAGTGTACATGTCAGTTGACACTCTCCCTCAGCCAAAATCAAGGGATTGTCCATATAAACTTGACGAAGTGAAACGAACTTCAAAACTGTGGTGGATATTCCCCTTGGGGAAATTTGGAAGTGTGTCTAAAAGCTAAGTTGAACGCAACCCATGCCGCAGCCGATGAGCCAGGATGTCAGGTCACCAAGCCACCATTTCTCTAAATGGTCTGCAGGGCAGAATAGAAAGCACTGTCAGAAAACAATGTCAGGTCCTGCCTCTACCTAGACCAAACCTATTCCTAAAACATAAGCACAGATTTTACAAAGCAAAAAACACAGTTGAGCAAAACTCTTGAGTATCTTTCCCAGATTTGATGCAACTCACTTTGATAAATCCAGTGACTAGGTACTCCTCAGAAGTGCTTGCTGTAGAAACCAGACACATTGTAAACATTGTAACCATTTCCTGACATACTGAAAAAAACATCTACAATTTTACTCCCAGAAACGATGCAAAACCAGTCAAACTGATAGGAGCTTGGGATTTTATTGTACAGAATGGTCCATTGTCCACATGAGATTGAGACTAGGTCAGAGCGACGGAGGGAAATCAGAACCTGATCCTTTTTCTTTGACCTTGCTAAAACCTCCTATTCCCGAATCTATTAGCATCTCAGAGTAAGTGAGATGGGTTCATCTAGGTTTAGCTCTCATGCTAAACTGGATATAAAAGACAAAAACTGATCTGAGATCAGTTGTCTTGCTTTGAGGTCTGACCCATGTTTCCAAATGGAGTGACAGTCCTGTTAAATTTACTGATACAGGAGGAATTTCCCCTGAAGGGTTTCCTCTACTCAGATGAAGGGGTAACTATGGCAACAGATTCATGATGCTGCAGACAGTATGCAGCTATCTTTTTATGCACTATAGAGGAACTCTGATTATAGTCCCACCCATGTTAAAAGGAGTTTATATTGAGTAACTGACACAATATAAAACTTTTCACTAAATATTGAAACAATCATCCTTCGCACCACAGGGACTTTGAAGCAATGTGTGAAAATATCGGAGTGATCTGAGCATAATTGGTACCTTGATTAATAATTTAAGTCAGACTGTTTGATTTGTGTGTGCCATCAATAAGATGAGTTATCAAAAACAGACACGTTCATGAAAAGTCTGTATCAGCACCTGTAATTGCAAAATATTTGAGTCCAAATCAAAGACATCAGCAGAAAAATGATCTTATAAAGGAACAATCTGTGTTTCTAATGAGGAAGCATGGCTCTTTTGGAAGAAAAAAATCTTCATAAGGAACTTGTAATTCTCCAGCAAACTCCAAATAAGTTTTAAAAAGTGCTGATTAAAGATCAAAGGCTCAGTTTAGTGGAGTTCCATAACTGCCATTCTTAACAGTCTTTTCAGGATGTAATCTGCCTTTCTTGAGCATGAACTTCTAATAAATTTGAACCTCTGGTTCAATGCGTTCATTCATTCTAATTGTTTATACATGTTCTTATGTGTGCAAAAAAGGTTCTTGCGCAAAATTTCTGCTTGAACAAAATATGAATTTGTTCTTACCGCCTATTCTAATGCCGATGAATCTGGATTATTCCAAAAGAGGATTTAGTGCAGTTGGCATAATACACACCCCAACTTTATAAACTTATAATACAGTCTACACGTAAATAAGTTGTTCATAAGTCTATCTAGCTATATAGGTATGTATAGATATACTATATCTATTTACATAGACTACCAGTATTGGCTGTATTATGCTCATCTCAAAATGTAAGATGTTTATGCTTTGTCTGGAAGCAGAGTAAGTTAACTAAATATTGAAAGATTGTGGGGTGAATAATAGGCCTATTAACAGCTGTGGCTTTCAGTGTTTCACCTCACAGGTAATTAAAGTAACACCTTCCTAATGAATAAGATGATTTTCAGACTTGAGCATGAGCTTAATCTTTGGGCTATTGTGTGTCAATTAGGGTTTGAAAACTGCTGTGTAAATGCAAAATTTGCACCACCGCAGGTTTAATTTGGAAGGTAGTTTAGTGTTTGACTCTGCATTTGAAAACTTTAAGTTATAATTTACTGATCCTCATGTTTTCCAAACCCATAGGTCTTTATTTCTTCTGTGGAACAAAAAAAGAAGATATTATGCAGTATGTCCCACTCCCACCATCTTCTTTCTATTTAGTAACAGTTAATGAGAACTGAGGCTGTCAAGCTCCAAAATGACCAAAAAAAAAAAAAAAAAATGCACTGAAAAAACAACAAAAGTTGACTATATGACTTAACTAATTTCTTCTGAAGACATACAATACTGTTGTGATGTACAGACCGAACCGTAACCTGTTATTCATTGAAAACTCATTTAGAACAAACACCAAAAGAATACTGAGACTATTAATTAAACAACAAATTATCAACTAGAAAGAAAGAAAGAATGTATAAGTAGTAAAATGTGATGTATGGAATTCTGTTTCTGCCTCAGAACAATAAAAAAAAGTTAAGTGTGAAAAAAGAATACAAATAAAAACTTAAAGTCACAGAAATTAGTCACAATCACAAGAAAACTGAGATCTAAAGTCACATTAAGAGACTCTAATGAATCAAATGTGAGATATAAAGTCACATTGTGAAATATAAAGACTCAATTGCGAGAAACAATGTTGCAAATGCAAGATACAGTCACAAATACATTTTTGGCAAAAACAGTCTTCTATATTAAAGTCGTATGAGATGCAGAAACAAATATACTTTTACACAAAGTTATGAAAATACTTGAATAATTGACAAATAATATCATACAGTTAAAACAATTGATAAAAATACAAAAATAATGACTTTTAAAGCATTACATTTTAACTGGAGCTCAAAGAAAAACTCTTTGATTAAGATTAAGTTTTAATTGGAGCTCAAAGAAAAACCTCACCCCTTTGATGGGAACAGCCTTAAAAGTATGTTACTTTTACTTTTAAGTACATGACAATGATGTACTAAAAAGGAAAAGTTTTTCCTTTGCGTTTTTTGAGTACAGACAATGTTGTAAAAATGATCCCCATTCACATGGATCCATGAAAATGACTAAAACGCTGCATTATTCCTGCCAGGCCAGTAGCAAAACATTGCAAACTTGTTTTTGCATTTGCGTTTTTGTAATTTACATGGAGACGGTAACGGTATTGTTTTCAAAAACTTGCATTTTCAGGCCCCCAAAACACTTGTGTAAATGAAAGGCGAGAACGTATAAAAAGTTTTCAATTTTCAGTTGAAACCAGTGTTGTGAAAACGGCCCCTAAAAGGGAAGAGGTGGAGTTAATGCAGAAATTAGGTCAATGACTTAAAGGGGCAGTCACACATATAAACGAGAGGTGCATTAGGCACACATTAAATACACTGATCAGGTATAACATTATGACCACCTTCATAAAATTGTGTTGGTCCCCTTTTTGCTGCCAAAACGGTGGTACGTGAAAGTAACATCCACATGGATGGCAGGACCCAAGGTTTCCCAGCAGAACACTGCCCAGAGCATCACACTCCACCGGCCTGTCTTCTTCCCATAGTGCATCCTGGTGCCATGTGTTCCCCAGGCGACACACACACACCCAGCCATCCACGTGATGTAAAAGAAAATGTGATTCATCAGACCAGGCCACCTTCTTTCATTGTTCCGTGGTCCAGTTCTGATGCCCACGTGCCCAGTGTTGGCATTTTCGGTGGTGGACAGGGGTCAGCATGGGCACCCTGACTGGTCTGCGGCTATACAGCCCCATACGCAACAAACTGTGATGCACTGTGTATTCTGACACCTTTCTATCAGAACCAGCACTAACTTCTTAAGCAATTTGAGCTACAGTAGCTCGTCTGTTGGATCGGACCACACAGGCCAGTCTTCACTCCCCACGTGCATCAATGAGCCTTGGCCGCCCATGACCCTGTCGCCAGTTCACCACTGTTCCTTCCTTGGACCACTTTTGATAGATACTGACCACTGCAGACCAGGAACACCCCAGAAGAGCTGCAGTTTTGGAGTTGCTCTGACCCAATTGTCTAGCCATAACAATTTGGCCCTTGTCAAACTTGCTCAAATCCTTACACTTGCCCATTTCTCCTGCTTCTAACACATCAACTTTGAGGACAAAATGTTCACTTGCTGCCTAATATATCCCAGCCACTAACAGGTGCCGTGATGAAGTGATAATCAGTGTTATTCACTTCACCTGTCAGTGCTCATAATGTTATGCCTGACTGGTGTATATAAATTGTGAAATATAACAAAACTGTACTTGTTTTGTTATATACAGAGATTTTTACTTTTGACTTTATTTGACATATCTCTAACAGTTAAGTTAAAAACAAAAGAATCTGTAACAATTTAATAATCATGCTTTGGATATACCTTGGAACCTCTACCAGATGACATATATTTGAAGTCTTTCTGCAAAAAAATGTCCTTCTTTATCATCACCAACAGCTCTCTGTGACCTTGTACCTTAATTTGTCTGTCTATGACCAAAAACTATTTATATGAAAATGGGTGTTCAAAACCGAGACCGAAAGAGAGCGTCAGAATAATAAGGAACATAGTGAAATTTGTGACTGCATCAATGCTCAACGTGTGACAGGTTTATAGGAGGTTTGGGCCCTTTGCAGCTGCCTATAAATTCTTCCTTCACACCATCAAGAGCGGGAAGCTAAATAAAAGATGAGGGTGCAAGCATGTGACATGTCAATCTGCCATTACATATACCTTATAATGCACTGACCAAAGAACTGTGCTGGACATGACTAGAATCGATGAAACACTGGAGTCAAAGAAGGATAGAGAAGATTGCATGGTTTCTGAAAAAAATCATGACGGAGTGTGACGTGCAAAGAAAAAGTTCAAAAAGCCTATAAGTGAGATGATACTTGATTCTTGACTTTTCCCAGCATTCCTGAACCGACATCTCATTTCATGCTGTGAACGTTCACACAAGGTCCCCTTGACGACAGCCCTGGTTTTACTGAACTGGAATTTTACAAATTCATTCTGTTGGAAATGTAATAGCCCACCAAAATCATAAGCGCCTGTGATTTAAAATCAAGCCAGGTGGCAAAGGAAGGGATTTTATGATGGTCGACTCAGGCTCAGAGAATGAATCACGAGTCTTGTGTAGGAGGAGGAGGAGGACCACAGGGTCTTCAAGTCAGACTTCCAACAAATAAAAACCGTTCAGCTCCAGACTGACGCATGAGAGGTTAGATTTACACTGAAGTCGTGATGCCCCCTGCAGAGCAGTACCTGAAGGAGAGCATGACAAGATAAGCTAAATGTCTGAAAGACAGGATAAGAGATATCGATATTTTGAGGGTACTTTTCCATGTCTGTTAAAGAGGCTTTCTGCAAAGAACCTGAGATTGAGTTCTCATGTTACGGAGGTCATTTTACTGCGTTTCTTAGGAACCATTTCATCTAGAAAAAATGTAATTAACCATTTTGAAAAACCACTAAAGCTAAGTGAGCTAACAATGCTAACCACCACTCAGAACACATTAGCAACTAGATATTTGTACATAGGCGGCATCCGAACAATTTTGCAGGCAGCGTTTGTGCATGAAGGTACCTAATGAAAACTGATTTCAGATTGACTTCTGAGGCAGCATAACGGTTTAATCATTGAAACGCAACTTTCAGACGCCACCTTTATTTTTTTTAGCTCAACTGTGCACAAGATTGTGGCATACGCTTAAATCATTCAGATGAAGATATCTCAGAAGACAGGATGTGATGAATCCGATGTGACATTGGGTTTGGACGTGCCTCATTCATTTTTCAGCTTTCGGACGCAGCCGTAGATGTCTCAATTTGACCCCTCTGGACATGTCAACGCATCCTCCATCTTGGAAAGGTCAAGATTTCAGATGCGGTCGTCACTCACCACAACATTGCGCAGCCTCTGGTTGTCAAAACAGCCAAGATTTAAATCTCAAAGAAATAGGATAACATTTCATAAGTGAGAATGTTTATAATCAGTTCACTGCTTTCATTAAAAGCTAGCAGCAATTTGGCTGTAGGGTTCTCTGAACATTAATGATAAACTAAATCCTTATGACAATCATCTGCTGATGTCTATTGCAGATACACAGTCAACTTGTGTCTCACAGACCAGCTTTGATCATTTTAATATGGCAGACAGCTTACGTATAAAGGCCCATAGAAAGGTCGCTAATGAGGCATCTGTGTATAAATATCTATGTTAGCAACCAAATAGCACCAAGCTAATAGCACCAAGAACGCCTTAGCAAGCACATAACAACACCCTGACAATTACCCAACAAACCCTACCAACACGGTAGCATTTTGTATGGCAAAAAATCACTTACATTTCACTTCCAAGAATATAATTACTAAAAAAGCTACAAAATTGCACAGCTACAGTCATATTATATAATATTCTGATATGAAATTCTGTTTTGTTTTAAAGCATTTTGACATGTGGGGTTACTTGAATTGCTTTATATAAGACCATAAGATCCTTGCTTCTATAAATAAATGCTGTAACATTTACACATGTATGCTACACTGTATTGTATAGTTCAACTATCGTAGCATATTTGTCACGTAGCCATTATCTGAAAAGTGCTGGTGTGACCTGTCTGTAAATAAGAGGATCTCTGGATTAGAAACAGCATTCCCCTTTTCCGCCCACATTTATGAGTAACTATGGCAACAGTTAACAACGGTTAGCCGTCAGCACTTTCACACTTACAAACACTTTAGCTGACTTTACATAGAGCAACATGCTGGCCAAAGTAACTGATCAACATTGCCGAAAACAAAGTAAAAAGCATCCCAGCTGATGATCTATTATTCATTTCCTGTCTCTTCCACTGTACCGTTCCTTGTTACCCACTAATATCACCCCTGCAGTACTGCCCAAATGTCCTCAGATACTCCCCTTCATTGATGTATTATTTATAAAACAGCTGAAGCACTTTAAAATCTGATCAGATGAGCCACATTCAGAGCTGTTATGATATGCAGTACACACACCTGTGACCACACACCAGTTGAATTATATACTAATGTACCACCGTAAGCAGCCTACAGTTAAGCAAAATAAATACATTCAGAATCATTATTTATTAGTGGTGTTTGCTAAAGCTAGCTTCACTAGCACAATTAGCATGTATAAAGAGATCTTATATAAAAGAAATATAGGTATACACATACAGTCATATATAGTCATACAGGTTAAGAATGTGTAACTTTTCTTGAGCAGTGGTTAACAGTAACAAAGCACTTTTTTGTTACTGCTCTTAAGTACATTTTTCAAGTATCTGTACTTTATCAGAGTATTTGTTGGGGGAAACTTTTACGTCACTATACATTACAAAGTGTAATACTTGCTCTACTACATACTATAAAAACGTATCTTTCCTCATTACTTTGAACAGAAAGAAATAGCCACCTCCTCTAAGACGCAAAAGCAATTCATGAAAGAGTTGATTCTTTCCAATGAACCTGATGAATAAAATAAAGTTTGCTTATTTGTAGATCAATACATATTCAATGTCTGTACAAATTGTTTATTAGTGCTGACTAATGACTAGTGCTGGCTAGAACTAGTAAGTATGTTTCATCAATCAGTACTTTTTACTTATAATACTCAAGAAGGCCTACGACAACCACTGGTTATGAATTTGAACAAACTCCTTACCCTATGTATTAAAATGTAACTCATGCTACATTTGTGATTAGATTTAAGCTTTTCAGCCAGTTATGCATGTTAAAACATCCAGTAGTAGGAACACCTATTAGTGACAGTACAGCAACCTGGTGACCTATCGATAAAATCAGTGTGATTGGGGACCTACAGTATCATCCTAATATCATTGAACCTCAAAAGTGACCAATTTGGAGGGCTTTAAATACTGTAGGTAACTTCACACACCACACAAATAGTAATCTGCATGGGAGACACAACTTAGTTTAGCATTAGCATGTTGCTAAGCTAACAGAGATCTAATAAGCACAAAAAATACATAGCGCACACACACAAATATTGGGTCAAATGACTATTTTTGAGAATCTTTTCAGTTTTGGATGAATAAGGAACCTTGTCCGCCTTCTTGGATTTATTTTTTTTCACTCAGCTTGTCACAAAAACAAGGTATCTTAGAGGCTAAACAAAATAGAAAAATCCTACCTTTTGGAACAGCCTTTGCTTCTGTAGACATCTAGGTTTTGGAAGTGACCTGTTTAAAAAACATAGCCACATATGTTGATACAGTATCTGATGCACATCAGAATATGCTTTAGTTTAGTGAGACTTTATTAGTTTGTGAGGGGTTTGCTTATAATTATCCTACTGCTAAAATTTACTGCAGAAAGAAACTTTTGCAAGATAAGAACATAATATATACTTTCTAAGGTTATATATTAGGAGGAAATCAATAGATGTTTTTTTTTGTTTTGTTTTTTTGTAGAAAGCAAAACACTCTACTTTTCAACCCTCTTCCTTGATAGCTCCAACTCTTTGTTGTAAGTCAGCAGTGGCATAGAAAAGGCTCTTTTTCTTCAGAGAGATCTGTATATCAAAAGACAGCCATGAGGGAAAAAAAAAGGATACAGCATAAACATCCCAGCCATGAGCAAACAGACAAAATGGAAACGATGATAACACCAAAACACAAACGTAAAAAGGAAATTAAAATGGGATTTACTGCGGCAAGTTGCTACATGTTGCAGCCTCCACTTTTATTGTCACTTCTCAAATTTATATATTTCATTCTAAGTTTGCTCATCCTTTCTCAATTACTTCTTGTTTGCTCAGCAAAGCTTGAATTTAAAATGAACTGCATAAATTGGGGAGGCGGTAATAAGATGGTGTGGGATGTGTTTGTATGAGGAACAGCTTGAAAAAGAAATGACAAAATGGTTATTTCCTTTCAATTCGCATATCTTGTCTCCTCTTTGCAGACCCCCACCCCCCCAAATGAAATTCAGAGGAAAACAACATGGATAGACATGAAACTTCAAAATTCAGTACTTAGGAGGTAAAATGCAGTCTGTTTATAAGGACGGACATAATCTGTTCTGCTTAGAAAAAAAAAGACGAGAGATGGTTGCAGACGGTCCTAAAAGGAGAAAGCAATTTTAGCTTGTCATGCTAATGGTGTAGTGTATTCACAATGAGTGAATTGTACATTCAGAAGGACTTATTGGTACTCAAACCTACAACCATGACATAAATTAGAGGGTAATCATGCAATCTGTCCATTACCACCTACATTCTACAAAGCAACTGAAGTGAAACGTTTTAAAAGGTAAGATGAACACTGTTCCACTTGACAGCTGTAGTCAAAAACTTCTTAAACGAGCGACTTGGAAGCAACACTTCAAGGTTACAAAATTACTGTCTTCAAAGACATTTGAAACCTGTGGTGCAATATAACCCTGGAAGCATCGTTGTGGATGTTTCTCCCAGAAAAGTCACAACATACAATCACAAAAGTCAATAATCATCCAATAGCAAACCCACTCAGCACTTTTCGATGTCACTGCACAGACTAAAGTCAAGTTCTTCAAAATATGAAAGGGATAGAAGTACTCGCCACTGAAATGAAGAAAATCGACCTGATACTTTGATTAATAGGGTGCTGTCACATTAGCAAAATTTCAAACAAAGAGCCTTGTGGATTAACCACTGCACTCCAACACATCAGGAGCAGACGAAAACACATTTAAAATATATGAATTTCATTCTGTTATATAACACAATATCATTTAATAGATGTTCCACTAACTTTTGACAACTAGAAACTACATTTTGAGCATTATAACCATTATTGTTTTCATTTTATACCCAACAAATTTCTCTTTTTGAAATGCTTTGCTTTAAAAGTGCGTTATGCTATATTTCTTTAAAATATATGATGCAGGATTTGCTATTTTGTTATATTATGTAAAGACATTCATGCATTTTTAAGTGCGGCTTACATGTCCAAATACTTTATGGGGCCACTGTATGTCCTCAGGCTTGCTTGTATCTGATCTGCTTTTCCAGCGTGCTGAAACATCAATTGACTTATAAGTCTGATCAACCTCCAATTGGATCTATTTAAAATTCATACACAATCTAAAAATACTTCTCTCTGCATCATCCTGAACTCTCTGTGGTCTGGCATCAGAAGACAGATGCAGATATAAAGTTCCCGTCTGAAGACTTGTAGAAGAGCTGCCCTGCCTATATAAAATGGATCTGTTTTTGTTGGCATCCCCGTAACCTTCCTTCTCTTGCTGTCTCATTGCACCATTCATCTCTACGGCAATATCCATGTGATTGCGAGTTTTATGTGATGAGCGTCAGTCTGACGTTGTACAACAGATGACTATAACACCCACAGTGGAGTGTAGCATCTGACAGCATTGCAACTTTACCAATGTGAGTAGCTCTTGGCATTTCGTAACTATTTTACTTTTTGCCAAGTTAGTGGATAATTTGTATGAATTCGCATAATCTCATTGGTGCATTTTCTTACGATCTGCTTATGCCCCACTGACGTAGTGAGAGTTTTAGAGCCCCAAATTAAGTAGTGAGAGTGAAATCTTAATTTGTAACTATGATTTAACTAAAATGACAGAACAAATTCTTAATTCATGGCTGTGATATAGATTTTTTTTTTTTTTTTTGCCTGCCTGTCATGTGTGGGGCTCCTTAATTTCTTCCCTACCTAAAAAGTAATACAAATAATAATAATAATAAACAAAAATAATAGTTTTTGTTGTAGAAATGAATGTATTTAGGCTGATTTAATGATGTTGAATAACATTTTTGGCTTGATTAAAGCAAGTTAATTTAGATGTTACCATTTTTGGGTTAATAATTTTCAGTATAGCAACTGGATTAAGGTGCAGTATTATTAGTGAAATTTTGCAAAAAATGTTCCATTGTTAATAGTG
This sequence comes from Megalobrama amblycephala, assembly GCF_018812025.1. NCBI lineage: Eukaryota > Metazoa > Chordata > Actinopteri > Cypriniformes > Xenocyprididae > Megalobrama > Megalobrama amblycephala. Next base: position 30,396,767 of record NC_063045.1, read on the forward strand.
TAGTGTAGGAATTCATGAAAAACCGCTAACACAGAAGTCTGTTTCAAATGAAGCAGATTTCTGTTGGTCATCAATGCAACGACAAGCAAAACAGGTTCCTATTAAAATGACAGAATTTCACCCACAAAATTTCAAGGAAAAACTGTAAACAGTAAAACCTTAAAGGAACACTCCCCTTTTTTTTGGAAATAAGCTAATTTTCCAACTCACCTCTTTAAACAGTTGAGTTTTACCGTTTTCCAATCCATTCAGCCGATCTCCGGGTCTGGCGGCACCACTTTTAGCATAGCTTAGCATAGTTCATTGAATCTGATTAGACCATAAGTATCTCGCTCAAAAATGACCAAAGAGTTTTGATATTTTTCCTATTTAAAACTTGAACTCTTCTGTAGTTACATCGTGTACTAAGACCGACGGAAAATGAAAAGTTGCGATTTTCTTGGCCGATATGACTAGGAACTATACTCTCGTTCCGGCGTAATAATCGAGGAACTTTGCTGCCGTACCATGAGTGCAGCAGGCGCAAATGATATTACGCAGCGGCTGTGACCCCCTGCTTGCTCGGGGAGCGTGCCTTGCAACCATGGAGACATTTGTGAGAGATGCTGCGTAATATCATTGCGCCTGCTGCACCCATGGTACGGCAGCAAAGTTCCTTGATTATTACGCCAGAATGAGAGTATAGTTCCTAGCCATATCGGCCTAGAAAATCGCAACTTTTCATTTTCCGTCGGTTTTAGTACACGATGTAACTACAGAAGAGTCAAGTTTTAAATAGGAAAAATATCAAAACTCTTTGGTCATTTTTGAGCGAGATGCTAACGGTCTGATCAGATTCAATGAACTATGCTAAGCTATGCTAAAAGTGGTACTGCCAGACCCGGAGATCGGCTGAATGGATTCGAAAACAGTAAAACTCATCTGTTTAACTCTAGGGGAGTTGAAAATGAGCCTATTTTCAAAAAAAGTGGGAGTGTTCCTTTAACAGCATTCTAGAAAACACTGTGAAGACCATAGATCTAGTCAGCCCCATCTAGTCCTGGAACTGGAGCAGGTACAGTGATATAAACATTTCACATTGTAGTTGCTTTTCCAGATATACTATTTATTCAAAAATAAACGAATGAAAATAATTCAAACGAGTTTATAAGCAACAGGCCGAGTGCCGTAGATAATCACAGTGCACTGATATACAGCCATCGCATGGCTACGAGTGTGATATTGCGTTTATACAACAGTTCGATGGCACAAGTGAGTAAGAAACAACAACAGAGTGTCTTTAAAAACCCTCTTTTGTGGAGAACTACTACCTTTCGCCATTCAAATCTCAAGTTGACAGTTTAAAAGTTGTGACCAAACCTCCGTTACTAATTCTAAAACATCACTGAAGACTGAAGGAAATCATTGAAGATTGTATTATGTAGACTAGAGTATTATGAGAGAGATCGACTAAATGAATGTATTACCTGCATCTGATGGCATTCATTCTTCAGGTCGATGTCCAAAATACTATATCCAATATAAAAAAAAATGGATTAAAAAATAATAATAATAAAAAAAAAAAAAATCACACTCGTTGAAGAAAGCCTTTTAAAAGGTAAGGCGATTTCCCATGACAACGTTCAAACAACTTCCTTGTTTACAACCAGTCCCTTTCCGTTTGCTACTGACTCACTCATAAAGACAGTCTTTGCTGTCATCTAATAGCGTAATAATGTAACTTTCACTGAATAACAACTCTAGCCATTATAAAAGACGATATGAAATAAACACAACAAACAATTCATCAAATGTACAAAAGCAGTGCCTGGAGCTCACACCTCCAAAAAATTGTAAAATAGCCGCCATTATCAGTCAATGCAAGCTGAGTGATATAACGTACGGTTCCAGTGGCGTTACTGTAGAATATTGCATGGCTGGAAAAACCTCTCAGCCAATCAGATTCAAGAACCAGAACGAACTTTTGTATAAAATAGTTTATTGTTATTTCTTAATAATTTAATTGAAAACCTGCATGAACAAAGCACATTTCTAAGAACTTGGCACTTTTTTAAAGTGCAGTCCAACAGAGCTATTAAGCCACTTTTAATCAACATCTATTGAAAGTCTTTAACTCAGCAAGATACAAAGGTACTACAGTATTTCCTCGTGGCGTAATACTTTTCTGAACCTCTTTCTAATCTCCTTCCTTTTTTGAGATAAAAAAAAAAAAACCTTGAGAACACAATGAAACGGCTGTATAACGCTGTGTGCTCGACTGCCCTCAGTCTAATTACAAAAATGAGAATGATAATGTCATTCTACTTCACAGTTTACAACCAAGTTTCCTTTTTTTCTTTTACTCTTTCATCTGCTGTTGCTTTCGAAAATGACTTCCCTTTAGAAATTTCACAGTGGGCATCAGGTACAAAGCTGCGGTTCTCCCACACAAACGGACGCTTTGTGGATTCAAGATGTCATTTGCAGTGAACGTTTCTTTCGTACCTGAACATCAAAGGTGCTGCTGATCAGGAGGCCAATTAGAGCAGTCTGATGATTGGTGCACAACATCTGAGGGGTTAGAAACCACAGAAAAATCGAACCTCTCTCAGTCGAACTGATGCATCATATTGCCACTGATTTGCGGTCAGGGGAAAAAAATGACACATGGGGCTGCGTTCCAAAATCTAGTGAGCTGCCCAACCCGATCTCAAGAGAAAACATAACTTTTACGAGATGGTGATTTAGTATGAATTTACACGATGTGATTTAGTTGCAAATGTATTTTTTTAGAAGAAAAAAAAGAAGCATGAAGGTCCACCCCTAAACCTAACCGTAAGCAAATTGTAGCCTACGAAAATGTATGAATGAGAATGTATTAATTCGTACAAATTAGCCAACAATTAGCCAAAATGTAAAATTGTTACGACTTGACATAACATCATACAAATTAGCACCAATTCACCAAATGTAAAATAGTTATGAATTGCCATGAGATTGTGTTTACAGCTTTTGATATTGTGTTAACAATCTCTTGTAAATTCGTAATTAGTTTAGGCTAATTGGTGGCTAATTTTTATCAATTTGTACGATCTCATGGTAATTCGTGACTATTTTATCTTTTGGCAAGCTGATTTGTATGAATTTGAATGATCTCATGGTAATTCATAACTATTTTACATTTTAGTGAATTGGTGGCTAATTAATATGAATTTGTATGATTTTTTTTTTTTTTTTTTGTAATTTAGTGTTTTTTTTATTTTTGAGAAAGCATACAGAACATTTTGCAATACTAGAAAGAAAACTTATTAGACCACTATTATCCCTATACCCTCCCCCCTTCCCTCACCCAACCCATTTGGGAATTTTTTTTAGATATCCAATTCTTCCACCTAGACAAAGATACAGATTTAGCGTGATTAGTCCATGCAGATGACAGTTCCAGATATAGTATCTCCAGTAAAGAATGTAGCCAATGCTTAGAAGAAAGGTCATGAGGTGGTTTCCAACATTGAACAAGTAGCTTCTTTGCAGCAGTCATGGCAGCTAGCCAAAATTTCCATACCTTCTCACTTACAGGAAATTGAGAGTTGTCATTCAACAATAAAATAACAGGATCTTTGGGAAAACGAATCCTGGAAGCCTTGTTCAACATGTCAAGCACCATATCCCAGAATTTTTGCACATCAGGACAGTCCTAAAGCATATGCATCATAGTGTCCAGGCAACCAGGTCCACAAAAATTACAATACGGGTGGGGTGATAGACCAATAGCATGTTATACATGTAGTTAAATATACCATGTGAATAACTTTAAAATGAATTAATTGGTGGTTAAGGTTTGTGGATGCATGGAATGTATTATCCCACACTGTATTCTATTAGAAGAGTTCAGATCCAATAACCAAGCTCTGTCTTTAGGGACCTTGTCTGTATTCAAATTTTAAAAAGCAAAAATAAAAATATGAAACAGTTCCTGTGCTTGGTGCATTGCAAATGCAGTTCACCAATGAATTTGTATGATTTCATGGTAATTCCTAACTATTTCATGTTTTGACAAATTTTTGGCTAATTCATATGAATTTGTATGAACTCATTGTCATTTTTAACCATTTTACCATTTTGGTGAATTGGCCTTTAATACGTCTGACAATATTTAACTTGCATTATTTAAAAAGAAATATGCTTCACAGTCTATTGTTGTACACTTAAAAAATATGTTTGAAAGTTGTAAATAGAACAAAGATTACTGGAGTATGTTTTACAAGAAAATAAAAATTCAGTCTTTCTACTTCAAAATTTTATGTTCAATTCAATCGTTAGTTGCCATATTGAATTATGGAATTTCCCAGCAAATTTCTGTGTGAAAAATTGTTTCTCAATCAATCAATCAGTAGAGTGTTGGTCTGAGCATACTAAGTACTCATTTATACAACTTTGCTTCATTTAAGATAAAAACATTTTTCAACTGCTTCATTTAGTAGTTCTCTCCGGTATCAGTAAATTTGCTTGGCACACACCATCAGGTCAGTAGGCCTGTTTACATTTCTTGCTTGATTGCCTGACACAAGAGACCCATAGAGCTGCATAAGCACTCTGTCAATGTTATTTCCTCCATGTGTTCTCAATTTTCAGGAGGCTAAATCAGTATTCGTATATTTGCAATCCTATTTTGATAAATTTGTATTTATAATACAGAGTTGCCTTCTCCATTCATTATAATGTCTGTTTGAGGACCAGTGATTCAGCCAAGGACTTGATATTCTGATATTCCCTAACTCAGAATATAAATCTTAGTATATACATTTCTATTACGAATCAGTCTGGTTTACTCTCTTGGCCAGGCATCACATACAGTACATTGATGAATTTAGGCCCATACCACACGTACTCATGCAACCCCATACCATCAGAGATGCAGGCTTCTGAACTGAGCGCTGATAACAACTTGGGTTGTCCTTGTCCTCTTTAGTCCGGATGACATGGCGTCCCAGTTTTCCAAAAAGAACTTCAAATTTTGATTCGTCTGTCCACAGAACAGTTTTCCACTTTGCCACAGTCCATTTTAAATGAGCCTTGGCCCAGAGAAAACGCCTGTGCTTCTGGATCATGTTTAGATATGGCTTCTTTTTTGACCTATAGAGTTTTAGCCGGCAACGGTGAATGGCACGGTGGATTGTGTTCACCGACAATGTTTTCTGGAAGTATTCCTGAGCCCATTTTGTGATTTCCATTACAGTAGCATTCCTGTATGTGATGCAGTGTCGTCTAAGGGCCCGAAGATCACGGGCATCCAGTATAGTTTTCCGGCCTTGACCCTTACTCACAGAGACTGTTCCAGATTCTCTGAATCTTTGGATGATATTATGCACTGTAGATGATGATAACTTCAAACTTTTTGCAATTTTTCTCTGAGAAGCTCCTTTCTGACATTGCTCCATATTTTTCGCCACAGCATTGGGGGAATTGGTGATCCTCTGCCCATCTTGACTTCTGAGAGACACTGCCACTCTGAGAGGCTCTTTTTATACCCAATCATGTTGCCAATTGACCTAATAAGTTGCAAATTGGTCCTCCAGCTGTTCTTTATATGTACATTTAACTTTTCCGGCCTCTTATTGCTACCTGTCCCAACTTTTTTGGAATGTGTAGCTCTCATGAAATCCAAAATGAGCCAATATTTGGCATGACATTTCAAAATGTCTCACTTTCAACATTTGATGTTATCTATATTCTATTGTGAATAAAATATAAGTTTATGAGATTTGTAAATTATTGCATTCCTTTTTTTATTCACAATTTGTACAGTGTCCCAACTTTTTTGGAATCGGGGTTGTAGAAAATATTTATTTTAAGTTGTATAATATTTCACAAAATTACTGTTTTTTTTTTGTTGTTGTTTTTTTTGTTTTTGTTTTTTGTTTTGTTTTTTCAAATAAAGGCAACCTTGGTGAACTTTAGCAGTTTGTTTCAAAAACATTTAAAAAAAAAAAAAATCGATATCATTCAGTCATTAAAAAAATAACAAATAAGTAACAAATAATATAGTAATAAAGTAATGCAATATTAACATTCCAGTAACTAATATTAAGTAACAAAAAACCCTGATTAACAAATTAATAGGTAGCATTTAGCTGAATGCGGTAGTTCACCATTATAGCTAATAACTACAGGTTTTTTCATGCCTCCCAGAGAATTACTAAGAAATTATACAGTGTCATTATTAATGTGAAACTAATCAATAACTAATAAAGGAAAATACATATATATATTATAATGTAATGTTGTTTAATGTAGCCTAAGTCAGAGATCAAAGATCAAATTCTGCACAAAACAATTATTCTATATAATATGCTTAATTTGTATGGTATTTACTAAGTTTGGTTTGTTAATAATACTGCCTTAGTAAATTAAGCCACATTAAGCTCTTTCACATTATCATTTTATATATCCCTTTCAGATTTGTATAGGACAACCGTATATACATACATACATATTTTAAAATTTGATTGTATCCACTACTTTAATTGACATTTAACCACTAATAGAATCAATAGGTAATAATATGCTAATAATTAATATATTTTATCAGTCTTCTTACAGATAATTTTAAAGAAATATATTTATGTATGCATATATAGGTGAAACATGTTTTTGTTATACTGGTTGAAAGTCTCCTCATATCCTGATAGCAATCACTATGTTAAATGGTCTAAATGTATTTTTATAAATATATATCATCTGTGGAAGGCGTAGCACCATATGTTCATCCAATCTTTACATTTGGTCTGAATGAAATAACACGATGTCCTACATGCCTGTCAACATATGTTTTTACATACCCTCGTGCACACTGTTCGTGCAGACATACGTCATCAGCGAGTATCATGCTATGAGATTATACAGACGGACGTCAGTCACGGAGCACTGCAAACAAACAGCAGCCACCTCTTACAGTTCCTACTGAATCAAAACAACAAGCTTAAACTGTGTTCAGGCCATAACTACTGTAATTAAGAGATGGCGACCCATGATATTGTAACTGGAGTGGTGCACGTCCTCAGATTTATGCATTTCCATGTCAACTTTATCAACACTAAAATGAATCTACAGCTGTCAGTTACAAGCTCTATGTTCATTATTATTGTAATGTTATGTGCTTTGAGACATGAAGTAGTTTAACGCCATTTCTTGTGACGCTATGCTGAAAACATTTAATTTTAACATTTAAAGCAGAACTAAGTAACTTTTTTTACCTTCATAAATAGTTTTCTAAGTCCTTACGGTGGTTAATTGACTTGTAGTGGTGTGTTTGAGGCGTGCACTAACCCCCTCTGGCACGTCTACGCCAGAAAACAGCACTTGCAAGTTGAGCTGCGCCGACCCGACACAATCTCGCCTCATGTTCACGTTCACACGAGAGTGACAAAATGCTTTACGGTAATTCAAAAACAATGTATATATTATGACTTTATAAGACAATTTCGAAAATTACCCACCTCCATCGAGTGTACTGTATTTGCAAATTACCCACCTCCTCTTTCTTGTACTGTATTTGCAAAACTACTGCGCTGGTGAGCGTTGTAGTCGTTGTAGTCCAGAGCTGCGCTTGGTTCACTGAAGGAAACTGTAGGGGGAGCTTCGGAAATCTTACTGAGTTCTGCTTTAAGCGGCTGTGTGTGTGCACGTTCATGTGTTTTGGAGGAGGCGTGGCTTTGGACAGCGATTTGCAGGGAGGACGGGATCGTATGGTTTCAATGCTATCAGGCTAACGTTAGCATTTCCCAGATCACCTACTGCACCTTTAATTATGAAACTGTATGTAGTTTCTTGGTAGTCCTTTGGGAGGTAAGAAAAAAATAGTGGTTACTGATTAGCTAACAGTGAGCTAACACATTCAACTGAGTGCTATTACTTACTAATTATTTAAAGGGTTAGTTCACCCAAAATATATATATATATATATATATATATATATATATAAACTTTATTCAACAATTTCTCCTCTTCTGTGTCAGTCTGTGACGCCGTTCACATGACAATCACAGCGCATGACTGCAGGAGCCGGCCATTACTGAGCCGGCGTTCTGACGTAGAACCCGGAAGGGTTCTAGGGTGGTCACAACATGAACAGCGTTGGAGACTGACACTGTAACGTATTTGAAGAGATAAGGCAGAGAGAGAATCCAAATGCACACACAGTTTAATAACAAAATGCAAAAAATACAGACACTCCAAACTAGGGATAGGTAGTTCGACACCCTGTGTCGACACACGTCTTGAGTTTTCGACACACTAGTGCTCCGAAACAGTGTCCCGGAGCATTGCTTGAAATGAGGCTGTCACGTGACCTGTGGAAATAAAGCTTCATTACCTCACTGACACATCACGTCGGGCTCAAACGAACAAATATTTTGTAAAGCTGGGGATGTGATTAGTAATAAAGGAGCCGCTTAAGCTCCAGCACAGTGAAACAAATAATATTCTTCAATAAAAATGTGAAATTGCATTTGTATTTGTGCATTTGTGTTTTTTAACAATGTGCATGTTTGTGTTGTTTTGTAAGGAACACACAAAAAAGCGTGTAATGAAAAAAAAAAAGAAAAAGAAAAAAAAACACACAGACCTAATTTATTGGCATATTAAACATTATATTTAGAAGGTGAAAAGATACAAGTTTGATGCGAGTAAAAATGAACAGAAAGTCTATATTGTCATTGTATTATGCAAATACAATGAAATATCGCTGCATACACACGCGCCGTCATCTTTCTATATGGTTATTAAATATACAAATAAACCTTACATCCTAACGAATAACACTGAATGACACCAGTGTTGTAGTCATTTTTATTGACCATCAGATGGCGAAGAAGAGCACTGTTTCAAAAGCTTTGCAGCACCGACGCAATTTGTTGTAAAAGTCTCACTGCTTCAAAAGCATCATTCGGCTCATCCCTACTCCAAACTTGGAAACTGGCAAATACTCCACACAAAGAAACAGAAATATAACCCAAAGGCCACAAAGGAAGGAACAAGACATCCAACGAAGAAATAAATACAAACAACGACTCATGACCCACGACTAAAACACAAGAGCTTAAATAGGCAAACTGAAACTAGTAAATGATCAATAGGTGGGAGAAATTAAACCATAATGAGTCCAGGCACAGGACTGTGGGGAATGTAGTTCATAATAAAGAATAACAAAGTTGGAAGGAGTGCCCTCTGGAGGAACACATGGGCACTCCAGCTGGTAAACGTGACAGGCATGAAAGAGAAGAAATCGTTGAATAAAGTCATTATTATTTTTATATTTTATTTTATTTTTTTGCACAAAAATTATTCTCAATGCTTCATAAAATTAAGGTTGAACCACTGAAGCCACACTGATGAGTGAGTAATTAATGACCGAATTTTCATTTTTTGGTGAACTAACCCTTTAAGTGGAGTTTGTTGTTAGTAACTAGAATGTTAAATGTTAAGCCCAAATAAAACTTATTTAAAAAAAAAAAATATTTTCATCCTAAATGTGCTGCCCTGTTAAAAACCTCCATGAACTTGCGCATCACCACAATGAGGAGAGAGCACATATCATGCCATTGTTCCTGTGACACAGCATGCACTTCCCATAGCCATCTATCCTGCAGTGCATGTGAAACCCAAGAGCAGCAATCACGCTTGATTGAATCAGCTTTCGATAAGCAACACGCAGCGAGAGCGTAAAAGACGCGCCCTGATGTTATTCGATTCTTTAATAGATCAGCAAATCCCGTTATGCCACTTCTTCCGCTCATGTGGGAATTGCCATTCGTGGTTGAATCCGTGAGCGATTTGATATTTGCAGACGTTGAGACAGTTATCTGTGAATATCTGCTCTGATCATGCCAGGCTGGTGCTCTCAGCCTCACATAAAAATCAATCAGAGTTTCGGAGAGCTTCATCCATCAAACGCAGCATGATCAGACTTCTCATTAGCAGCATTATTGAACCATATTGCAATCCAAGTTTGTCAAATGTCAGCAACGTTTGAATAACGCACTATCAACGCCGATTTGATCTACGATGTAATTTCATATAACACCGTGTATGAAAGAACGCTCTGCTGTTGCTGAGAAGTTGGCTTCCCATGGCCAATTATGGATGCCACATTGGCCTTGAAACCAAAACAGAGTGCTGAAAAATTGACCAATAGACAAAAAGTCTGGCTATGCAAATTTAATCTGGAACCCTGGATCTTATTTTCAATCAAATTTTCTGTGGATATCTAATTTTCTTTCATGCAGGGGAAAGAGAGAGGGTGAAGTGATGAAATACATTAAGGAACAGGAAACTTCAGCAGGAGCATTTGAGTTACCGCAGCCATAGACGGACCACCAGATGGTTGGTAAATGGCTCAGAGAAGAACTATCTAGCAAGTCATAGAGTAAACGTGGGTAGCGACCACCTGACATGCAGGAGAACAAGCTATGGGTGGAATTTGCTAAGAGTGAGTTGCACTTTTATTTATTTGAAAGTGCAATCAGCATTGTTTCGCTGCCTGATCCACAATATGAATTATGCAAATCAGATAATGATGCAAGCAAATACTTCCATAAACGCAATCTGTGCTGGTTTAAAGTGTACAGTTGTGAAGGATGCAGCAGATAACTCCAATACTTTACCAGACACTTGAATCCCCTTGTGAAAAAGAGGCATACTTTTAAAAAGTATTACAGGAGTAATATACTTTAAAAGCTTATACTTAAAGGTGCCCAAGAACGTTCTTTCACAAGATGTAATATAAGTCTAAGGTGTCTCCTGAATGTGTCTGTGAAGTTTCAGCTCAAAATACCCCATAGATTTTTTTTAATTAATTTTTTTAACTGCCTATTTTGGGGCATCATTAACAATGCACTGATTTACACTCGGCGCCGCCCCCTTAAATCGCATGCTCCCTGCCACACCAGCTGTCGACTATATTACAGCGCATTTACAAAGTTCACACAGTTAATATAACCCTCAAATGGATCTTTACAAGATGTTCGTCATGCATGCTGTATGCATGCTTCGAATTATGTGAGTAAAGTATTTATTTGGATGTTAAAGTTTTATTCTGAGTGAATTTGAGGCTGTCCTCCGTGGCTAACGGCTATTGCTACACTGTTGGAGAGATTTATAAAGAATGAAGTTGTGTTTATGCATTATACAGACTGCAAGTGTTTAAAAAATGAAAATAGCGACGGCTCTTGTCTCCGTGAATACAGTAAGAAACGATGGTAACTTTAACCACATTTAACAGTACATTAGCAACATGCTAACGAAACTTTTAGAAAGACAATTTACAAATATCACTAAAAATATCATGATATCATGGATTATGTCAGTTATTATTGCTCCATCTGCCATTTTTCGCTGTTGTTCTTGCTTGCTTACCTAGTCTGATGATTCGGCTGTGTGCAGCTCCAGATGTTAACTGGCTGCCCTTGTCTAATGTCTTTTATAATGTTGGGAACATGGGCTGGCATATGCAAATATTAGGGCGTACACCCCGACTGTTACGTAACAGTCGGTGTTATGTTGAGATTCGCCTGTTCTTTGGAGGTCTTTTAAACAAATGAGATTTATATAAGAAGGAGGAAACAATGGGGTTTGAGACTCACTGTATGTCTTTTCCATGTACTGAACTCTTGTTATTTAACTATGCCAAGGTAAATTCAATTTTTGAATCAAGGGCACCTTTAAGGGCAAAATGGATTTTCGGCTACTTATTTGCATGTCAAATGAAAATGTATTATAAATATAAACATATAATATAAATTTATATTTAAAACAATTAGCTGAACTTTAGAGTGCTTTTTTGACTGACTTGAGTTAGTTCACCCAAAAATGAATTTTTTTTTAAATTCCTAATATTGTTTTGGGAGTCTCATACATGCATGCAAGGTCAAAAAACACTTTTGTTTTCTCATAATATACTGTACAATTAATTTCACCTCAGTTCACCAAAGATTGGTAAACGATTCATTTGAAGCAGTTCAATTAATCAGTCTCTCTAAACCCCTCCTTTCCGTGAGCCTACACTGCTCTGATTTGTCAGATGGCCCAATCCTTTGTGATCGGTCTACTGTGCGCACCATGCCAGTGTTGCCAAGTCTGCGTTTTTTCCGCAAAATTGGGCTACTTTAACACTGTTAGCGCGGGTTGAAGCGACCCCAAATAACATGATATTTATCCCCTGGAATGCAAATTTTATCAGGGGAACCCCGCCAAGAATGAGGATTTTACCCCCCGGAACGTGATTTTTACCTTGGGACCCCTCTGAAACTTGATTGGGCTAGTTTTGAGTAGCAATTGGGCGGGTTTTGTTGTGAAAACCTGGCAACCCTGCACAGTGCGGCCATTGCCATAACTGAATGACAGCTGTCAATTCACAAGATATACAATGTATGGGCAGAAAAGATAGCATCAATTTTACCATATCAATTCGAGCCTGAGTCCGACGATGAAACGTCTGAAGTAGTCGATCAACCAGAAAGTGATTTGCAAGTACTACGGTTCTATATGGTAAGTGTCACCTTAGTTATTTATTTATAAGATGTGATAGCAACGTCACTGTTATACTTTATGTAACGTTAGGTGCACCTGTGGGAACTGTATCAGAACTATTAACAAAGTAAAACATGGCTATATCATTGTTTGACATTACAATGAGTGTTTACTGTTTACAGAGAGAATACCTCAACTAGTTAGCGTGGACTAGCATCTTAACATCCTAATACAATACAGATAGAGCTCCACTCTACTGTAATAATAAAAAGGAAAAACAGTTTGTTTTGTAAGTTGTAAACTCCCATGTTAGCCGAGCACAAACGTGAATAGCTGATAATGCATTAGACTTTGTAAACAAAAGTCATCATTACTCCAAGTAATAAGACAGTCAAGCTGCATTTATCAACACATTTTTAGACAATATTGGACCCACAACTAAATAGCAGAATTACAGAAATGTGAGTTAGCCGGTTAGCAGTTAGGTGTACATTACACAACATTACATACAAAACTACGAATCCTGAACGATCGCTAGAAAATATAAACATCAATTATTAATCATACTTACAGGTTGAGATTCAGAGGAGCAAGCTGACCAAGCGTTTTGTGAATCCTGCGTTAAACTCCCCGAGGTTTGAGAAGCAGTCATCAGTAAAATGACGGGAACACAACAAAAAAATTGTACTGCTGTGGTATTGTTGAAAAAATGAATTTTCCCTGGCGTCTGTGCGTGCAATAAGTGGGCGGACAATATGCTAATGTATCATTGTGATGTCACAACGAAACGGCTTGGGATTGGCTGAAGCTGAACACGTGAGCAGCACGACGCATACATGGGATGCTGACACAGGATCCGGCCAATAATGAGCCGGCATTCGGACGTAAACAAGGAAGCCTGCACTGAGTTCACTATGTATGACAATGGTTCAAATTGTTGAATAAAGTCATTATTTCTCTTTTGTTTTTGCGCACAAAAAGTCTTCTTGTCACTTCATAACATTAAGGTTGAACCACCTTTCTGGACGTCAAAAGGTGCAATGAAGTTGTTGCATATGTGTTGATCAGATACCCTCGGATTTCATCAAAAATATCTTAATTTGTGTTTTCCGAAGATGAACAAAGATCTTATGGGTGTGAAACGACATGAGGGGGAGTACTTAATGACAGAAATTTCAAGGGTCAACTAACCCTTTAAGTGTATATTTATATATGTCATTTCATAATTCTATTGTCTTATGGTTAACTGCTGAATGTAATGACATGCATTTGTTAAACTTAAATATACTTAAATGTACTTTCTGTTTAAACTTGTATGTCATGTATTTAAATTTATTTATAATTACACATTTGTAATGATGAGGTTGCAAATTAGTACATTTAAAAATATATTAACTTCAAATATAAAATATCACACTACTAATTTATAATCAAGCACTTTACATGTAATTTAGTTTAACACTTAAAAATAAGTGCACTTCTTTAAACCACAACAAAAGATTATTAAAACATAATTATTTAAAATTAGGGCTGTCAAACGATTAATCGTGATTAATCGTATACAAAATAAAAGTTTGAGTTTGCATAATATATGTGGGTGTACTGTGTGTAATTATTATTTATATATACATACGCACAAATTAATGTATATATTTAAGAGAAATATGTTATTTATGTACAAAATATTTTTATTTATATATAATATAAATTATATAAAAATATAAAAAAATACATATACTTGTAAATATTTCTCAAATATATACATGAATGTGTTTGTATTTATATATACATAATAATTACACACAGTACACCCACATATATTAGGCAAACTCAAACTTTTATTTTGTATGCGATTAATCGCGATTAATCGTTTGAAGGCCCTATTTGAAATGTACTTTAAAGCAAAACTTTCAATTTGACATTATTACAAAGTGCACTTTTTAAAAAGTGTACATAACAAAATCATAAAAAAGTGTACTCTCTTTAAGTACACTTGTGGAAGTCTATTATTTGAATAATATTATATTATCTGCAAATCCGGTTGTTTAAAAATATACTTCTAAGGTTAAAATTCAAATTCTTTTTTACACGGGTCAGTTCTAAGTCAGAGTTTAGTGCTGAAATACCATGTACTGACTGTTTTTATTTCAGTAAATTCTCCACCACTGGGTTTTAACTAATGTGAGTTTTATAGAGACCATCAAAACAAGCCAGAGACGCATCAGGAACCCTACGAGGCATGATGGAGACCCACAGAATCTCTTAACAGCCTTTCATGATGGAGTCATTGATCATAATGAAAAATGAGGGGAAAAGAGAGTAAGATTGCTCTTTTTTTCATGATGGATCAAGAGGTTATGGAGGCCGAGCAGACAGAAGAAAATATGACTAAACTATTTGAAAATACCTCTGTGTATTTGCAAAGATTTATGGTGGTGTGACGGTCGTAAATTTGAGGGGACAGTCAATCTGTGAACAAACAAATACGCTTTGGCTTAAGTGGCTGTTTGGAGTCCATTAACCCCATGGTATTGACATGTTTACAGTCGGGCATAACAAATCTTTGCCACAGAGAGAACACTTCATATTATGGATGTATATTTCATCTTTATAAACGTGGGATGTATAGTTGCATTAATAATGAAGAACGATCCTCGTTCGAAACTGTTGTTCATATTAAAGTGTATTGATCTATGGAGGCCACGTTCTGGATTCTGAATTTCAATTTAAAACAATGTCTATCCTATGTTTTTAGGGAATGCACTGCATCCAGACAGTGGAAATTTGTTGATGGCTTGTCATTGTGAATAATAGGTAAATTTATCAGGTGCCATATCAGATAAAACCATTCGACAAGTATAAGTTAGAAGGGTAATTTGTACTTTGTGACACTATTTCACATCTTAATGGATAAAATAATAAACTCACTATTATCTTTTACAACACTACCAAAATACCAAAAATGGCACACTAGTAAAATTCCTGCTACAATACAACTTAAGCTCAAATGACAGCATTTGTGACAATTCTGATTACTACAAAAAATAATTTTGCCTCACCCCTCATTTTCTTTAAAGGTGCCCTATGTAAGTTTTTGACTGTACTAAAGCATAAAAATACCATAATATGTTTGCAGATATTTATTAAACATTGCTCAGTTCACATATTCGTTTCTCTGAAAACCATTGCTACAGCCAGTTATTTTACTTTGAAATTTGCGTTCCGTGTCGGAATATCTGTTTTTGTTTTGGTCTGTGCAAGACCGCACGTTGCCAGTTTACCCAATAGTATTCCGCTACCCCGGGTTGCCAGTTGGCGGAAAACACAAGCAGCGAATTGCAGCCATGGAAGCCTTGCGAACAAACTGGTTCAGAGATCACAGATTCTACCCGACCTAAAAAGCCTCAGCATCCATCTAAAAATCTCTATGAACAGGAGCATATTAAAACACGATATCAACTCATCATAAATAAATAAATCAGATAATTATCTTACAGTGTGTAAGTCTCCTCGCCTTCCAATGTCAATTGAGCTGTTGCGTGTCTTCAAACTGGCAACCCGCGAGAGCGTTGAGTCTGAGGAGGAGGGGGCGGGGCAAACAATATTTTGAATTTGGACTGCAGTACTCATAGGTACCGAAACCTACGTTTTCTCAGTGTGTTCCGCACCGTTGGCTGAAGTTGGTCCTCGTCTGCCTTTTTTTCGGCCGATTTGACATGTTGAATTGGCGTCGGAGCTCGTCGGTCATTCGCCATCTAATCATTCTGGGGTGAGTTTCCCGAAAGCATCGTTAGCCAACTATGGTCGTAAGTCCCATTGAACTCTATTGGTAACGACGGAACTTGCGACCATAGTTCGCTTTGGGAAACGCACCCCTGATTGGCTGTTCAGCTACTGCCACCTGCTGGTACAGAAAGGCATTTCTTCTTACGCAGGCGCAGAATGGACGTGCTATTTGGCCGTCGGGTGTTGAGCGTCAATTTGATGTGTCAGGGCAACTTTGGACCAAGACGCTGCTGACGTGAGCCAACCCCACAGTCTGCTTTCATCGCCACTAGTTCGTCGGTGTCGGCTTGGTGTGTTCCGGGCTTTAAAGAGGCAAAAAACAAGGTTACAGTGAGATGCTTGCAATGAAAGTGAACAGGGCCAAGCAGAGATTTAAAGCGTATGAACTCCCATTAACTCTGTTAAAACTTGTGTATTATTTTTGCTGATTAAACACAAAAAAAAAAATTGTCATGGCAAAAAAAAAAATTGTAAAATTGGATACAACTAGGGCTGGGCGATATATTGCATGCAATTGTCACACGCATTTCGTCAGTAAAGCCGGTTCCCTGATTACCGCTAAATCGCCATCACCTGCTTTCAAATGGAGCGGCATTTAATAGACAGAGCTGTAGATCACTGACAAGCTACGCAATATCACGTTCATTATCGAAGGCGATTCATCTGCGATAATGAACGCGATATTGCGTAGCTTGTCAGTGATCTACGTTTTTGTCTATTAAATGCCGCTCCATTTGAAAGCAGGTGATGGCGATTTAGCGGTAATCAGGGAACCGGCTTTACTGACGAAATGCGTGTGACAATATATCGCCCAGCCCTAGATACAACACAGAAAAAGTTGGTATTTAATAAACAATGCATTTTAAATACACAACAAACCGATTTAAATTTTCATCATCAATGAATCCATTTTGTTTTAATTTCATACAAAATTCACATGTAGCCACATCTGAACCATGTTCATTCTTTTTAACTGAATAAATGTAATTGTTTCCACAATAAACAGATTTATGCTGATTTTAAGCCATTTGAAAATTTTGAAAATATGATTATGCAAATAAAATCAAATAAATGCAAATAGGTGGTAATAAGCTATTATTTTTTTAAATGCAGAAATCTTAACTGCTTCATTTATATATGACTGACAAATGTGCATCACATTAAGTTATGCAATTCAAATACATAAATCTTTTTTTTTTCTCTCGAGTCAACTTTACTTTTACATGTTGTTTCTGTAATGGTTATGTTTAATTCTGTTAGTTAATTTGTGTTTTAATTTGGTTTTGTTCTGTTCCTGTTTGCCTGTGTTCTCAGTGATTGTTAGTTTCCATAGTTACTCATCACTTTCACACTTTCTTTGTTCCGTTGATAACTCCATGTATGTAACCCAGATTTCACTTTTTTTTTTTATATGATATGATATGATATATTTTATGACAATCAAAATGATACCACAAATGCTGTCTGAGGTTAATGTACTGAACTTGGAATATTATCTTATGTGAACATTCTAATCTATATACATTTTATTTTTTAATTTAATTGTAATTCTATTTTTTAATACTTTTTCTTAATTTTTCCAAAACATGTTTTCAGTGTTCATTTTACTTTACATTTCCCCAAAAGCTCCATCTGCTTGACTGCAAAAGTGAAAATTTAAATTTGTAGGCCCATTTTCCCGCATTTAAATTTATTAGCCTTCTTTACGGTCTAATGCTCTATTGTTTTCTTAAGTTTTAACGAGCACCAGTACATCAAAGGCACAGCCTGTCCGTTACTGTCCAGGTTTGACAAGCTCATTTAAAGAGCCTCGACAAGCGGATATCAGGATGTTGCACTTTGAAGACATAAAAAGCACTAATGACCCACCGCATGCTTTTAGCTCTTTAGCCAAACCCCTGAGTACCATCCACACACCGCTGCCATACACATGCACCAAATGAACGTTTAATGGCTCTGAAGGAAAATGTTTGAGGAAACTGATCTCTTTTTGGTGTGAACATTAAAGCAAGGACACCAATAAACCAAATTACATCTACTACAATTAATGAGTCTTGAATGCAGAAGATCCAAGAAGAACCAATCAGCACTCAATCAAAAAGGTTGACCAATTAACTTGAATTTGAGAATGTATTTCAGCATGCAATTACAGCAATGAGTTGAGCTTTATATAAAATATAATAAAACTCTTTATCCTATTCTGCAATATCTGTAGACAATGGTAAGTTGAGCATGAACACAATTTATTTAGAGAGATAAAAACTCCACAAATGAGTGTAACTGCAGCATACGCATGGCTTTCTGAAAGAAAATGTAATAAAAATACAAACAACTGGATTCTTAAATATAGTGTAAACCTCAAATTGTTTAACAAATTATGAGCTGATTTATTTGGTGCATTTTTTTCTTGTAAAGGCAAAAATAGGCCTGAAAAATTACACTAAGAACATCAAAACTGTCAGACTGTAAATCATAACTCGATTTTTGCATTTGTGTCAATTCCACAAAGGGTGCTACAGTCAGGATTAACATATTAGCATTTGTTTTCTTTCATCACCAGTCCCATAAATCAAAATAAATAAATAAAAATTGTAAAATATTTGATGTAAACAGACATCTACAAATGTGAAAATGTATTTCAAGGGGCAAGAAAAAAACTTTTCCAATCTCAACATACATTTTGGGTAAATGCAAGTTAAAATAACAGAATGGCACACTTACAGTGCCAAGTGGCAAGTGTTCCCATACTACCATTTTTTCTGTCCTTAGAAGTACTAAGAATTCTGGGAATTTAGGTGTTATTTAATAACATATTACATCGGGGATTCAGCCTCCAAATCAGACTGAAAAAAAAACAGGAATGAGACCAGCAGAGAAAGTATCGAACCATTGAATTTCTCCATCTCTTATTACATGCTTCGTAGCTTCAGCACAAACCCACCAACCTCCTTTGAAATAAAGCCCTCGAAGAAGGATGGTCAATCAAGTGTGTGTCCGAGGAAAGGCAAGGTGACTAATACTGAGATGGGAACGGAGTCCTTTTGTGGAAGACAGGACTTATCTCTGCAGCCGAGGGCTGAGATTGGCACTGCTATTGTCACTGGGGATTTAACTCGACTGGCTAAAACTGCTTTTATCCCAGCCCACTAAATTCTTCTTTAGGGTTAAGAACACGACGGCTGAGAAGGTCTCAAATGTGGTTCTTATGTAAGACGAAAGTTCAAAACTCACAGAGGGAGCGTAATCACTCCGTTACCATTACACAGATCAGTGGTTTTGCTTACAGGCCCAGATTTTACACCCAACAAATGTTTATTGTGCACAAAAAATGTGGAAGAACCAGGAGCACTGGAATTTATTAGTGCATTTATAATTATCTTAATGCATACAACATAAATAAACAGCCCAAACTTAAAGGTGCCCTAGATTCAAAATTTGAATTTACCTCGGCATAGTTGAATAACAAGAGTTCAGTACATGGAAAAGACATACATTGAGTTTCAAACTCCATTGCTTTCTCTTTCTTATGTAAATCTCATTTGTTTAAAAGACTTCTGGAAAA
This sequence comes from Megalobrama amblycephala, assembly GCF_018812025.1. Taxonomy (NCBI): domain Eukaryota; kingdom Metazoa; phylum Chordata; class Actinopteri; order Cypriniformes; family Xenocyprididae; genus Megalobrama; species Megalobrama amblycephala. The sequence continues at coordinate 30,416,622 of NC_063045.1, forward strand.
CACGCGGATCTCAACATAACACAGACTGTTACGTAACAGTCGGGGTGTACGCCCCAATATTTGCATATGCCAGCCCATGTTCCCAACATTATGAAAGGCATTAGACAAGGGCAGCCAGTAATGTCTGGATCTGCACAGGTGAATCAACAGACTAGGTAAGCAAGAACAACAGCAAAAATGGCAGATGGAGCAATAATAACTGACATGATCCATGATAGCATGATATTTTTAGTGATATTTGTAAATTGTCTATCTAAATGTTTCGTTAGCATTTTGCTAATGTACTGTTAAATGAGATTAAAGTTACCATCGTTTCTTACTGAATTCACGGAGACAAGAGCCGTCGCTATTTCATTTTTAAACACTTGCAGTCTGTATATTTCATAAACACAACTTCATTCTTTATAAATCTCTCCAACAGTGTAGCATTAGCCGTTAGCCACGGAGCACAACCTCAAACTCATAGAGAATCAAATATAAACATCAAAATAAATACTTTACTCACATAATTCGAAGCATGCATACAGCATGCATGACGAACATCTTGTAAAGATCCATTTGAGGGTTATATTAGCTGTGTGAACTTTGTAAATGTGCTGTAATATAATCAAGAGCTCGTGTGGCAGGGAGCACGCGAATTAAAGGGGCGGCGCGCTGAAAAAAATCTGTGCATAGTTAATGATGCCCCAAAATAGTTAGTTAAAAAAATGTATTAAAAAAAAATCTATGGGGTATTTGAGCTGAAACTTCACAGACACATTCAGGGGACACCTTAGACTTATATTACATCTTTTAAAAAGAATTCTTGGGCACCTTTAATAGAAATACTCTGCCTAAAAATAAAAAAATTACACGCTTTTCTGTGTACTCAAAGCACTTTACATATGGAAGAAGGAATCTCCTCAACCACCACCAATGTGCAGCATCCACCTGCAGCCATATTGTGCCACAACGCCCACCACACACCAGCTTATTGGTGGAGAGGAGACAGAGTGATGAAGCCTATCAGTATATACAATATGCCTACATTTCTGCATTTGCTGAAGCAACCATGCCATTTTAGCTTCTACAAGTCTTTGAGCTCTTTTATCATCACTGGTGTTTGACAGTGCAATGCTGTAGCAGGTGAGCTTCCGAGCAACAATGTCAGAAAAGCCATATAAGGAGCTGGTTATGTGACACAAACATCAAAATGTATTAGTTTACAAATTGCGAACTATGACAAAAGTGTTTTGAGGTCATACCATAGTATGGTGCAAGAAAACGCATAACAATAAGTCTTTAATAATCGATAATCTGCCCCTGTAATTATAATTTGTTTGAAAAGGAGCAGCGAGAGAGAAACATATTTCCAAAGAGCCTGGGTTCCAACTATCATGTTATTTAGCATCCCCCTAATGTCATAAACATCTTAAAGTGAATCCTGGTGGCCCAATATTAAATTGACAACAAATAATGAATACTTCAGTTTTGATTTTTCCAACAACATTCATTTTTTCCCCCTGCTGAACACAACCATATCAAGACAGACCTGTAATCCATTTTAAAGTTATGACCCACCAGTTGATACCACCGATTTCATTGAGCCAACAAGTAGATCTCGGTTGCTGAAGACTGGTTTTAAAACATGGACTATGGGGCGGTTTCCCGGACAGGGTTTAAATTAAGCCAGTATAGGCCTTAATCTAGAATAGTTAATCATGTCTTAAAAAATGGCTTTCTGAAACACAGATTGAGTATAGATTACTAAAACCTGGACTATGGAGTCCTGAATTAAAATAAACTAGATTAATTTAAAACCAACTGTGCTAATCTGAATTAGCATGAGAGAGGTTGCCTGTAAATCATGGAATGAACCAAGAAAAGCTTAAAATTGCATGGAGCCGAGAAGCAAATCCAAGGAAAACAATGGCAGCAGAAGAAGACTGCAATAATAATAAGAAACTTTACTAAACAAGAGACAGCTCTTTTAAAGGGGTGGTTAAGTGTTTTTTTCTAGGCTTGATTGTGTTCTTGGGGGCACAGTTTAACATGTCTTAATGCTTGGTTTTTTTGAAAACGCTGTATTTTTCATATATTTTACGTTTATTCTACACCTCTGTTTCCACTGTCATATGAACGGCTCGTTTGACTTCCTGCTTCTATGAAGCCACTCCCTCCAAATTCCGCAATGTGCTCAGATTGGTTAGCTCGCCCAGTGTATCATGATTCGCTGAAGCGTCCGGAAACGTCACACCCCTTACCATCTGTTGCTTCATTCAAAATGTAAATAATAGCGTCTATATTGCTATATCAAATTGAGCCCGAATTAGACCAAGATGAAGAGGGTCAAGCTGCAATCGTGGCTTTTAAAGGACGTTTATGAACAGTATTTCATTTAGTATTTGTGTCAAAGTGTTTAGATATGCTGTCACTGCTGTTTGTTAGCTTTCAATATACAGTTTTATCCTGATTAAAGCTTTACTGTAGCCGAATACATGACTGAGTAGTCGCATTTTTGTAAAGGTAGCTTTTAATTTATAGAATAAACAACTGTTTGTCTATGAACATAGAAGTTTGTTGGTGTTTGTTGGAGAAGTATGCACTATAATACAGCTAACTGGCTAGCGAAGCAAAAACGAGTTGCTCTTTGTATATGTCCTTGATTCAACCAAAAATAGCAACAGAAACTATACGTTTAAAAGACATGTACAAACAATAAAACGTACTTACAGTTTGAAGCCAATAAACAGCAGCTTCTGCTTTTAAAGTGGGAACTGCTTCTTTCAGTAAAAGCCTTTGTGCAAATCCAGCATTGAACTCGTGTAGATTCTGGAAGCTGTCTTCAGTGGCGCATCCAGTGTAGAAAATGTCACAGATTATAATGGGTTCTGTTATCTTTCGACGCGTCCGGTGTACACAACTCTTCCGCTTCCAAAAAAAAAAAAACAACTCTTCCGCTTCCATAATGCCACGCGACATGGCCTCGCCCACTTTGTTGCATGTTCCCGGGGTCATGTTTTGCAGGGTTTATGATGTCACCAACCCGTTGTAGTCGTGTTTGTAGTCATTTAACTTTAAAAGACAATATCTCCGTTTGCATTGAACTTTGAGCATTGTAACTTTGCAGATGTTGTTTATGCTCAAGCAGAAACATTACACACTAGCTAAAGTTAAAAAAGTGAAATCGCATTTAACCACCCCTTTAAAGCAAGCAAAATACATCAACTGTAGGAGAAAAAAAAAAGAGAAATGCCTGGAAATCTGTTTGTAATGAATTCTATTTAAACAGATTAATTATATATATATATATATATATATATATATATATATATATATATATATATATATATATATATCCTATTATTATTAATGTTTTTGTTTTGTCCTTTACATAGCAACAAACTAAACGTAACTATTTACACATGTGATAATCAGCAATCTAGAAATGGTTTGGTTTGATAGAAACTGATTTGGTAGAAATGGGCTGGTTTGATCCAAAGCACCAATAGGCTTGTAAGATTTGATTTTTCTGCTAGACAAAACCAGAGATCAAGCATCCTGCAATAAAGCAATAAAACTCATCTGGAGAAGAAGATCTCAAAGAAATAGCAAAGGCGCATGAATGAAGGAGCAGTAGGCACTTCATCTGAAGACCTTTTGATTTCTGTTTACCGCTGATTTAGCAAGTTGTATGGAAGTGGCTAAATTAAAATACACTTTTGTTTGAGTGAGCAGTAGGCAACCGACTAAAGGTATTAGCCAACTTATTACACCCTCTGACAAAGATCAGACTGGCGAGTTTATGACCGTGAGTTACCACAATCCGGGGCGAGTATCTCTGTGTGGCATTGGGTCCCTGATGAAAGAATAACTGAAATATGGGATACCCAGAATCATCAAATATCTAAATTAATGCATAACTAATGATTAATTTCTAATTGGAAACGCAATCTAAGAGTCATAATCTTTTGTAATTGGAGTCAGATTAAACGAGTGAAATTAAGTTAACTTCACAGAGGCGCTGAAAAGGCATACACGCGTTAACCTTCGCCCAGGCCTTCGGATTCCGTTTTTGGACCGATGGGGGGTTCCTTACAGGCTACTCTTGTTACCAGGTCCTCAACCCAAGCACAAGCTCAACACTTCACCACAATGGTAATCTCCAAAAAACACTAACACAACAAAAAAATTTACATAATAGAACATTAAACAGTAAGAAGTCTCTCAATATTCTCATCTTTCTAAAAAATGCATAAAATAACACCTTTTCAACATTTACTCTCCCACTTCAGCCCAGTGCAAAGCATGATGGGAAGTGAAAGTCCTGTTTGATTGGTTACTTGACTGAAACATGTTATTTCAAAATGAAAACATCAAGTGAGTTCTAGTAACCATTTCAAGTCAATTTAACATGAATCAATCACATTTGAACCAGAAACAATGGTGTTAAATCAAAATAAATTGTTTAAATAAAGTGAACAGCACCAAAACAAAAAAAGAAAAATTTATCGCTATATATACAAAAAATATGTGTCTTCTTTGAAACACAACGTTAATCAACTTAAACCTTAATTTAGTCCTGGAGTAGCTCTAGTCTTCCTCCAGGAAATCAGTTTATTAAACTCTGGATTATACTAAGTCTAGGACGATTTTAAACCATGACAGAGAAAGCAGATTTCTGTTAATCTGGTTTAAAGGGCCATTTTATTCCTGGACTAGGCTTAATCTCTGTCCGGGAAACCGCCCTATGGCCCAGTTTCCCGTTAAGGGCTTAAAATAAACCAGGACTAGGCTAATTCTACTTAAATTAATCCACACTAAACAACTGACTTTCTGAGATGTTGCTTAAATTTGGATTAACTAGTTCTAGACTACAGAGTCTCAGATTAAGGTAATCAAGGACCAGTGAGATCATCTTTTGGAAACCCGATTAGATTAATGGCATGCACATGTGGCTAAGGAGAGGTTGCTATAAAAACCTGGTATGGAATACTTGTAATTCATTAGTCTTAAGGAGTGTGTGGAACAGGAGTCACTACACTTAACCAAAAAATGGATAAAGGCCGAAGAAAACGCTCAAAAACTTCAGTGAATTCGAGAAGACCCTTTTTAAACAAATTGTATCAAACTATCCTGTAATTGAAAACAAACAGCATGATTCAGGTACAGAAAACAAGAAGAAGAAGGCATGGATTTCCATATTGAATGAATTCAACTCAAATGAAAAAGTAACCAAACGGACACTCCAACAAGTTCAGGTAAGATTTATTGTTGCCCCATTCTTACAAATCAGTCAATTATAAATGTTTTCATTAATTAAATGTAAAAAGAAAACAATATTATATAGAACTCCTACTTCAGAGTATATATTATCTTGTAAAGGTCCTGTGGAAAAACATAAAAATAAACCTGAAAAAAACAACTGCTGCTACGCGTCAAGAGCATTTCAAGACAGGTGGGGGACTCCCAGTTCCACCAGACACAGAGGAGTTGGGGGACTTGTTGGCTGGGATTATTGAAAGTCAGCAACCCCTGGAAGGTATTCCAGATGATGACCATTTGGACAGTTTTTGGTATGACCATTTGGACAGACTCATTTGATAGGACACGTCTCATTTACAGTAACATGTGCTATCCCATCCAACATAATTAAATGCAAGTCATGTCTTGTAACAAAAATTATGTAATGACCTTTATTGTTGAAGTCGAATGTAATGCTACATTTTTTTTTTTTTCCATACAAAGATGACCTGATCTTGACACAGGACTTGGGGGGGCGCAGGGAACAGTCAAGATGCTCAAATGAATAGGCAGCCAGCACCAACATGCAGCAGCATCCAGTCTCCTGTAGTAGCATTAGTCAGCATCCAGCAGTCTCTAATCCAGGCAGCAGGTCAAGAGGGAAAAGGATGACCATTCATGAGAAACTTGCCATAGAGTTCCATGAACGTAAATTACAATATTTAAAAGAAGAACATGAAGTCAAAATGAAAATTCTTCATCTTGAGTTGTCTATGAAAGAGAGAGACATGAAGCAGCAGCAGTGTCAATTGTCTTTGGAACAAAATCTCAGTTAAATAAATAATTTCCTGAATTTTTTTTACCTGTCTATGCCAATCATTTATGTATCACTCAAGTCTCATTTATGAGAAGTGCTGCAAAGCAAAAGCATCTCTGTAAGCAAGTCCATTTCTGTCATTGGCTAGCTCAGCGATAGGAACATGTTGGTCATCATCATCTTCAATATCAGGGTCTGGGCAGCCACACTGTTTAAGAAAATTATGAAGCACTGCTGTTGCAATAATAACAATGCAGCACCTCCTAGGTTCAAACCGCAGTGTATTTCGGAGACACTGGAAACGATTCTTCCATACACCAAACATGCGCTCTATTAGCCCTCTGGTGAGCATGTGAGCTTGGTTATAGCGCTGTTGCTCTGGTCTGACTGGATGGAGATAAGGGGTGAACAAGAAGTTTGTCTGTGCATACCCACTGTCACCAAGTAGAATTCCAGAGTGTTGTCTTGTTTCAAACTGACCGTACAAAGAGGAGTTGTGGAAAATCCTTGAGTCATGAGTTGAACCTTTCCAACGTGCAACAATATTGGAGAACTGCATAGTGGGAGTGCACACTCCTTGTACATTTATAGAAAACCAGTTTTTAAGATCTCTGAATTCCTCAGCATCTGCTGTAGAGGGACACTTGATGGGAATGTGGCAGCCATCAATACAACCAATGACTCCAGGGACGTTCCCATATTCATAGAAATCTACCTTGTAGGTGGCCTGTTCAGCAGCATTTGGGAATTTGATGAAATCCTTTTTCAGTTCACATATAGCACTGCAGACTTTGTGTACTATTTTGCACACTGTTGATTCACCTACACCACACAAATCCCCAGTTTCACGATGGACGGTTCCACATGCCAAAAACCTTAAGGTAATTAATATTTGTAAGGAAGGAGAAATAGGGTGCCCCTGACTAAGTCACCTGAAAGCTTGGGCTGCAGCAAACCAATTATTTCTGTTGCATTTTCCTTTGACATACGGAAACGGTCAAGAAAAAGGAAATCATCAAAATCATTTAGTGGGTTGCTCCTGTCTTTCAGCAATCTTCTTTCTGGTCTTGGTGGTGGTCTCTGATTGTCGTTGAAATAGTCGAGGTAATCCATTTTCTGCTACTGTGGACGTGAGCCTTGAGGCAAGAAGTTTTTAATCTGAGGTTAAACCTGCTTCTGACCAGGTTTAATTTAAGACTTCATTTAGATCTGAATTAGGTCTAATCCTACTTCTAGAAATCCGATTGTTTAAGTCTAGACTAGTGCAAGTCTGAGACTATTGTAATCCATGTGTGAGAAAGCTACTTCAATAAATCCAGGTTTAAAATGACATTTAGTCTACGACTAGGCTTAATCCCCGTACGGGAAACCGGCCCTATATGTTTAAATAATAGTTAACTCATGGACTAAATAAAACTCCTTCCGGCAAGAATATCATCACTGGATTTAAAGCACACCTGACCCATTGACTCAATCATTGTTCAGCTCATTTTTTTCAGGTGAAATTTTGCATGAAGGTGAAAAATTTCCCCACAAAAATTTCACAACGGGTTCAAGTTGGAATCTTTCAGCTGTGTGGAATTGTGTGTAGGAACAGAGCGAAATGACCACAATGACTCGATGCAATCAGACCAAAAAATTGACCAAGAAGCAGAATTTCACAGAGAGACAGATTTAACACCCAGGACCATAAAATCAGAAGACCTGCCATTCTGGGTGTTATCCAGGCTGAAACAGACTAACTACGAAACAAAGAAAGCTTGCAAGAGATACTGTAACTATTAACCTGTCAAGTTTAACAAGATAGATTAGTTCAGAAAATAGGACATTTGAGTCTCACGAGGAAAATGCCAAAGTTTGTTTTATCCCCAAGACAGAGATACAAAACAGACCCTTTTTTTTTTTAAAGACCTCTGAGTGACCATTTACATGAAGGACCAAAAATCCTCTCTAAAAACCAAAGAGACTACCTTTACATATCAAAATGCATCATTTGAATGGTTGATTGGAGGTTTGTCTTGTTTACTATGTGTGTGAATGATTTCTCATTTCTCAAATGATGGTAGTAAGCACTCACGAGGAAAGCAGTTCACTTGTATATTTGAGAGCTCGCGTCGTTTTCTGCGCGTTAAAACAATGCGCTCTCGACATTTGTAATTAAAATACGCCATAGAAACCAGCGGGTACCTGAAACGTGAGTGACAGCAGGAGGAGGAGGAGGCGGGTGTGCGTCAAACTTGCTATCGGGGAGATGAGAGACAATGAGAACGCACCGCTGGTAAAATATCAGGGTTTCCATTGGTCCGTTTATGATTGGATTTCTTTATTGGCTACTAATATAGAGTACCTCAGATATGACGTGTTTTTGTAGGCCAACCCGGAAGTTAGCGGGGCACGGGTTCCCTCGATCGAAAGCCTATTCATTTTTCCCATTGACTTTTGGAAAATCGCAAAAAATAAGCTCTGTGTTTAACAAAGGTTTATGACACTTACACGTTTTGTCTATCAAGATAATCTTTACAAGTGAAAACAACATTTATAGACTTTGAAGCCTAAATAAAGTCGTCAGATATAAAAGGCTAACAGTAGGCTATAAACGGATTTTAAAAAGCATTTATAAACTTTATTTAAAAAGCAATTTTATTTAAAAACATGCTCGCTGATTATGATCTGCGCTGTGTATGAATACTTATCCACTTTTTCATGAGAAATGCTGTCCAAATGTCCCGTTTTTAATGATGACGTCTAAAGTCCCCGCCAAAGGAAGTAGTCCCTTTTAGCAATTTGTTAGCAACCGCCGATTTTAAGTAAAAGTTTAAAAAATCACAAGTGGGTTATAACTGGTGTGTTTTATGTCATAGATCAAAACGTGAAAATATTAGAGGCTTTGTTAACCACAGACCTTATTTCAGGCGATTTAGCAAAAACCCATTCAAAAAACCCATAGACTTTACGGCGATGGAACCGGAAGTCCTAAAATGCTAACTTGCTTCCGGGTTTTGCCTACAAAAATGTGTCATCCCTGAGGCACTCTATAGCCTACCGGTCAAATAGTCTGGGTAAACCTAGCCTGATCTGCCGGCGATTTGATTTCGCCCGGCAACTCAGTCTGGAAACCCGTGCATTCATTTCTGCTGCGCTGTTACACTTTTGCGGGAACCAATCACAGACTGGCTTATCCACCTTGCTCGCTATTGGCGGGTATAACACGATGACGATAGAGAAGCGATGGCAAGCAGCTTTCAAATTCTATCTGATCTACCCGTCTCTCGCACGACCGTCACTCCAAAATAACAACGCACAATCACAGTGACACCGATTGTGTTAAGCATTTCCCTTATCTGAGAGAAATGTAGCAGAGCGTTGATCCAACAATCTCTTCATAGGAAGATTACAAACAGCGATTAATGACACACAATGATTCTCTGCTGTTATTTTGGTGGTTTGCTTCACGATGTGAGTACAGGACTCTTTTACTTCAATGCCCCTTGATGGTAGACAATATTTTTATTATTTGCTCTATATGTTTCGTCTCCCTGCTTCTTGAATCTCGCGCCGCCTGAGCTGACTGGAATTCTTTTTGGTTGTCATGACAATGACGTAGTTTAGGGCAGCTATATTCCGCGTTCATTTACACTGAACCAGAACAGTATCAGAGTCGCCTTTTAAACTCTCGACGATGCTGAATGACTTCTTTAGTTTGCTTGAGTGGGTGTAAATACCGATCACTTTCATGTTTTTTTGCACAACCTGCAAAAATCGCTCGATGCCATTGCTGCTTCTGCAAACCGCGGATCAATGCTACAAACCAATACAAACTAACCCTGCATCTCAATCAGTTCCCTAGTTCCCTAGGTCGTGAATCAGTATATCATGAAAGTGAATGTGGCTGATTCCCTGATCAGTGCCCTGACTACTAAACCAGGGAGCTGATTGAGACACACGGTAAACCTGTCTGGAGTTTTCACATCGCTCTGCAAAGTACGTCACCCGGATCGTTGATCTGATTGGTTGAAGAACAATCCAATTGCGTGACTAATGCTCGTTGATCACGCCTCTTGTGCAGTAGGAAATACATAGCAAACTCCCCAGACCAATGTTCAATTTTAAATTGAGCTTGGTCTGGTGATAGCCAGAGTACCGGTCAAAGGTTTGAATATTCAAATTGTTGGCGTACTCAGTAACGGAATGTGATTTTACTGTAGCAAAGTAGATTACTTAGCTTATTTATACTTAAGTACAAGTACAATTACAGATTTAAAAATGTACTCAAAAAAGTACAAAAACCTGAAAAAGCTACTTAATTACAGTAACGTGAGTAGTTGTAATTCGTTACTTTCACCTCTGATTATACAAGTCATCTAACTACTCTCTCAGCTTTCTTGACCTAAGTTTCTAGTTTTCTAAGTTAAGTTTTGCAGCAAAGCCGCAGTCCTGGGCTGTGTTCCACCCCAAATTTTTTATGCCCTTCACTCGCTAACTTCCCTCTGTCTTGTGGACTCGGATGTGTGTCATTGCTTACATTGCAGGAGTGCCCACTACTGGCGGAACTTCGTAAGGTTTAAATGGAACGCACTAAGCCCTTGATCACTTGGAATTCACTATGGAGCTGATTTATATTTAAACCCCTTTTTTGCTTATGAATTTGTTTTATGCACCATTCTACTGTACATGCATATAAGTTGTTGGAGAAAATATCTAATGAGCAAATATGAGCTGTTTGTTACACAAACAAAAAAATATCTATAAGCTTTGAACATAAGGTAGCTACAAGTATTATGCGATTAAAGCTCAACATAATTAATATATTATATTCGATTAATTCTCAAAATAATTAACATATTATACACTTCAGTTAAGCGCAATCTGCTGTGATGTCACAATCAAGTTGAATTGTGGGATATAGAGCTGCTTGAAGTGTACATCGGAGTAGACTCGCTCCCTCTGTCAAAATCGAAGGGATGATGGTCTGTCCATATAAACTTCCCTCATCCACTTCATGAAGTGGAACGCACTTCAAAATGGCAGCAGGGATCCCCCTGAGGGAAAGTACTTAGGGAAGTTCACAACTGTGTGTCTAAAAGTGGAGTGGAACACAGCCCATGACTCTTTTTGTGCCTCAAAATTCAACTTCAAACTGCAGAGACTCCGCTTCCATTCATCCGCCAACACACCAACGTGATTGGCCTCACAAGATGTAACTCCAGACATGAAAAGTCCTCCAGCGAATCAACAAACCTGGGAAATTCCTTTGCCAGCAATGGATGCCAATGAAGGCAATCCCCATCATAGACATAAACAACAAAAACAAGTAATATCTCCAGATTCAAGCTGAACTGGTGCATTTGTATAAATTCAATAACCCTGAAAAGAAACGATAGAAGGGTCAAATTAATAATTGGTTAAGTTCAGGCCAGTTTCATTCAGGTCAGGTCTTTTAAAGTGCATTTAATACTAAAACTTTGGATTTCATAATATCACTCTCTTAAAACTCATTCTTTTCTCAATTTCTTTCTTTCTGCAACTCGTGTGAATGTGTGTGTTTATGTGTTAGATATTAGTTTAATGTGTTAGAATAGTCAAAAAAGTCTTACTGTCTTGTATTTAAAGAGAAGTGTCTTGTGTTATCTTCTTACAAATTTAATGTCTTAAACTGCTGATCTTGTGACCTTGCTAATAATACTGTTTTCACTATTGACATACATCTACACTATTAACAACAGACAATTAGCCACCAAAATTTCGCTAATGTGACCACACCTTAAAACCAAGCAGCTTTCTGTTGGTCACCATGGCAGATTTGCGTGACCAGAATCCATAGGGAAATCTGTGTGGGGAAAATATTTCTCCCTCGTGCAGTATTCCTGATTGCATGGATCCTATTGAAATGACTGGATTTCAAAGGCAAAATTGTGCTTAGCAACAGTAAATGTGACCACACCTTTAGACCGGCAAAGGATTGAGTCAATGTATGAAGTGTGTATTTAATCCAGTGATGATATTCTTGCCACAAGGACTTAGTCGATGGTGCTTGTCAGAATGTCACTTGTGTAATTTGATCTACAGAAAAAAAGTATATCTTTCTGTGTCTACATAAAAGAATTGCTTACGATAAAAGAACAAACTCAAAACATTACAAGGTCCATCAGTTATTATCCAAACCCAACTGGCCTACAGGATTTATAAAAGACTCTCGTGTACTCATAACTAAAAAATAGCAGGTTTCAGATGTGAAATACACCATCTGCCCAAAGCTTCACGGTGCACACAGGCGGTCATAATGCCCAGCAGGCACCTGGCCGTATGATTTCTTATCTTAGCAATAAAGTTGAGATATTTCCATTCTCAAGACTAATTTTCAGTGAAGAGAAAATCTTCAGACTGAAATTGATGTTTCTTGGCTTTGCAAAGTCAGATAATGATTAAAAAAAAAAAAAAAAAAAAAGTGTGTACATTTTTTGTCAATTTGGTGCTTTTGAAGAACCATTCACTTTCATTATATGGAAAAGACTGGCCAGAATAGTCTTCACAGTTTCACCCTTTGTGTTCCATGAATAATTGCAAGGTAGTAGATTATTTTTAACATCCTACAAAAATCCTAAAAAGGGTATATTAGTGCTATCAAAATTAACGTGTTAACATGTGATTGTTCTTTTTTCAGCCTAACACGTAAAAAAAAAATAATGCAATTAACGCAACATTCGTTTTTTCCATCATAATATGGTTAACATTATGGCAAAATATATTGTCGAGTATCCTCATAAGAGCAGTCTTAAATGAGTTAAATGACATCTTAAATGAATTTAAAGAGTTAAAAAATAAGATGCACATTAGATCTGTGTCATGTTCAGCAGTGGCAGGTTTTAAAGTGACACAGCCTAATAAACCAGTTGCTGTGATGTCTGTCATTAATGTTAATCAAAGAACAAAGATATTTAATTTATAATTTATGCAGTGAAGACTGTAAAGTGTTTGATAAATGTATTCAATTTCTGTATATCTCCTACCTGTTAGACAGGCAGGAAGGCCACAGGTGAATATGACATTTATTATAAGTATGTGAAGATTGTTTTAAGTTTACTTAAATTAAAAGTTGTCATTTTTTAAAACGTAATAAATGTTGAAATTGATAGATTTCAGTTATACTGTCATGTTGAATGTCTATGATTAATGTTTAAAAAATCAATTTCATAGAGACATCTGTACCAGTAATAGTATCAGTGATACTGGCCTTCATTCATAAAAAGATGCCATTAAACAAATATTTGAAATATACTGTCTTTAAAGGTGCCGTAGAACGTCTTTTTAAAAGATGTAATATAAGTCTAAGGTGTCCCCTGAATGTGTCTGTGAAGTTTCAGCTCAAAATACCCCATAGTTTTTGTTTTGTTTTTCAGTTTTTTAACTGCCTATTTTGGGGCATCATTAACTATGCACCGATTAATGCTGCGGCCCCTTTAAATTCTCGTGCTCCCCGCCCACGGAGCTCGCGCTTGCCTTAAACAGTGCATAAACAAAGTTCACACAGCTAATATAACCCTCAAAATGGATCTTTACAAAGTGTTCGTCATGCAGCATGTCTAATCGCGTAAGCATGGTATTTATTTGGATGTATACATTTGATTCTGAATGAGTTTGAGGCTATATGCTCTGTGGCTAACGGCTAATGCTACACTGTTGGAGAGATTTATAAAGAATGAAGTTGTGTTTATGAATTATACAGACTGCAAGTGTTTAAAAAATGAAAATAACGACAGTCTTGTCTCTGTGAATACAGTAAGAAACGATGGTAACTTTAACCACATTTAACAGTACATTAGCAACATGCTAATGAAACATTTATGAAGACAGTTTACAAATATCATGATATCATGGATCATGTCAGTTATTATTGCTCCATCTGCTATTTTTCGCTATTGTTCTTGCTTGCTTATTATAGTCTGATTAATTCAGCTGTGCACATCCAGATGTCCTGCCCTTGTCTAATGCCTTGAACATGAGCTGGCATATGCAAATATTGGGGTCATACATATTAATGATCCAGACTGTTATGTAACAGTCGGTGTTATGTTGAGATTCGCCTGTTCTTCGGAGGTCTTTTAAACAAATGAGATTTATATAAGAAGGAGGAAACAATGGTGTTTGAGACTCACTGTTATTTGACTATGCCAAGGTAAATTCAGTTTTTAATTCTAGGGCATGTTTAAGTTGTTTCTACATTAATTTGGAGCGTAACTGTGAAATTACAATAATATAAAAATATTAAAAACTCCAATGTTTTTAACCATGATTAATCACAGAAAAAAAAAAAAAAAAGTTATTTTTTTATCAATTGACAGCACTAGAAATTAATATTGCCACAAGTTTTAAAAATAGGTGGAATTGTTGAAATATGGTTCTGTCATTAAACGAAACTCAACCTGGTGTTAAATTACTTTCCAAATTCTGGCAAGGGGTTTTTCAACTTCAGTGATCGAACCATTAAAAATAAATAGTAAAATCTGTGATGCTTTCCTTATAGTCCTAAAAAGTATTTTAGGTGATACATTTCAAAAACATGGTCCATTCTGAGTATATTTGGCTGATTATAATAGCATTAATCTATATTGTATATAATAGCATTACTTAAACATCAAAGTACTGCTGATCTCCATGGCAACCAACTGGAACAGGGGAGATTGTGATGCTGAAAGTCACCCGTGGTGAACATCACACTCTAAGAAGTAGAAGCTAAAATATGAATGAAGGAGCCAGATATGAACAGCAGTTCAGAGAGATTACCACACACAGCTAAGCTTTTGGCGTCAAAATATCTGTTAGGTAGACTAGTGCTGATGGCACACTGAGTCTGGGACTATCAAGGGTGACGAATTTAGTGTTTACTAGGGCTGTCAAGTGTTTAAATATTTAATTAAATTAATTAAAATGTTTAAATTACATACCAATTAATACAAATAAAATACATCAATAAATGTATTAAATTTGATTTGAATAAAAAGTAATAATAAAACATTAAATTATATAAAATATCTAAAATTGCTCAGGGAAAAACTTTTCTTATAAATTGCATTATTTTTTAATGTAATTCTTTATAATTAACTTACTAAACAATTGATTATTATTAAATATCAAATAAAATAAAGGTTTTAAAATAAATGAATATAAATTATTGATTTGTTTTAGTAATTTAATTTATTTTATTGTATATATAAATTATATATATTGTATATATATACTTTATTGTAATATTATTTATTCTATTCGTGTATTTAAGTCCTGAGTTTGGTCCTGTTCTTCGGCTGGTATTGTCTTGTCTTTGTTTTTACAAGCTGGTTTTCGCAGCCGTTGGTTACTTTTGCTATTTCTGGATTATTGTGTTTCATTTGATTAAAAGACTGCTGCAAACCCCTTCTTCTGCTCATCCTTGCCTGAACGTGACAGAATACCGGACCCAAAAAACACATGGATTTGCCAGCAGTCAAGCTACTCTGCTTAGAGCAAGAGGCCCTTGAGGACCACATAAGGGATTTTTTTTAGACCTGGCATGCCTTACGCATTTCCCGGATCACTCACTCTGTGTATTTTTCCAGACTAGCCTAAATGAGTGAACTAAGGCACGCATGTCCGACAACGGTCCTCAAAGGTCATTTGCACAGTATGTGGAATGGGTGCTGGTCCAGTGAAGCTCCTCTTTTAACATCTACATCGAGTAAGAGGACAACACCAGCCCCACTCCAGACCCAGAGTCCAGCCAGACTTTAGCCACGCCCACTACAGACCAAGAGCCTGAGCCCAACTCAGACTGGAGACTAGGGATGCACCGATCCGATATTCAGATCGGTATCGGCGCCGATACTGCCATTTTTGCCGGATCGGGTATCGGCCGGACGGGACCGATCCAAAATCCGATATTGTGCGTGTACTATTCTGTTGTTGTTAAGCTCTACAAAAGGCACAAACACATTAAAAAGCACCATAAAGTTTCTGTGCACTATATTCCAAGTGTTCTGAAGCCATTCCATAGTTTAATTTGAGGTACAGATGAATATTTTAGTTGTTAAATTAAAGTTCACTTAAAGGCCTCCCTCCGCTGCGGCTGTCAGTCACTCTCCATTCAGCATTCAGACTGCGTGTCGCGTTCAGTTACGACAGTCAACACAATGAAACTCTCTCCAAGATGAATCAATGTTTCTATTATTATACTTAATCAAGATACCGGTAATACAATACGCATCAATCTTTCTTCACTTTGTGCTTTGAACTTTTCACTGCGGATCGCTGCCGCTGCGCGCTGATTCCATGGTGCTTCAAGCACATCATTCTGCACACGGGATACGCATAAAAGCGCTTTGTGCCGCTCATGGGAGCCGTTCATATTATAATATTTTTGCGCAATGAAAGATTGTTTAATAGCATTTTTTTTGTTCTGTCCTATCTATCATATGTTGCTGCATCATTTTAATTTTTATATTTTAATTATAAGACATTTAATAGCTTCTGATTTCGTCCACATTTTCATATGTATTCACAAACGTATAAGATAAACAAATAGGCATAGGCTATGCAATTATTTATATTATGAAAAGAAAGTATTATGAAAAGTTAAAGTCTGCGTCACTTTTCAGTTTTCATCTTATATCTCATCTCAACACTTTTTGAGGATCGTGAGTGAACGCGATCATCTCTTCTTCTTTACTACTTTACAGAAGGAAATAAACATGAATGAATATCAAAAAAATATGTTGAAAGTTGCAGTAGCTTACCGAAATCTGTATCACGTCAGTTCAATCAGTGTTGTAAACAATGTCACGTAGGAAAAGCCATTCATTGACCATAAACTTAGTCAGCAACAACAAAAATAAAAACTATTTAAAACAAAACGGATTAGAAACTTTATGTAAGCATAAGTATTATAATATAAAATAAAATGGACAAACTGGGTGTGTGTAATCAAAGGCATCGTTTTCATTTTATTCTGGAGACTGAACTCGCGCTCTGCTGCCACACTGGAGCACGCTCACCACCTACTGGACAGGGGTGGGAATTACAGTTAAGTTACATCAGCCTCAGTAATCTGTCAAAATGACGGACAGGCTGCAGATTTTTTCCGTCACTGCTAAAAACAATTCCATCAATGACGGAAAATTCTCGGTTAACCCGACCTTTGACATTATATATTATATACACGCCACACCGCCGGTGACACTCCACGACCGCGGTGGCGCGGTTGTCATGCCGACCGTCACAGCCCTAAGTGAGGCATACAGTTTATTAGGTAATTTAGCGCTTTTCTTATTACTTGAAGATCGGATCGGATCGGTATCGGCCGATACTGAATCCCAGGTATCGGGATCGGTATCGGAAGTGAAAAAGGCGGATCGGTGCATCCCTACTGGAGACCGAGACCGCCACGAAGACAGTGCCGGAGCTGAATACTGAGGCCAGCCGGAGTCCCCCAGTGAGTCTGACCGGTGTAATGTCAGGTTTATTTTCAGTTTGTCTGTGTTTTAATTTGGTTTGCCCTGTAAAAAATTATACATAAATTAACTGCCAAAGTTGTCAGTCGAAAGTCACATATCTTAATATTAACTCTTCCATATTCCTCCAAATTATCTGAGCTACACCATAGGCACATTCATTTTACAGACAGCATTTGTCTTCACTTTCTAGAAAGACTATTTTCTAAGAAATCTCAGAGGCTATATTGATAATCGGGTCTCCTGAGGCATGACAACATCTGAGCAAGACTAAACCATCTATATGAGTTTCCCTTTGCATGTTGCATTCTTCACTCTAAAGAGAGCTGCAGACTTACAGACAAGCTTTCATTGCTCAGGCCTGAGGATGAGATTCAGCCATGCGTCAGAAATAAATAAGAGGTCTGAAAGAGAAATCCACTCACATTTGCTCTAAGTTGATCTAATGAGGCGTGTGCTGAGAAATGCACTAGGACTGCACTGGCTCAACGACTCAGTGGGTGAAAAAAAAGGAAAAAGAGACAATAACAAGCATGGAAATCTCTGTTTTTCACATTTGTTCTACAATAATGAAGTAGGCAATTATGAACAAACTCTGCAATGCTGCTATTTTATAGTCAAAAGGAAAGTATAATGTAATACAAAAACCATTTCTAGTATAGTAATGCAATTCTCAAATGACGCAGCTGAAGTACTGGGGATTCTCAAATCGTTTGATAATGTTCAGAATTGTTCATTCTTGCTATAGTCAGTCTGTAAAGGCACGTCATATGCTTTGAATATAATAAAAATCTAATATATACACACACACACACACACACACACACACACACACACATATTGAACTGTCCTGAACTGTCACAGTTTGCATGCAAAGAAGTTATGAAATAAAATATCTAGCTTCCGCCAGACCGCCTTCCGTATTCAAGTTACAAAGAAAAAAAAAACTGCGTCAGTTACACTTTTTTCCATAAGTTGAATAGGGAAGGTGTAGAATGTAGCGTAATCTTTTTGAACTGCAAGAGTTTTACACTTTCTTCGTACGTGGAATATGGAAGGCGGTCTGGCAGAAGCTAGATATTTTTCTTAATAACTTGTTAAATATGGATATTTTTTTTACACAAACAGCTTCGCTTCAGAAGGCCATTATTAACCCCCGAGAGCTGTGTGGAATACATTTATGATGGATGGATGTGGATGGAAGCACTTTCTTCAGCTCATACTCATTGGTCCCATTCAATGCCATTATAAAGCTTGGATGCATCAGGATATTTATTAAAAGGGTGAGTAAAGCTTGGGGTAATTTTCATTTGAAAGTGAATTAATCCTTTAATCAAACAATTGTGGTATCACAGGAAAAAAGTTGACTATATATTTTTCTTATAGATATTTTGGTGTTATCACCAGGGATTTTAAGGTATGGTTGCTAGGTGAATTTATTCTGCAGCCACGGTGACGTTGAGAATTTCCTGAGGGATGAGGAGGTCCACGTCCCCCTGTTCCCCACCATCACCAAAGATGGCAAGCATGCGATCAGATATGCATACGACATCGATGGCCTTGTCATTGAGCTCAAAGATCTCAATGCGGTCAAAACGCCGATCCATTACTTGATGGTGGGCAAGGTCGTAGGCATGAATCTACAGAACCACTGGCACTTGTTGAAGAAGCACCTAGCTCTAAAACAGTGCAACTCTGCCGGGGTTTCTGCCTTCAAGAAGACGTTCAGCCACACCTTGACCTTTGTTGATACCGGTTTCCTTCTTAATATGTGCGTAATCACAACAGAAATACACTACCCAGACCCAGTGTTTAAAGCTGAGGTGGCAGCAAGGGCCAATGCTGCACAAGTGATAAACCAAGTTTTCGATGTCTTTGCGTCAAGCCTTAAAGCTTTGTCACCCGAAGACTTGAAGCATCCCACCATCTTCAGAACCAACGTTAATCAATTGGGCAGAATTAACATTGTGGGGGGCGACCAGACCTTCATTCTGGATGTTTTGATTTTATATATATGTGACCCGATCTGGCGAAATGAGTCGGAAGTCGCAACGTTCTATTTTAAGATATGGGCCAATAATGTGGAAAAACAATTAAAAAATAGATTTTTTTTTTTTTTAAGCTAATTTCAAAGAACAGACTTTCAAAAATAATCTCCCAAAGTTTTGTGGTCCAGATAATTGAGTAAAGGTATTTAAATGGCTATTAAATTTTACATGGTTTTACTAAATTCGCTGGAAATGAACTTCTCAACTCCTCTCGTCACTTATGAGCATTTCCTGGTATCCCCTGAAACGTCATTATCTCTGCTCTACAAATATGGTGTTACACGTTGTATAAAACCAATCAAAAAGCTTAGAAATGTAAACACACTGACCTAAACGCTGATTTTTAACAATGGGAAGCCCCGTTTCGACTGACAGGCACGCGATCGGTCCAGCCATCCTCCTGTCAGACTAGCGCGCCTTATAAAATAAAACTCCCATTTGCGTGTCTCTCTTTAAAAGCCAATAAAAATTGAATCCATATAGGTAGCACAACAATTATTTTTGCATACAAAACCAGAGACTTTAAGCTTTCATATCAAGCCTCCAACATGCTTCTGTTGCGTTGTTTTCACCCTCTAATGAGTCTGAGTAATATGCGTTTACAACAAAAACAGCACAGTCGCTAACTGAATACAAGTATGTATATTTCACGTGCTCATAACTTCATGGAAAATGCACAGATCATAAAAATGGCACATCAATATTTAAAGCAGACTCTCAAGATTAAAATGAATCCAAAATCAATATAATATATTGCGTTGATCACAAGATATTACTCACGGAATGATTTAACATACTTGGCTAAAAACATGTCTCTCATCTCTCCGGGATGCAGTGTGTATCCAATGTTCCCGGACCCATCCATGTTTGTTTTCCAATGTGGAATAACAGAAAATATATATCATTTTAAATCTCATCTTTTTAATGCATCTAACCATTTTGAAAAACTCCTAACGAGTGCTGAGAAGCACCTCTAAACCGGAGTTTACCGCCCGTTGGCGCCACCTGGCTGCGGAAAAAATGAACAACAATTTTTCAAACTATTCTTTATGCTATCACCACGAAATTTGAACCAGATGCAGCTCACATATAGAAGAGCATCACCAAAAAATATTTTTTTAGCGATCTTATTGTGTTGCTGAGTTATTCCATGTCAAATAAAAAAAAGGGACTTTTTTAAATTATAAAAAAAAAAAAAGTATATATATTTTTGTCTTTTATCAGTTGTTTCTCAGCAAGAAAATGTCCAAATGTAATGTAATTTATATTTTCTTAAAATTTTAAATGTTTTCTATCAAATGATACCTACCTTTTGACTCTCCTTGCTAAAGTTTTGGAGTTATGAGTCTTTACTTTTGTGTGTGTCGCTCAGGGAAAAAAAAAAAAAAAAAAAAAACCTCTAAAAAAGCCTTCAGGTCTTAAAGTGTTAATTCAAATAAATACTTTCAAATAATTTGAGCTTCAGCCTGGTTTAGTATTTATATATATAAAAATGTCTTTGGTCAAATGAAGCTGTAAAATAAATAGTTTATCCCTTTTAATGCAATGGATTTTGAAAGATATCAACAAAAAAACGGGCAAAAAACTTTAAAAGCGATTTTCTCAGTTTTCAATTGGAAAAAGAGGGCAGACGACCATAATTCAAATGGGTATATCTTTAAAACCATTCAAGGTATGACTTTGACTAGGATATCATTTTAAAGCTTATTGTCTCATCTTTCCATTGATACCAAAATCTCAATTTTGAAATTTGGGTCACTGTGACTCATTTTGCTGGATCAGGTCACATATATAAACGAGAATTCACTTAAAAGATTCATTTATGACCAAAATGCCAATATTTTCCAGTGACTGACATGCTTGTTAGTCTGCAACACTGATCAGCCAACTGATTTATCTCTGCATTAGAATAACTCATTGATGCATTCACCTTTGTCTATTAAATCTTCCATTTCTGCTGAACTCAACCTCAAAGAACTCTTCAGCGGCTTCGCTGGCTTCTTTCATATTGCAGATTCATTGCAGAGTCATTCCAGATATTTTCTTGCTGACGTGTCAGCATTTTTTTTCTTTTGCTTAATATTTCAAACATATTGTGCAGGGCCACCAAAACAAAGATGAGGAGTTCGTAGTCGAGGCACAAACCGACTCTTAGTTAGAAATAATAAAGAGATTTCCTCTGGAGTTCTTCACAAGCCGGCCAGAGGCAAAACTCATGGTGAGCAGTGCCTGAGCTTTCTGTGCAAAGCTGTGGTTATTAAAGTAAATAACAAGCCATTTCTCAAAACCCGGCAGATTATTTGTGTCTGAAAGTTTGCAGAAGAATAGACTGAAACTTTGGAAGTAGTAATAGTGGCATATTTTCTAACAAGGTCACTTGACATGACTAAGTTAATACAAAAGACTGAACCGAGGATTTTTCCAGGACTGCAGTGATTTTATCTTTAAACTGGATCCATCAACCATAAAAAAAAAAGACCATAAGCGCCCTTATGTCAGCGCAGGGTGATAACTGGGCCTCATTCATGCTGAGCGCTCAGCGAGGCCTGTTCCTTTCAAAGGTTTCATTTTAAAGGGCATGGAGGCCTGGACAACGCAGGGTCTGCAGGAGCCAACATTGACAGCTGGGGCCTCGAAGGTGCCGCCACCTTTTGCAAGGTCAAGCAAGCCTGGCCAGCGATTGTGAGTGCCAGAGATGGAGAGATGCAGCCAACAATCTGCAGTCTGGCAGCCTGAGAACAGTACATATCGAATTGTGATATGGGTCAATGACATTTAAGAATGTTCACTATAAAGAAAAATCTTTTGAAAATCTAGTTTTCAGTTGCTTTAACTGAAAGGAACTTGCACTGACATATCTTTAAATATGTCAGAGCCATTGTTTTGTCACAAGATGCACATCAGTAATGTTTTTTTTTAGGGTACATTTATAAAAGCTACTTAAATACCCTAATTGAACTAAGGCCTAATCCTGGCTTAAGTCCTGTCTGTGAAACCAGGCCTTAATGTTTAAGTCCACTGTACTTAAAACTATTGTTCACCATACGTAATGTATATTATATTTCAATTATTTTGATGCAGTGGTTGTAAAACCCAATAAGTTCAGAATACTCAAAACATTTAAGTAAACAACTCAAAGATTATTTTATACTACACAAATTCGGTAAGTACAATTGAATTGAAATATACACCTAATCTTTACGGTTAACTGTTAGTTAGCAACAGCACACCAGCATGCGCTAATATAACCATCAAAGACAATATATACGTGCATGAACTGTTAATCAACATGCAGTATATAGCCTTGAAGTTTTGCAGCCCATTCTCAACCTAACCACAGGCACTACAAAACTTCAACATCATAGAAACACATTTAATACCAAAATAACAGAACATTAAGTCGGCAACAACGTGACGTGGATGACATCATTTTATATCGCTCAGTAAACTTAAAAATAATAATTTAAGTATAAGGGTTTACTCAAAAATTTTGAGCTACTCAAAAATAAAACTAAATTCCTTGTTCAGAAAATGTAATTGTTTTAAGTTGCATCAATGATTTAACAGACTTTAATTGTACTCCATCTTTATAAGTTAGTAGTATTGTTTGGGTTTACAGTGTAGTTGTCATGCTGTGAATCTGCGCTGTCTTAAGTCAGACAAAATTTCTAACCAGCATGCACTGCCTCAAGTCAACCACTGTTCGGTCTGTGCAGTGCTTCATGAAGTCGAACAAGCATATTGAAAACATAGGACACATGACAAGGGGAGCACATGGCAGGATCACATGACTAGAACATGACAAACAAGGGAAGCACATGGCAAAAAAGAACATGAAACATGACTAAACTTCAAAATAAGACATGAAACAAAACCCAAAACCATCTGTAACATATTCCCCCCTCTATGGGCGGCTCCAGATGCCCAAATAAAACACAAAACCCATAGGGCCCTATAATACACCCGGCGCAATGCGACGCAAGGCGCAGCGCAAGTGTGTTTGCTAGTTTGCGTCCGGCGCCGTTCGCGTTTTCCCGTTCAGCGCCACGTCCTTAAATTAGTAAATGCATTTGCGCCAGTTAGTGCGCCCATGGGCATGCTGGTCTAAAAAAGAGGTGTGTTCAGGCGCATTGCCGGCGCATTGCTATTTTAAGGAGCTGAAAATAGACTGCGCCATAGACCAACTCAAACCTGGTCTAAAGTCTAAAGTCAATGGCGCAATATTTTTTTGTTAGAGAGCGTTGGTAGAAACTGCGCCTCTGGGCGCGTCTACAGTGCGCGTTGACTTTGTTTATTACACACAGGGATGCGCATCACACAAACATGGCAAATATTAAAAACAAAAGGATTACAGTGTAAAAGAATATTATTGTGTAGGCTACATAAATATAAAAATGTAATGATGAATAGTCATTGCGTGTATTAGAATTAGGCTACCTATTTTCAATTCAGCCTATTACTACTTATAATGATGAACGAAATTGGCTAATTAATTGAACAATCGTGCCAATACACACATATATATTAACTGACTCATCGCGTGTACGCCATGTAAATAGCAATCCGCCATGGCGAGAGCGCATCTTGCTCTTAAAGGGAATGGGAGATGACACTCTGATTGGTTTATTGAATGTTACGCCCATTACTCATTAAGAGAATAGGGACAACCCATTTTAAAAATGCGCCCCCGCGCACGGACCGTTTTTCAGTCGTTAAAATAGCAAAAGTGGATTTGGACACGCCCTGAGTGCACCTGCGCCATGCGCTTTACACTTTGCGTTTAGATCGTTAAAATAGGGCCCATAAAGTTCAGGAGGGTGGTGAAGCGGAGGCGTTCTTGGGGGAAGGATGGCGGGCCATGCCCGTAAAGGGGAACTGGACTATGGTCACGGCATGGCAAAGGCGGGCCTGGGAAGTGGAGCCTGGGCGGATCTGAGCCGTGGAGCATGGACGGTGCTGGCAGGCTAGGACATCTTCAGGGCAGCGCCGGCAGTTCAGGGGACCAAGGCGGCACTGGAAGTTCAGGGAGCCATGGCGGTGCAGGTAGTTCAAGGGACCATGACGATGCAGGTAGCTCAGGGGGCCAGAGAGGCCTCCGTAGCCTTAGCAGGGTACCTATAGCCCCCCCACCCCCAAAAATTTTTTGGGAGAAGCTACAGGGGTTGTGAAATTAAGCATGTTCAACGGCTTTGGCAGTCACTTCACTGGACTCTGGACAGGGGCTGGAACTGATTCCCCTGGTGTAGCAAGGCGACTGCTGGGTTCATTGTAGATGGTCTAGTATTCTGTAATGAGTCCACTATTGTTATGTTATGTTATGTTATGTTATGTTATGTTATGTTATGTTATGTTATGTTATGTTATGTTATGTTATGTTATGTTATGTTATGTTATGTTATGTTATGTTATGTTATGTTATGTTATGTTATGTTATGTTATGTTATGTTATGTTATGTTATGTTATGTTATGTTATGTTATGTTCTAAAGTCAAGTAGCCAAGCCATGCCAAGTCTTTGTGTCTTTTGTATTTTGTTCATGATGGTAATGTAAATAAACTGCACCTGGGTTCTTCAAGCTCGCCTCCAGTGGACTCATTACAGTAAAAGTAAAAGTAAAAAGTGATCATGTTTTCCTTACACCTTGAATACATGCAAGTGTTCTCATCTTTATCATTATTTTCAATGAAGTTTTGAAACATATTTTGCAAGATAAAAAGTATTTTTTTTAAATATGATGAATTAATACACTACCGGTCAAAACTTTGGAATAATAATATTTTTAAAATGTTTTTGAAAGAAGTTTCTTATGTTCACCAAGGCTGCATTTATTTGATCAAAATACAGTAAAAACAGTAATATTGTGAAATACTATTACATTTTAAAATGATTTCTGAAGGGTCATGTGATGCTGAAAATTCAGCTTTGCATCACACATTTAATTTGCATTAAAATATATTTAAATAGACAGCAGTTATTTTAAATTGTAATAATATTTTGCAATATTACGTTTTACTGTATTTTGATCAAATAAATGCAGCCTTGGTAAGCAGAAGAGACTTCTTTCAAAAAGACAAAAAAAAAAATCATAATTATTCCAAACATTTGAAAAGTAGTGTAATTCATAGATACAAATGTAAGTTTCTGTAGAGTTGCACCATATGACATTTTACAACCTGAACTACACTTCCTTTGTCCTAAAACGTAATCTCGACACACCTTGAAATTTTTCTGCATGTCAGTTGCACCACATTACTTTTTTTCCTCTATATTAATAAGCAGTGATGCAGAATTGTTAAATACTTTTTACTTTTTTAGGCTTTGTTTTTTTCTTCATTGTTACATAAGGACAGCTGTACCACCCTAAACTATTTTGCTTTACACCCCCTTAAAATATCATATAATACAGAAACTAAAAACATGCTCATCATAGAAGAGGTGTATTCAAGTCATTGTATGTATGAATTCCATTTTTACATTTTGAATTCCATTTATTAATTTTGAATAAATTAATAAATTAACAATATGTCATTGACCCATTCATTAAAGAAACACGCACCTTCCTTCGACATACTACGCTGCTCAAAAAAATGAAAGGAACACTTTTTAATCAGAGAATAGCATCAAGTCAGTTAAACTCCTGGGATTTTGATCTGGTCAGTTAAGTAGCAGAGGGGGTTATTAATCAGTTTCAGCTGCTTTGGTGTTAATGAAATTAACAACAGCTGCACTAGATGGGCAACAATGAGACGACCCCCAAAACAGGAATGGTTTTACAGGTGGAGACCACTGACATTTTTTCCCTACTCATCTTTTCTATTTTTCACTAGTTTTCCATTTTGCTAGGGTCAGTGTCACTACTGGTAGCATGAAGAGATACCTGGACCCTACAGAGGTTGCACAGGCAGTCAAACTCCTCCAGGTTGACACATCAATACGTGCCATTGCCAGAAGGTATTCTGTGTCTCCCAGCACAGTCTCAAGAGCATGGAGGAGATTCCAGGAGACAGGCAGTTACTCTGGGAGAGCTGAAAAGGCCCGTAGAAGGTCCTTAACCCATCAGCAGGACCCATATCTGCTCATTTGTGCAAGGAGGAACAGGATGAGCACTGCCAAAGCCCTACAAAATGACCTCCAGCAGGCTGCTGGTGTGAATGTCTCTGACCAAACAATCAGAAACAGACTTCATGAGGGTGGCCTGAGGGCCCGACGTCACCTAGTGTGCCCTGTGCTCACTGCCCGGCTCGATTGGCATTTGCCATTGAACACCAGAATCGCCCTGTGCTTTTCACAGATGAGAGTAGGTTCACCCTGAGCACATGTGACAGACGTTAAAGGGTCTGAAGAAGCCATGGAGAATGTTATGCTGCCTGTAACATCGTTCAGCATGACCGGTTTGGAGGTGGGTCAGTGATGGTTTTGGGAGGCATATCAATGGAGGGACGCACAGACCTCTACAGGCTAGACAATGAAATCCTTGGACCCACTGTCAGAACCATTTTGAGTTGCTGCAATGAAATTTCAGCAAAATGGACTAGCCTGCTGCATAATTTTTTCACTTAGATTTTCGGGGTATCTTTGAATTCAGTCCTCTGTAGGTTGATAATTTTCATTTCCATCAAACGATGTGGCATCCTTTCGTTCCTAGCACATTACCCAGTCCATATCAATATAGATATCCAGCATGATATTTTTCCTCATTGAGATCTGATGTGTTTTCAAAGTGTTCCTTTAATTTTTTTTGAGCATTGTATATCACAAGATGTACAGAAAGTAAGCCTTCATGGCAGTAGTTCTGGGTATTTGTACATTACAAAGCGTATTTTAGACTACACGCCTGAATGGATCCTATGGGGACAGGAGTCCAGAGAACAGAGACGAGGCCCTTGGCAATTATTGGGAAAAATAAAACACTGGCAACACCTCTGTGCAGCCACAATCGCTCCAGGCACCTGTGAGGAGACAAATGAATAGTGGAAGAGAAATTCACAGGACAAGAATTACAAGAGTAATAAATCAAAGTAACAAACAAATAAGAAAATACTTTCAATTTCACTTCCATTTGCAATAAATTTGCTTTCAACAAATCAACCAATTCTTGAGGTCAGGAAAAAAAAGGAAAGCCAGTTTCAAGTTAGTTCGCTGCAAAATGAGAATTCTGTTATCATTTACTCACCCTCAATTCATTCTAAACCTGTACGACTGTCTTCTTCCATGGAAAACAAAAGGAGACGTTTGGCAGAATGTTCACGCTGCTCTTTTCACTAAAATTAACGAGTGAGAAATGAGGCTGTCGAGCTCTAAAAATGATGACAAGCATCATAAACTTATGATAAAAGTAGTCAATATAACTTATGATATCCAAGTTTTTCAAGATTCCAAGTCTTCTGATACTACATGATAGCTTTCAGTGAAAAAAAAGACCTACATTTAAGTTGTTATTTACAAAAAAGCTCTTAAATCTTGTTCACGTTTGCGCACACTCAAACCTGTGGCTTGAAAACACGTTGCACCAGCCTCGAAGTCTATGACAATTAGTCATGTAGGAACCAATGACATTTGCAATCTAGGCTCATTGGAAATATGTGCCAGTGACGACATTTCTGCAAAATGATATTTTGTTGCTTCTTTCACATTTTGCAATACTTTCAAAGTGAAATGAGCAATGAGTGGTGCTAAAAGTGCATTCAATTTTTAAACAGATGAATGCGAATCTGGCAGTGTTTTATTACATTGGTTGCTTTAGCAGTTTGGTACGGAGCCCTGGACATGACATGCAGGAAAAAAATAGTAGGCTAAATCATGCACACGATTTACTCATTCGTTCCTTCGATTTACTAAAACGTGTGCACGATTTACAATTCCGTTCCCTCGATTCACTAAAACGTGCGCACAATTTACTATTTCGTTCCCTCGACGTTCAAACAATAATCTTTAATAAAATAAAGAACAAAATGAAAGTAATGCCGGCAGACCCTCGCAGACGTCTGCTGACCACACAAACATAATAAAACAAAATAAAGTCCAGGCCTGGTCCTCTCTCGTCCTTCACTGTCATCGCTCCTCCTTTTATGCTCCTGGAGCTCCTCCGTGAGAGACTCAAGGCCAGTGCGCCTCCCAGGTGATGCTCGTTATCACTTGCATCACCGGCTTCGCGGCGTTCCCTCACGGCTCTCACCCGCCCTGGTCGCCACATACCCCCATCGCCCCTCGCAGGCCGGGGGGTACTCCCGCGACTGTGCTTACTCCCCCCGGGGCCTGTCTCGGTGGCCACAGCACCTGGGGGTAAGGACAGATGAGACGAGAGAAAGGAGACGGAAGCGAGGGAAGCGACAGGACGAGAGAGGGGAGAGAGGAAAAAGAGAAAAAAAAGAATTCTGGGTCCGGCTCCCAGACACACTGCCGCTCGGTCCTCAGCCTGCCGAGAGGCTCTTCCTCGCGGTGCCATGCAATGGCACTGGACGCTCGGTGGACGGCCCGCTCCTAAACCGCCTCCTGGTGGCCGGCGATGGCTCCTCCGGTTGAGGGCAGCCAGCAGCGAGTCCGCCGTCCCCTGCTCCTCCCCTTCGTGGCAGACGGTAGCAGGCTCCGGCCCACGGCAGACGACGGCACTCCTCCGCTCCCTCCAGGACGACAGCCACCCCACCTCGTCCCAGGAGCACGGCATCCGGGTCTCCATCCCACCTTTCACAAGGCTCCAGTACCACTGCCTCGGGCAGCCTCTCGCGGTCTTCTCTCCCGCGCTGCCCGAACTCCTAAGCACCGTGATCCCCCTCAGCAGCGAGGGCTCTCCGCCAGCATGTCCCTCCTTCCTCCTGGGTTTCGGCACCAATGTAACACGGTTCGTAAATGTGGGAAGAAGGAGATGGGAACCGGCGAACGTTCAAACAATAATCTTTAATAAAATAAACAAAGAACAAAACGAAAGTAATGCCGGCAGACCCTCGCGGACATCAGCCGGCCACACAAACATAATAAAACATAAAATAAAGTCCAGGCCTGGTCCTCTCTCGTCCTTCACTGTCGTCGCTCCTCCTTTTATGCTCCCGGAGCTCCTCCGTGAGAGACTCAAGGCCGGTGCGCCTCCCAGGTGATGCTCGTTATCAGTTGCGTCACTGGCCTTGCACCGTTCCCTCACGGCTCTCGCCTGCCCTGCATGTCACAATGAGCTATCGAGCAAGTTTACTTTATCAGAAAAGCCAAATATGGAGCTGGTTTTGTGAACATCAAAATTGGTTAGTTTACAAATCGTGCACTATGACAAATGTGTGTAACATAGTATTGTGCAAAGAACAGTAAAAAATAAGTCTTAAGTAATTGATAATCTGCCCTGTATTCATAATTTGTGTATAAAAGGATTAAACAATAAATAAAATAAAACAATAGTTGGTGTTTTACTGCCATTAGTGTTCAATTCAGCTGGAAACTGCAAATGTTTTTGGGGAAAAAAAATGTTAGTTGTGTGTTGGAAATTTGACGTTCATTGACACCAAACATAGCATGATGTGAATGTGTGCAAGTGCACATGAGATTTAAAAGCTATGGCAAAGAGAAAGTTTTTTTTTTTTTTTTGAATCCCACATCTATATCTCTGAAACTTGAAATAAATCTCCATCAAGTTACAAGTAATTCTTCCAGTTGCTCACTAACAGCGTGGAAGCAATGCACTGCACACTCCTTTAAACCAAGGCATCAAGAATTCAATCAATCGGCCTACAACGAGGCTTTTATGGGCACATAAAGTTCAAAATGACCTTTTTGTGATGGATAAAATGGTCTCATAGGGAATTCTTTGAAGTGAATGAGGATGATTTTGAACCACAATGACATTCTGGACACTTTACGTTCAAATCATTGTTAAAATCCTTTGCTGAGCACATGTTCTGTTGTGTCTAGTAATATCCATCTTCAGAGGGTGAAATTATGAGACCACACTTAAAGGGATAGTTCACCCACAAATTAAAATATTTATTATTTACTTACCATCATGCCATTCCAAACCTATGTTTCTTATTTAGATTATTTTCCCCATACAATTAAACATTAGACCCCATTGACTTTCATTGTGCAGACAAAAAAAAAAAATGTACATGAGGTTGACTTAATGCTAACATATTTTTCCATTTTTTTCTGTGAACTCTCCCTTTAAGTGACTTTTGGGTCACTGTATGGCTCCACACTGGAAGTAGGAGAGGAAAGCAGGAAATGACTCGTGAAAGCTGTCACATTAGCACTGAACTCCAGTGCTGAATCTTTCTGATCACTGGAACAAAATACTCCTTTGGCCCTCTCTCGGAACTACCTGACAGTGATGTATAATGACCGTCAAAAACCCAGCGCTTCACTGGCTTCCTACAGGGAATGGAGAAGGCAGCCAACCACGGACACATCGCAAACAAAACAGATCTGAGCCCAGCAGAGAGCCTTGGAAGGAATGTGAGCAATGAACTCCGGCTAATGTGAATCCACACAAACGCCTGTTCTAACAAAAGGTGCGAATGACGAACAAATAGTCTCCCTTTCAGTTGCAAACAAGGATAATTGGGCATGAAACAGGATGAAGATAATGTTGCTTCACATTTGCATTTGCAGATCTCAGCTGTTTAGTTTGGTAGAATTCTTTGGTAGAGACAAATAACATTATATTGCAGCAGATGGCTTCAAACCAAATAATACAAGACAAATCAATGGACAATAAAATGATGACTTAGACAAAACTTTGATTTAGTTTTGCCTCCATCTGTTGTAGTTAAAGATCTAATTTTTCTGATGTTAAAAATATGTGCTAGTCGAGCAATTGTCTTTGAGAGGAACACAGTGCTTTATTAGTCCTAAAACATCTGGTTCCATTGTCCCAAATTCAATGGATTTTTGGTTAAATGCCTGCATAAGGTCTGTGGTTAAAAGAAGGTCAAGTTTTATGAATGTTCTATGGCGTAAAATGCATCAGTAATACTTTTTTAAAGCTCTTATGCATCATGGAAAAGATGATTGACAATAAGTGACTAAATGGGAAAGAGGTTGTTGGGGTCATTGAACAAATAAACTCATCTACTCACTAGTCACTTGTGTTTGTAATTGTGCTGTTGCAAACTATACGGAACGTGTAGATTTTAAATAAGACTGAAAGAGTTGTTGGACGTTTAGTGGGAGTGATGTTGAAGTCAAGTGTCTGTGTTGTAGTTCGTTTTAACCCGACCTCATGAGAAAATTTTACAAGATGGTGATTGCGTATAAAACTGTACGATGTAAACTGTACAAAAGCATATGATCTTTAGGAAAAAAAGCAAACATAAAGGTTCTAGGGGTGTTTCCTCTGAGGAGGCAAGGGAGGAAGTGCCTCCTCAAAGAAATTGAATGAGAAAAAATCAATTTTACAAAAATATAACATCGCAAATATTACAAAATGTGACATTAAAAAGTGTATAAATCAATTGTTTTTCTAAATAAACACTGTCCAACAGCGACACCAGCAGGTAAAGTTACAGCAGGACACCGCATCTCTCTTGCCTCCCCTGAGCCCACTGAGATTTAACAGACCCCCTAAAACATGCACTGGGTTTGGTGGGGGTAATTGAGAATGAATGGGGGAGAGTCACGTGAGAGTCATCACGGTATGATTGGATATGACTGGTTATGATTGGTTCACGGGATAAATCCCACCTCTTGTTTTCATATGTGTTCCTTTCATGAATCAGTCTGAATGAAAACGACGGTGTTGAAGACTAATTCACTTTGGCTATGTTCAGACGATCAGTCATAATACAATTTTTGTGAAATCCGATCAGATTTAGCAAGTGCGAACTGCAAAAAAAAAATATCACATGAAATGTGATTTTTACAAATCAGTTTCATGCTACATTCATATGTCAATTTGAAATCGCATTTCTGGAAATCCATTTCAGTCTGACCGCTCTGATCGGATTTTGCATGGTTTATATGACTTTCTCACACCACGTGAAATGGAAACATCTGGTGTTGTTATAAGAAACAAGCTGAAAGTCAACTGCGGAAACAAGGTTGTGTTGTTGCAAAGTCCCGGAAGAGCAGAAAATGACAATACAATGGAGAAATGTTTTGAAACTGGCAGAGATCTGTTTCTGCACCTGCCTCAGAAGACACAGCAGTCCAGAACGACAGCTACACATTGTCAGGTTGTAAATAATATAACATATGTATTGCAAACCCATCCATGTTGCGGTTGTTGTTGCGTTTTTGGCTTATACCTACCAACACAACTTCATTGCCATAGAAACCAATGCAGATATTCCAGAAAACAAAAGAGCGACATAGACAGACAAATCGAATCTGAACAGTTGCGATACACAATGTGGACAGTCAATAATTTTATATCAGATTCCAATCAGATACACAAATAATCATATTTGTACTGACAGTGTAAATGTAGCATTTATGTCATGTCAAAATCATACTTGAAATGGCCTGAAAACAAACAAATTACTTCAAATCATAATGTTACCCTACACATATCAGTCAGTTTGACTGAATGAGCTGTCAGTTTCCTTCATGTTTTATTTTCAGACATCATGAGAATAATGTAACGCTTGGTATTTTAATGTGACATATAACAAGAATATCTATGGCATAATGGCAAGAGCTCTTTTTGGTCACTGCATTCTGTTCCTCATACTTTTTTTTTTCATTGCATTTTGCTGTAATAGTATGAAAAAGGACAGCATATACTAAATATCTGTTCTGTTCTCCCGATTTAATTCATGATATATCCCATTGATAATTCACTGGAATGCACAAAGAATCTCTCGTTTTCCCCTCAAATCTTCATGTCTCTTTCCAGATTTGTTTTCACAGGTAAATACAATTTATTATCTGTCAAAATGATGGAAATTACTTTTAAATAATATCACACAGTAATAATACAGTATGTATTTATTACTACATTGATATTTAACCCATTAGTTATTGCTGTGGAAAGAATCACACTTTTTGTATTATTCCTGATCTGTTGAAAGTACCTTGTTGATGTGTTTACACTTGTAAATGTCCTTTTAATGATCGATGGTTGAAGGGTGAGTAGAATAATGTCATCTCATTGTACCCTTTAAAAAAAATAAATAAATAAATAAAAATCTATTATTGCGTTCATAGAGCAAGCTTTTCACTGATTGTTTACAGCTTAATAGAAGTTACACCCTTAGACTGTAAAAAAAAATATGGACGTAGTGTCCGTGACGTCATCCGTAGATATCTGAAGAGCATTTTTGAAACAAAAATGAGGCAGCTGCCATGTTAGCAGCGCGTCACCGCACGTCACACCCGGATAACTGAAAATGGGCAAAGAGGTGGGACACGGTTGGAACTGAGGTGCCTGGTTGCTGAAACCATGCCCATCTAGCTCGACGTGATCATGTTAGAAGGCAAAGGAGCTATCTATCTATCTTAGATACTATCTAAAATATTAAGTTAGATCATTAGAAATTTCTAAAGGTTTCCTGTCAATCTACGGTGTCTATTTTACGATATAGATGCTCCAGCACCAGTAATTGTAATGTGTGTCGAGTGTGCAAATAACAACATGCAAAAACAAAACGGGACTCCATACCTTTATAATGAAATAGCAATCGCAAGATGAATCCAATCCGTGGTACTTGGGTAAAATGTCCATGAGTGTCCATTGAAAAATAAAAAAAAAACTGTACTTTTTGTCCGCAAAAGCGTTAAATCCATGAAATACTGATATATTATCCATTGTTTGCATCACATTTTGAATGATCTGCTCTCCATCATCATTCTTCAAATTATGCAACCTGAGCAGCGTTTATGTTGTAAAACTGTATATGATCGTATATCTCACAAACAAATGAGCCCGCATCCAAAGTATACATTTTTCAAAATGCAGCAGTTTTAGTTATAATATCCAAGCAGTGCTGTCGGAGTTTTATATCCTCCCGCCATTGTCATTGTATTAAATCTAACAAACAAAACTTTTAGCCAAATGCCACGATCCAACAACGTGTGTTCTGTTCATCTTCCGCATACGTGCACATGTACAGAGAGGCACATGTCTCGAGTCTTTACCATTAACGCAATTGACCTGTCACTCAAGTGACCATGCCCTTAATTATGCAGAACTTTAAGGCTTAATATAATTTAAACAGATGAGTTATAAAAAATAAAAAAAAAATCACCCCCCTCAGAGTTGTCATGAAGGGCAAAATTAACAGTACAGACCAAAACCACAATTTGTACCAGCTGTAAACATGTTTTTTTCTGCTGTAACGTTGGCCATTCTAACATGGGGCTCAATGAGATTCTGCTCTCTTTTGGAGCCTGTCCCTAGCGGTCAGTCAATGAATTGCAGTTTAAGTCACTTCTGTATTGACTTCAAGAGAAACTGGGGGAGGCTGCCGCTTGGTTACACCCCAAATGTGTGCAAAGCATCATGGGGCATAGAAATAAGGTGGATTGGAATGCAAACAGGTAGCATTATATAGACTTAGCTCAACCAATAGCATGAGTATGGGGTGGGAACTTTGGTTTGTTTGACCAACGGAAGATGAGGCAAGTTTCTGGGTAAATCTGTTAAACATATTATCTTGAAATTATCTTGAAGTTATGCCCAAAAGACAGGAATGAATAATAATAATAATAATAATAATAATAATAATAACAGTACTAGCTACTAGCACTGATAATAATAATCTGTATAGTTCAAATTACGACTCTATTTTATTTTGTGCCGCTGTACTGGAATAACACTTGAAAAAAACAGTTTAATTAGTTTGGTTTCATGAATATTCAAGACAGAACAAATATCCAGATAAACATCCAGAATGCCAGATAGATCTTCAGCATGGAGAGCTCTTAGTAAAAACTCAAGGATCAATTTCAATGTTGAAATGAATGAGGACACCTGATGCTTCTTTTGCCAACAGCTAATTCTGAGAGCATTTTTTTTATTGTCTTGAGGATTCACTCCCAGAGAAACAAAGTCCCTGAACATTATCAATCCTGGGACAGATCTGTAATATTATTGCAGACAGTGAGATATTATAAGGATGAGAAAACCTTTTAGAGTTACACTTATACCATCATGTTATGCTAATTGACAAAGCCTGTGTATACCCAGATCTTTTGTATGCAAATGTAATCATGTTTCTAATGAGATGAAGCTAATTACTACAGCTTGCAGATGTTGAGCAGCAGCTACAGGAAAAAAAAAAACTTCATGTGTACCTCATGTTTGTGGGTTCTACAAGTGTTGACATAAATGAACAACAAATCCATCATCAAAATTTCTTCCTTTATTTTTCCACCAAAGTAAAAGCTACCAGGTTCAAGTGATCGCCTTTAATGGGTTGTCTGAAATGTTGCATGAATGCATATGAATTATGACATAAATATATTATTATTATAGTAAAATCTAATCAGTATTATTATACAGTAATATTATATTATGGTTGAAGCAATTCCGAAAAGTAGCAAAATGCAAAAATGACATTATCTCAGAAATAGTGAGGGGAGAATCTGTTCTCACTCCACTTTCAGATACAATGTGAATGCAATGAAAACTGGTTTTCACTTTTATATAATAATTTCTTGTTTATTTTTATTTTTTTTATCAAATCATGTATCCCTAAACGTGATTATTTTTCATCTCCAAAGAGAAAAAAAAAAAAAAAAAAAACAAAGAAAACTTAAACCAGCCTATAGTGATTTTCTGGTCTTGTCCAGTTTAAGGTAATTTATCTTGTCTCCAAGTGCCTGAACTACGGTGGCCCAGTAGTGCACAACACAACGAAATTAAAAAAGCAAACATAAGTTCACAACACAACGAAATCGAGACACAACACAACAGAATCGAGCCACAACACAACGGAATAAAGCCACAACACAACGAAATCGAGCCACAACACAACGGAATAAAGCCACAACACAACGGAATCAAGCCACAACACAACGGAATCAAGCCACAACACAACGGAAATGCTCCCGACCACTAGGGGGCTCTCAGAGCTCGGTAAAGTTAGTTTTCCTTGCCACTGTTCTATAGAGTCGGCAGTAATATCAATACCACGATTAGTTTAAACAGTATGTAACCACTGCATATCGACATGAAATATTAATTCAATATCACCTACGTGCAAAATAGCTTCATATTTAGGCCTATACTTGTGAATGATTTGACGCGCTACCACGGCGCATGATGAAGGGAACGTCTGCCAATCCCACTAAGTGGTTAAAACGTATAATTTGTATTCATTAAAATTACTTTTAACATTTAAAAACAGACATATTCAAATTCCAAAGCTTGTCAGTCTTACCAACAGGAACTAACAACCTTTGGAATTTGAACATGTCTGTTTTTAAATGTTAAAAGTAATTTTAATGAATACAAATTATACGTTTTAACCACTTGGTGGAATTGGTGGATGTTCCCTTTATCATGCGCCGTGGTATCGCGTCAAATCATTCACAAGTATAAATATGAAGCTATTGTGAACGTAGTTGATTTTTAATTAATATACCATGTCGATATACAATGCTTACATACTTAAAACTAATCATGGTATTGATATCTTTGTAAAACTGTCGACTTTATAGAACAGTGGCAAGGAATAGTAATATTACCTAGCTCTGAGAGCCCCCAAGTGGTCGGGAGCATTTCCGTTGTGTTGTGGCTTGATTCCGTTGTGTTGTGGTTTAATTCCGTTGTGTTGTGGCTTGATTCCGTTGTGTTGTGGTTTAATTCCGTTGTGTTGTGGCTTGATTCTACGGTGGCCCAGTAGTGCACAACACAACGAAATTAAAAAAGCAAACATAAGTTCACAACACAACGGAAACAAGCCACAACACAACGAAATAAAGCCACAACACAACGGAATAAGCCACAACACAACGGAATTAAACCACAACACAACGGAATCAAGCCACAACACAACGGAATAAGCCACAACACAACGGAATCAAGCCACAACACAACGGAATCAAGCCACAACACAACGAATAAGCCACAACACAACGGAATTAAACCACAACACAACGGAATTAAACCACAACACAACGGAATCAAGCCACAACACAACGGAATCAAGCCACAACACAACGAAATAAAGCCACAACACAACGGAATTAAACCACAACACAACGGAATCAAGCCACAACACAACGGAATCAAGCCACAACACAACGGAATAAGCCACAACACAACGGAATCAAGCCACAACACAACGGAATCAAGCCACAACACAACGAATAAGCCACAACACAACGGAATTAAACCACAACACAACGGAATTAAACCACAACACAACGGAATTAAACCACAACACAACGGAATCAAGCCACAACACAACGAAATAAAGCCACAACACAACGGAATTAAACCACAACACAACGGAATCAAGCCACAACACAACGGAATCAAGCCACAACACAACGGAAATGCTCCCGACCACTTGGGGGCTCTCAGAGCTAGGTAATATTACTATTCCTTGCCACTGTTCTATAAAGTCGACAGTTTTACAAAGATATCAATACCATGATTAGTTTTAAGTATGTAAGCATTGTATATCGACATGGTATATTAATTAAAAATCAACTACGTTCACAATAGCTTCATATTTATACTTGTGAATGATTTGACGCGATACCACGGCGCATGATAAAGGGAACATCCACCAATTCCACCAAGTGGTTAAAACGTATAATTTGTATTCATTAAAATTACTTTTAACATTTAAAAACAGACATGTTCAAATTCCAAAGGTTGTTAGTTCCTGTTGGTAAGACTGACAAGCTTTGGAATTTGAATATGTCTGTTTTTAAATGTTAAAAGTAATTTTAATGAATACAAATTATACGTTTTAACCACTTAGTGGGATTGGCAGACGTTCCCTTCATCATGCGCCGTGGTAGCGCGTCAAATCATTCACAAGTATAGGCCTAAATATGAAGCTATTTTGCACGTAGGTGATATTGAATTAATATTTCATGTCGATATGCAGTGGTTACATACTGTTTAAACTAATCGTGGTATTGATATTACTGCCGACTCTATAGAACAGTGGCAAGGAAAACTAACTTTACCGAGCTCTGAGAGCCCCCTAGTGGTCGGGAGCATTTCCGTTGTGTTGTGGCTTTATTCCGTTGTGTTGTGGCTCGATTTCGTTGTGTTGTGGCTTTATTCCGTTGTGTTGTGGCTCGATTCTGTTGTGTTGTGTCTCGATTTCGTTGTGTTGTGAACTTATGTTTGCTTTTTTAATTTCGTTGTGTTGTGCACTACTGGGCCACCGTATGATTCCGTTGTGTTGTGGCTTGATTCCGTTGTGTTGTGGCTTATTCCGTTGTGTTGTGGTTTAATTCCGTTGTGTTGTGGCTTATTCCGTTGTGTTGTGGTTTAATTCCGTTGTGTTGTGGCTTATTCCGTTGTGTTGTGGCTTGATTCCGTTGTGTTGTGGTTTAATTCCGTTGTGTTGTGAACTTATGTTTGCTTTTTTAATTTCGTTGTGTTGTGCACTACTGGGCCACCGTATGATTCCGTTGTGTTGTGGCTTGATTCCGTTGTGTTGTGGCTTATTCCGTTGTGTTGTGGTTTAATTCCGTTGTGTTGTGGCTTATTCCGTTGTGTTGTGGTTTAATTCCGTTGTGTTGTGGTTTAATTCCGTTGTGTTGTGGCTTATTCCGTTGTGTTGTGGCTTGATTCCGTTGTGTTGTGGCTTATTCCGTTGTGTTGTGGTTTAATTCCATTGTGTTGTGGCTTATTCCGTTGTGTTGTGGCTTTATTTCGTTGTGTTGTGGCTTGTTTCCATTGTGTTGTGAACTTATGTTTGCTTTTTTAATTTCGTTGTGTTGTGCACTACTGGGCCACCGTACTGAACCCCCACTAAACTTTTACTCAGTTTGTCGAACATTATGAGATGTTGCAACAGTAATTCCTCTACATCAGCATTAACAAGTGTATGTCCATCAACAAACCAATGTGTATATTTCTAATTTATGAGGTGCACTTGTGGGAACTCTATCATTAACTGTATCAATAATAGTACATATACGTTAGCCGAGCACTAATGTGAATGACTGATAAAACATTACAGTTTGTGAAACAAATCTTGCTCCATTCTTTATCATTACTCAAAGTAGTAAGAACGACTGACAATCTGAACTAGATGAGTAAAGTTCGTAGACAAACTTTAAGTTGGCTTGAAAAAGCTTAGCGAGAAGGTTTGGAGTAGTTTTAAAAGCTTGAAGTTTGAAGCTTTTCAGTTTGAATTAGTTTAAGTTTTAGTTTAGTAGTTTAAAAGGTAGATAGTGTGTGTGTGAGTGAGTAAGTGTGCGTAGACAGTTATAGTTAGTTAGATAGATAGATAGTAAGATAGATAGTGAGTTAGATAGATAGTAAGTTAGATAAATAATTAGATAATAAGTTAGATAGATAGTAAGTTAGATTGTTAGATAGTAAGTTAGTTAGTTAGATAGTAAGTTAGATAGATAGATAGATAGATAGATAGATAGATAGATAGATAGATAGATAGATAGATAGATAGTTAGTTAGATAGTTAGTTAGATTGATAGTTAGATAGTAAGTTAGATAGATAGTTAGATAATAAAGATAGTAAGTTAGATAGTTAGTTAGTAAATTAGATAGTAAGTTAGTTAGTTAGTTAGTTAGTTAGTTAGTTAGTTAGTTAGTTAGTTAGTTAGTTAGTTAGTTAGTTAGTTAGTTAATGAGTTTGAATGAGTTTGAATGGCTCAGTAGTAGTACATTGAATGGAAGCTTCATTGAGTTTAATGGGCTTCAGTTTGTTTTGATTTGAATTTGACAGCTGGAGGTTGATGGAATGTTCAGATTTTCAAAGTCTATGAGAGTTTTTCCAAGTTTGATCAGTATTTTTAGGAAAACCGTAAGTCAGATCAGTCTGAAAAGATATAGCAACCCGAGTCAGAACAGTCTGAAGGCCTGGGCCGAGTTTGGTGGTTGTAGCTTTAAAGCTCTAGGAGGAGATACTGTTCAAATTTTTGGTCAGAATAATAATAATAATATGTTTATATAGCAGATCAGTAAGTTGGTCTTTTTCAAGCCAACTTAATTAATGGACACAATTTTAGGTAGCAGTGGGTCCACAGCTGATTATATTTATTAATATAAATTTATTAATAAGCAATTTAATAAATGTTTATTGTTTAATAATTATTCATTGAACATTAATACATGTTCATTTCCAACATACTTTGGGTTAATTTAAATTAAGCAATACAGTAATTTTTAAACAATAGTTGAGTTAAATAAAACTACCCAGCAGGTTGGGCAAACATTTAACCCTACCGCTGGGTTAAAACAACCCAATTGCTGGGTTTGTCCATTTTCAACCCAACTTGGGTTGTTTTTAACCCCGCATTCTTTAGAGTGTAATATTCGAAAAAGCATAATAGGGGCATTTTAAGCATATTTTCAGCAGAGATACAATTAGCTCATGAACCTACAACAGAAATGGTTGTTATGAAGAGCATAATTCTCCAATTATGCTGAAAAAAAAACAACACTTAAGCTGATTTATTTTTAGAGAGTAAATATCACAAATGTTACCAACCGAAAAGTGTAAGATATGTCGCATTATTTCATTAAACAAAAAATACAGGCTCCTCCAAGAAAAAGCTCACAAAATCAATTGAGGGAGTGGAAACAACAAAGTTTGCAACAATTGCAGGCAAAGCAGCTGCTCTGTTTAACAGCTTTTTTTAGATGATTTAGTAGCTGGGCCAAGTTCACTTAATTAAGGGGCTTATCTTCCTTACAGAGGCCGTCATGTGTTGCCGTACCTAATTAGTTTTGCAGCATAGGTGGCTGTTTCTTGACACTGACGCAGGAAACTCGCCAGCACATGAGACGCACATTTAGAATGACGGTACAGCCATACAAAGGACATACAAAATAATACCCTAATGATATTGTATCATTGGACTTGGGGACTTTCTTTCTTTTTCTTTCTGCAATTACAGCATACATGGTGCAACTGTTACTATTAAATATTTATATCTATAATTATAGTTATATATTATAATTATATCCATTATATTAAATGGATTAAATAGTAAAAATTGTAATAAAAAAGTACAAATATACTTAATATTTGTTTTACATTTTAAAATAACAATTATAATTCATTGTTATTTTAATAGAGTGGTAATTTTATCATTTATTAACTTGCCACTTAATTAAAGAAACAAATAATTAGTAGCAATTGATTATTTATCATAATTGTTTATTATTATCATTATTATAATTGTTATTGTTAATTATAATTGTTTTATTGTTGTTTATTATAATTGTTTAATTATTATAAATAATAATAAACTATTACTACTAAATATTTTGTATCTACAATTATTAAATATAATTATTATTGTTATTACTGATAAATAGATTAATTTATCTGTCTCTTTGCTCTCATCGTCGTCTTTGTGCATTTACACAACCAGTGCGTTACAAATGGTTTCTATGTACAGTACAGTCCAAAAGTTTGGAACCACTAAGATTTTTAATGTTTTTAAAAGAAGTTTCGTCTGCTCACCAAGGCTACATTTATTTAATTAAAAATACAGTAAAAAACAGTAATATTGTGAAATATTATTACAATTTAAAATAACTGTGTACTATTTAAATATATTTGACAAAGTAATTTATTCCTGTGATGCAAAGCTGAATTTTCAGCATCGTTACTCCAGTCTTCAGTGTCACATGATCCTTCAGAAATCATTCTAAAATGCTGATTTGCTGCTCAATAAACATTTATGATTATTTTCAATGTTGAAAACAGTTGTGTACTTTTTTTTTCAGGATTCCTTGATGAATAGAAAGTTCAAAAGAACAGCATTTATCTGAAATACAAAGCTTCTGTAGCATTATACACTACCGTTCAAAAGTTTGGGGTCAGTAAGAATCTTTATTTTTAAAGAAATGAAAACTTTTATTCAGCAAGGATGCATTAAATCAATCGAAAGTGTCAGTAAAGACATTTATAATGTTACAAAAGATTCGATTTCAGATAAACACTGTTCTTTTGAACTTTCTATTCATCAAATAATCCTGAAAAAAAATATTGTACACAAATATTTTGTACAATTGTACACATTAAATGTTTCTTGAATGATTTCTGAAGGATCATGTGACACTGAAGACTGGAGTAATGATGCTGAAAATTCAGCTTTGCCATCACAGGAATAAATTACTTTATGAAATATATTCAAATAGAAAACAGTTATTTTAAATTGTAATAATATTTCACAATATTACTGTTTTTTACTGTATTTTTAATTAAATAAATGTAGCCTTGGTGAGCAGACGAAACTTCTTTTAAAAACATTAAAAATCTTAGTGGTTCCAAACTTTTGGACTGTACTGTATGTCAATATTTAAAACCCTAAATATCAGCTTATACTAAATATTTATTGACGAATGTCTTTCACTCAACAAGAGGCCTTGAGCGAGACTAATTAGCGCTCAGTTACTGATTCCAGTTACGACGCTTGAATTCAAAGAGCACTGAAATGCAGAGTTGCGTTCTCACCGTTTCCCAGCACATTTCACATGAGCTTAAAAACATTTTAATGATGCCAGTCAAGGACAAGGACTTAGCAGAATATCCTACTGGTTTGCTGCATCCAGTGTCTAAAATTAATTTTTTTAAGTAGGGGGCATTCAAATGCATTTAAGAAAGAAATAAGTATTTAGTATCCCTAAATAAAGCACAACATTTCTTAACACAATAAACATTCTACAAGAACAGTTTTAAATATCTGCCCAGTCTTATGTTAGATTATACAGCCAATGTCCCTGCAGACTTTGATCTAATCAAAATCTGGATGTTTTCTTCATGTTGTTTTCAGGGTTGATTTTATTATTATT
This sequence comes from Megalobrama amblycephala, assembly GCF_018812025.1. Classification (NCBI taxonomy): domain Eukaryota; kingdom Metazoa; phylum Chordata; class Actinopteri; order Cypriniformes; family Xenocyprididae; genus Megalobrama; species Megalobrama amblycephala. The sequence goes on from NC_063045.1 coordinate 30,460,068, forward strand.
TTTAATCAAAAACCACTTCATATAACTGATTCAACAACCCTCACCTCTGAAATAATAGAAGATTTCTGACAGCTACAACTCCCCATGGTGTCTGCTGAGGCACTAAATCCATAACTACAGACCTAGAATAGATTGTTATGAAATGTATAAAACCATATATAATACTGATAAAAATAACAAAGGCCAACAGACAGGCCAACAGTTTTAAGGGGCGTTTACACAATGTGTTTTAGCTGTTCATTTACACAACAACAGCATTTTGGGGGCCTGGAAACGTGTTTCAAAGTGCATGTTTTTTGAAAACAATACCATAAAAAACCCAAATTAGGCACATAGTGTTTCTTTACAAAGTGACCGCCATCTGCTCGCCTGAATTCATGAATAATATATTTTTAGTCGTTTTTGCAGATCCATGTAAATGGTGATGGTTTGAACAACGTTGTCGCCTGTATGCGAAAAACACAAAGGAAAAACCTTTTTAGTACATCATTGATCACGTGTTTTGCATTCATGGCCTAACAAAGGATGTGATCTCTGACAGGGGACCCCAATTTGTTTCCAAATTTTGGAAAGAATTTTGTCAGTTATTGGGGGCGAGTGTCAGTCTTTCTTCTGAATACCATCCTCAGAGCAACGGTCAGATTGAGTGGCCCAATCAGGACTTAGAGAGTGTTGTAATGTTTGGTGTCTCAGAGTCCGGCCTTCTGGAGCTAGCAACTCATTACCAGTATCGTCTACGGACCTCTCTCCATTTGAATGTAGCTTAGGGTACCAGCCACCCATTTTTCCGAGTCTGGAATCTGAAGTCGTGGTCCCCTCTGCTCACAATTTGTCGTCACACTTGGAGGAGAGCCCGACGGACTCTCCTTCAGGTAAGGGCACGCACTAAGGCTCAGGCCGGTCGCCACCGGTCAAAGCCTCCCATCTACGTCGTTGGTCAAAAAGTGTGGCCCATTCACTGTCACTAAGATCCTTAGCCCAGTGGCATTCTGCCTCAAACTCCCTCCTGTGTACAGGAGAATTCATCCCATTTTTCATGTCTCCAAATTGAAACCCGTTTTTCACTCACCTATTAATCCACCTGCCTCGGTTCCCCAAGGACTGGTTATACTGAGGACTGGTTGCCCATTGCAGTCCCTGCACTGCCAAGAGAATTTTGCCATCTGCACCCACGACATTCTGACTGTTGCTTTCTCTGCTCTGCTGAAAGTTTGTTCTAGTAAATAATTTTTCTGCATTCACAATTGACTCCTCATCATTTCCCGTGACAATATTGTTATGTTTTCTGGTTCAAATTCAAGATAATAATTTTAAAGGTGCCCTAGAATTAAATATTGAATTTATATTGGCACAGTTGAATAACAAGAGGTCAGTACATGGAAAAGACATACACTGAGTTTCAAACTCCATTGTTTCCTCCTTCTTATATAAATCTCATTTGTTTTAAAGGCCTCCGAAGAACAGGCGAATCTCAACATAACACCGACTGTTACGTAACAGTCAGGATCATTAATATGTACGCCCCCAATATTTGCATATGCCAGCCCATGATCGAGGCATTACACAAGGACAGAACGTCTGGATCTGTGCACAGCTGAATCATCAGACTAGGTAAGCAAGCAAGAACAATAGCGAAACATGGCAGATGGAGCAATAATAACTGACATGATCCATGATAACATGATATTTTTAGTGATATTTGTGAATTGTCTTTCTAAATGTTTCGTTAGCATGTTGCTAATGTACTGTTAAATGTGGTTAAAGTTACCATCGTTTATTACTGTTTTCACGGAGACAAGAGAGCCGTTGCTATTTTCATTTTTAAACACTTGCAGTCTGTATAATGCATAAACACAACTTCATTCTTTATAAATCTCTCCAACAGTGTGTAATGTTAGCTTTAGCCACGCAGCATAGCCTCAAAATCATTCAGAATCAAATGTAATACATCCAAATAAATACTATACTCACATGATCCGATCCATGCACGCAGCATACATGACGAACATCTTGTAAAGATCCATTTTGAGGGTTATATTAGCTGTGTGAACTTTGTTTATGCTGTTTAAGGCAAGCGCGAGCTCCGGGGTGGGGGAGCACGAGATTTAAAGGGGCCGCAACCTATATATCGGCTCATTTCTAATCATGCCCCAAAATAGGCAGTTAAAAAAATGAATTAAAAAAAAATCTATGGGGTATTTTGAGCTGAAACTTCACAGACACATTCAGGGGACACCTTAGACTTATATTACATCTTTTAAAAAGAAGTTCTAGGGCACCTTTAACACTTTCACATCTGAGTTTGAAATATTCTAACTGACCCACCAGAGTGAGTTTTTTTTTAACACAACCTTTATTTTAGAACGTTTCCTTTATTGTTTCCATGGTGACGCGTCATGCTTGTCAACACACCACAGCCACAATAACACTATAGGTGCGTCCCAATAGGCCCTTTTCACAATGACGTCAGTTAACTTCCTTATTCCTTTCTGTAACTGCCTTGCTTAGGGTTTCCGCGAGCAGCAACTTTAACAATGTTGTGTCCTTGAATTGCTGTCAGAGTTTTATCACAATGATTGTGTGTCCACACAAATCTGTTAGCCTTGTGAGATTTATTTACGAGTAATGGACACCTGAAAGTAGCACATCCACATTCACTCCGAAGAATTAATGGTGTTAAGATTTTAGATTATTTTACATCATACCAGTTTAAACTGAACTGGTGCAATATATTAAGACTGTATATTTGTAAGAAGTGTATTGACAATACAAAACGGAAGTAGGCTATGTGTTTATTTAATGTTGTTCCCTGGAGAAATAATTTGATTTTGTTCATTTAATGCTGCTATAACAATGAGTATTGTTGTAAATCCTCTGTATATTTTTGTATGCTACAGTCTTTTTCTGCAATAAAGAGATGAATGATGACGATGTTTTTTGACTATGGTAAAAAATGCCATGTACAAGAGTCAGTTTTTACAACATTAACAGTCTTCATGTAGAAATAGTATTATATTAAACACAATTTTTATTATTATGTTTGTCATATTTATTGAAATAAAACTGAAAAAATAGACTTTGATACATAAAAAGAATAAGCTTATGTTGATCTTCATTGTACATACCACACAGGCACTGAAATAAGTAGTAGGCCTACATTAAGCGTTGCATGAACATGCACGTAAATGTGCTTTTATTTCACAAATACTGACAAAGACATATAAACAACTTCATCTGCAATAAAGACAGCAAAGTTTTCAAGTGACTACGGGCAGCAGAAATTGTACGTATTCAACTCCCTCCGACTTCAAGCAACCTGAGAAATGCAATTGCTGCTGATAATACTGAGGAGCTTATATATGGATGTTGTGATAGGCGTCGTATTCCTATAGGTAGACGTAAGTCAAATTTGAAGTCAGCTGATGCAAGCTTGACTGATGTGACATGCCAGAACTGACGCTAACGCTGGATTTTCACAGAATATAGTTTAGTTACTACAGTTTGTTTAAAGCATAAACCTCTTTTTGTTAGATAAATGATTAACACAATTTACCTAAAGGGTAAGAAAAACTAAATTAAAGGGTTAGTTCACCCAAAAATGAAAATTCTGTCATTTATTACTTACCCTCATGCCGTTCCACACCCGTAAAACCTTTGTTAATGTTCGGAACACAAATTAAGATATTTTAGTTGAAATCCGATGGCTTCGTTATGCCTTCATAGCGAGCAAAGATATTTCCTCTCTCAAGATCCATAAAGGTACTAAAAACATATTTAAATCAGTTCATGTGAGTACAGTGGTTCAATAGTAATATTATAAAGTGACGAGAATATTTTTGGTGTGCCAAAAAAAACACAATAACGACTTATTTAGTAATGGCCGATTTCAAAACAATGCTTCAGGAAGATTCGGAGCGTAATGAATCAGTGTGTCGAATCTGCTGTTCGGCGCGCCAAAGTCACGTGACTTCAGCCATTGGCAGTTTGACACGCGATCTGAATCATGATTCGACACGCTGATTCATTTGAGCTCCGATGCTTCATGAAGCAGTGTTTTGAAATCGGTAAATAAGTCGTTATTTTGTTGTTTTTTTTGGTGCACCAAAAATATTCTCGTCGCTTTATAATATTAATATTGAACCACTGTACTCACATGAACCGATTTAAATATGTTTTTAGTACCTTTATGGATCTTGAGAGAGGAAGTGTCATTGCTCCCTATGGAGGCCTCACGGAGCCATCGGATTTCAACTAAAATATCTTATATATTTGTGTTCTGAAGATTAACGAAGGTCTTACGGGTGTGGAACGGCATGAGGGTGAGTAATAAATGACAGAATTTTCATTTTTGGGTGAACTAACCCTTTAACATGAATTCTCTGAAAGCAAATCACAATATTTTATGCAATTTCCCTTCTCAAGTAAATATCTTGTTTTAAGGATGTTTGGGTGTTTTTACTGGAAAACAGACACAAATACTGATTAAGGAAATGATATTTTGAGATTTTGAGATGACACATCCTCTACCTCTACTTCCTGATTCATTTGGGTCCATTTTAAATGGCCAATCAAAGGTTGCTAGGAGACTGCTTGAGTAATGAACTGTTGTCTGGGCCGAAGGCAACTTGAGTGTTAGATTAAATTAATCCTATTAGTGCTACTGAGTGATATAATGATCAACTTCCCAGGTACAATCTCCCCCTTCATTTCCCTCTCACACACGCATATTAATGTGTCTGCTGATCGACAGAAAGATTGTCATTCAATGCTATTACTGTGAGTCTTCCAGTTGGTAATTGGCAATAAATTGATGTTCTGTCTTTTAGTGACAGTTAATGTCAGCTAACTAAAGGTATTGATTTATAAACTGATCAACACTTAATGAAACAGTTTATTGCTGCCAGTCAACCTCATGTTTGTGTTACCCAGAGGAAATAGAGTTTCCAGCAGTTTATTTTAAGTATAAACTTTGTCTCAGATATTTAACTTAAAATTTCTTCAGAGAATGAAAACCAGTTCTCAGTTACGGTACCAATTTTGTCTCAAGACATTTTTTTATTATTATTATTATTCTTTGGAGTAAAACAATTGTTAATAAACAAAAAATTAATTGAAGTTATTAATTGAAGCATAATTCTTTCATTTATATCTCATTAACTTATCAACTTGGTCTCAGGTGTTTTTGCTACAAATCTTTAAAAGAAATAAAAACATAACTGCTGAAATACAGTAAGAGCTATAACAATGTGGATATCATAGCACAAATAATTTGGTCCTACAGGAATTTGATAAGAAACGTTTGAGCTCATATTGAAATGGCTTTTGATTGCAGATTTGGGTATCTTGGCAGATTTGAGCACTGACATCGTTGAGATTCCTTCAGCAACTCTTGAGGAGATGTTTGGGATCACTGGGTGTTTTCACTCAGTAGAAAGATCTGAGAACCAAGGGACTCTGTTTAATCTCATTGCTATATAGAAGAAACAATCAAGATATTAAAAAGTCCTCATTTGTGATTGTTGCTTCCTACGGGTAAGGATCTGTTCATTTTAGACTCAACTTCTTACAGTATTTACCAAGTATCCATGAGCAAGATGTGGCATAATAGAGTTTTCCTATAGCGTTATGTCTTGTTTTGGTAGTGCTAGCGCTGAGCAGTGATTTAATTTTAGCGCTTTAGGTGTTTGTGCCATGTTCTGCTTTGTCACATTGCTGTCCCATCACTGCACTTTCAAAGGCTTTGCAACCATAGTCGCATAATCTGACTTGCGGTTCCACATGATAAATGGAGCACTTGCTAAGAAAGAAAATAGCTGATGGCAATATTCAGAGAACCAGTTAAAATGAAGAAATTTTGACTCCAGCTCTTCATTTGCCTAACGCCACAGTATAGAGAGAGATTTGTAATGCTTCCGTTGAATTCCAAGATAAAAATAACAAGGAACACACTTTTTAAAAGAGTACTACAAATAGCGAAGCTACTAACTTAACTACTTTGTCATTAACATGAGAGCTGGGTCATTTCTGTTACTTTTGAACTCTGTGAGTTTTCGAAAAACAAATATGCTTCCATAATTTATGCTTTGTGTGAAATGATCACACAAACTTTTTAAATTTAAAGACATTTAAGTGTGTACCTTGTAAGTTTTTGTTCACATTGGATCTTAGTGGATTTTGGACTTTATAGTGACACCTGCTGGCCTGGATGTATAAAGTTGGTTTACTACTCTGTAAAAAAAAAAAAAAAAAGTTGTAAACAAAACAAAGTTTATTGAAGTACATTTTACAAGAAAATACTATTTCAGTATTTCTACTTCAAAATCATGTTTAATTCACTGTTACTTGCAGTTTGTGAAATTTACTAGTAAAATGAGTGAAAGTTGTTTCAAAGCCAGTTTTGTTGTTGTTGTTGTTGTTTTTAGTTTAATTGCTACTGATTCACTCCTTGCTGTGTTCCTTTTCACCTATGTTGTACCCACATCCTTAAAGTCCCACTGAGGTGCCTTGAAGCCCACAGCACTATTCAGTGCGTTGACGTAATTTTCAATGAAACAGGAAGACAGGGTGGGACAAATCGAAAAGCTCCTCCCCTTTTATTAAAACAGCCAATAGCATTTAGTTTATATCACAGCTCAGCCAGAGCCACTAAGCTTTCCTCCTAATCTCTAACCGTTTCTCATCCTAATCTCCTCCATATCGCTTTAAAATATAGCATTCTGTTCAGAATTCAAATGGGTCTGATACGTTTTGTGGTCTGCGCCAAATTGCACATATGATCCGCTCTGTGCTATCGTGTCTATGGACTGGAGCAGACTGTGTTGCACGCTGCAGTGATTCGTGTGACACTAACGTGAAACCAGACTTCATTCGCCCCAATTGAAAAGCATATTTACAATGTCTGAATCGTTCCCTATTTCCTATATAGCGCACTATGTGCCATTCTCCATGTAGAGAATAGTACACAATTTCAGCCACAGCTTCAGCCTCTATTTATAATGTAGGGGTTGGGACGATTTAGATAGAGCATTTGATTGGACAGAAAATCTGATGAGAAGCTGAAGTGCAGAGTGATGTCATCAAAATCATTGATCCATATTGGCGGAAGTAAGAGACTGTAAGTTTCAATTAAATACGAATTGTCTTCGTTTTGGAGCACACTAGCTTATAGATAACAGTAAAGGCCCCGATATACTTCAAGCAAAGTTCTTTTTCGTTCTTTGTTTAGAGGTACAATGAAATTTGAAATACATGAGCAACGATATACTGTAATACAACCTGTCACTCACATGAGATCTACCAATAGCAAACCACAGTTCAGTCCCTTGACCTTGCTGGTTATCAGGGGGGACATGAGTGTTGAGGAAACAATTGTCCTCCTCCACAAGGATCTGTCTGTGGCCGTCTTCAGGAGGGCCGGCATGGTCATGCCTGTCCATTCTTTGATGTTATCAGTCCAGCTTTTCCTCTGTCGTCCTTGTCTGCGACCGCCTTCCACAGTTCCTTGCAGGATGGTCTTGGACAGGCTGTTATGTCTGGTAACGTGGCCAAACCATGTCACTTTCCGCCTTTTGACTGTAGCCAGGAGTGGTTCTTGAGGACCCACAAGCGAGATGACCGTACTTCACACATATTCATTATGGTCTTTTCTTTACAGAGCAATTTCCTTAGGCTTTTGGTCTTGAAAGTCTGAATTTGTCTTTCAGTCTCTATCAACAGTGTCCATGTCTCGCGTCCATACAGAAGAATGTAGAAAAGCAATTTAAAATGTTTGTACTTGTTGCAAAAGCTGATGTCACTCTTCCACACTCTGTTGAGCCTGCCCATGGCAACTGTAGCTGCGGCGAACCGAATACGAACCTCTTGTGAACAGGTGCCATCCTTTGACAGGTTCACCCTCAGATATTTGAAGTTTGTGACTTCTTCCAGCTGTTCCCCATTCATTGTGATGTTGACCCTTGTATCAGTTGTACAATTCACCATTACTTTTCTCTGTGCTGACCTCCATGCCATATGCGTCTGCCCTGTCCACAAACTTGCCTGTTAGGTCTTGTAGTTCTGTGTTGCTGCCACCTATGAGATCTATGTCATCTGCAAATCAAAGATTGCAGATGGGCCTGCCACCGATGGAGATTGGTGTATGATGTTCCTGGAGTGTTTCTTGCATAATTCACTCCAAGAATAGGTTGAACAGCATAGGTGAGAGGATGTACCCTTGCCTTACACCAACTGTTGTTAGGAAGGTCTGCCCTATCTTGTTGTTTAGTAGGACAGCACTGCTGGAATGCTCATAAAGGGCCTGAATGACCTGGACTAATCCTTCATCTATGTTAAAATCTCTTAGGATGAACCATAACCCATCGTGCCAAACTCTATCAAAGGCCTTTTTAAAGTCTATGAAGTTGTGTAACAGGTCTCTCTGGTGTTGTAGGTGTTTCTCAATGAGGACTCTGCAGTTGAAGATTTGCTTCACTGAGCTCCGTCTTGCTCTAAACCCAGCTTGTTCTTCAGACAAAAGTTCCTCTGATTTGTCCTTTAGTTTGTTGAGGATGACATGGAGCATTACTTTGCTGGGATGGCTAATCAGGCTAATGGCCCGATAGTTCTGGCACTGTCTGGTGTTTCCCTTTTTTTGGTAATGGTATAACCAGTGACTGTGTCCATATCTTTGGCCATTTCTTCTGCTGCCATATCATTTGACAGAGTCTGGCCATTCATTTACATGACAACAACATTTGGGGGCCTGAAAATGCAAACTTTTGAAAACAGGTTTCAAAGTGCAAGTTTTTTGAAAATGATACAGTTATATGTATGTGCGCATGCGCATATAGTCTTTCTTTAAAAAGTGACATCGCCAACTACTGACCTGACATGCATAATACAGCGTTTCTAGTCGTTTTCACAGATCCGTGTGAAAAGGGATTGTTTTGACAACATTGTCATCTGTACAAAGAAAAAACTTATAGTATTCTACATCTGGTGTAATTTATACAATAGATGAAGGCAAATTATTTCTAACCAAGGTTAAAATTCTCAGCAAACGATTTGGGTATGACCTCCAATCTATACCGCAGACACTTAAAAATTGATGAGTAAAATACCTCAGGCGAAAAGAGCTTTTGATGGACAGCCTCTTATGGAATTCATCTCCGTTGAGCAATGTACATACAAGGTTGGTCCTCTCAACCAGAGAGGGATGTGAATCAACATTTTATTCTCCTTATCATTCAACAGGATAAACTGCAACTGACATTAATAGACCCAAGGAGGAATGCAGGAATACTGTGGACACCAGCAAAGATTATCTGTACACAAGGCTTGCTGCATGAATAATAGTGTAAATTCTGGAGATGTTTGCCCATATTGTTTGTTTGCAACTTGATTAAAATTGGATCATGACTGAAACAAGACCTTCATGCATTCACAACAATGGCAAAGTCTGTTGTTCAGTGAGAGAAACAGAAAAAGCATGAGGATAGTATGTAGACATAACTAAGGGGCAGAGAAATGTGATAAAAATATCTATTTTAATTTAATATTTACTTTTTTGTCATCAATATATTAATTTCCCTGGGCATGCTGGGTTTTGATGGGTTGATTTAGTTTATTTAAACTCATTCATTTATTTAAAAATACATTGAAAATATAAATGAAAATTCAAACAATGTTGTAATGAATATGAATATGAATATGAATATGAATTTTAAAAAAAAGTCTACGTTTCTGACAGTGACTTTTCGTCTCTTCGGGTTCTGTTGTTTATATCTTCTCTCCACACACAGGATGTTTACTTTTTGTCAGGACGTTTGCTGTGCCGCACATATTGGATCATGTTTATTAATTATGTTATGTGCCAATCGGCAGCCATGTGGAATTACCGCACGTTCGTTCAACACTGCTTAAAGGGGTGGTTCACTGTTTTTTTTCTAGGCTTGATTGTGTTTATGGGGCCGGTTTAACATGTCTTAATGCTTCTTTAAAAAAAAAAAAAAAAAAAAAAAAAAAACGCTGTATTTTTCATAATTTTTTACCTTATTCTACAACGCTGTTTCCATTGTCATTTGAACGGTCGGTTATACTTCCTGATTCTATGATACCACTCCCTCCAAAATACGCAATGGGCTCAGATTGGTTAGGTGGCCCAGTGTATTGTTATTCGCTGAAGCATCCGGAAACGCCACGCCCCTTACCATTAGTTGTTACATGTGCTTCTGTGGAAATGTAAATAATGGCGTCTATATTGCCGTATCAAATTGAGACAGAATCAGACCCAGATAGCAGTAATGAAGAGGGTCAAGCAGAACCTCTGCAAGTATGGTTTTTAAAGGACATTTCTAAATGGTAAGTATTTCCGTTTGTATTTGTGTCAAAGTGTTTAGATATGCTGTCACTTGTAAATGTTACTACTGTTTATGTTAGCTTTCAATATACCGTTTTATCCTGAATAAAGCTTTACCATAGCCGAATACATGACTGAGTAGTAGCATTTTTGTAAAGGTTTCATTTAATTTATAGCACGAACAACTGTTTTTCTATGAACATAGAAGTTTGTTGGTGTTTGTTGGCGTTTGTTGAAGTATGCAATAGAATTTAGCTAACTGGCTAGCGTTGGTCTTTGTTTACGTTCTTGATGCAACCAAAAAATAGCAACAGAACTATACAGTGGCATGAAAAAGTATGTGAACCCCTTGCAGAATCTGTGAAAATGAGAATTATTTTAATAAAATAAGAGGGATAATAAAAACGGCATGTTATTTTTGGTTTAGTAGTGTCCTGAGTAAGATATTTTACATAAAAGATGTTTGCATTTAGTTCACAAGACAAAACAATAGCTGAATTTATTAAAATAACCCCATTCATAAGTATGTGAACCATTGATTCTCAATACTGTGTGTGGTTACCTGATGATCCACGACTGTTTTTATGTTTTGTGATGGTTGTTCATGAGTCTCTTGTTTGTCCTGAGCAGTTAAACTGAGCTCTGTTCTTCAGAAAAATTCTCCAGGTCCTGCAGATTCATCAGTTTTCAAGCATTTTTGCATATTTGAACCCTTTCCAGCAGTGGCTGTTTGATTTTGAGATTCATCTTTTCACACTGAGGACAACTGAGGGACTCAAACACAACTATTAAAAAAGGTTCAAACATTCACTGATGCTCCAGAAGGAAACACGATGCATTAAGAGCCGAAGGGTGAAAACTTTTGAATTCAAATATCAAGGTAAATTGTACTTAATTTTTCTGCCGGGAAACATGCAAGTATCTTATGTTGCTTCCGAAGGGCAGTACTAAATGAAAAACAATGATATTTAAACAAAATAAGAAAAATTGTGACATCTTCATCCTGTTCAAAAGTTTTCACACCCGGACTCTTAATGCATCGTGTTTCCTTCTGGAGCATCAGTGAATGTTTGAACCTTTTTTAATAGTTGTGTTTGAGTCCCTCAGTTGTCCTCAGTATGAAAACACCGATCTCAAAATCCTAAAGTCACTGCTGGAAAGGGTTAGCCTGACTTCGTCATACTCATATTCTAGGCAGAATGTGAGTCTGATACTGCTCCATTGCACTTGAATTATGGGGCGTGTCTTAACCGAACCAGTAAAAAAAAAAAAAACTCTGCACTCAATTGGATAGACCTACAACCAATCAGAGCAACGCAGTAAGTGACGTATGTTGAACTTGTACTTAAACTTTTGCCGAATCCCATTGGAAGGATGGCAAACACATCTTTCCCATCGACAAATGCCTTGATTGCGGTTCTTTGTTCGTCTTTTAAAATTAATGCGCTGTCGATTTCTTTTATTACAGACGTGATAGCGGAATCTAAACATCTTACTTCTCCAGCTGCAGTCATCGTTGGTGAAAACCAATTCAACCCAAGCGCTCTTTGATGACGTGGGTGGTTACGTAACCGCAGATAGCCTGTCCATCATCGATTAAAGCCCGCCCTGGCAATTTGATTGGCTCGGCCTTCTGGGAGCCGAGCATAATTACTCCACAATGGATCGAGCTTTTTGAAAAAAATTTTGTGGGCGGGGTTCGGGCTGGCACCCAGGCTAGGAAAGGGTTCAAATATGCAAAAATGCTTGAAAACTGAAGAATCTGCAGGAGCTGGAGGATTTTAATGAAGAACAGAGCTCAGTTTAACTGCTCAGAACAAACAAGAGACTCATGAACAACCCTTTTGTGTCACTTTTGTATCACTTTTTGAAATGTCTCTTGGGCATGCAAGTGCAGCTCCTATCTCTTTGAATGGGGAAACATTAAATTCACCAAAACTGGTCACCAAGCTTACGATTAAATGTAATTTTGAAATAACCAATAAAATCTGACAACAACTGTCTCATAAATTTTGTTTCTATACACTTGAATCATGACAATAAACTGCTTTTTTCAGGCTGGACCAAGCTAATGTGCATGTGCAGTCCTAAGCGCGTCTCAGAACACTGAGTGTTTCTATAGGAACTGGGGCTTCTAATGTGACGCAATGACTTTATCAATCAGCGATTGGCTCTTTTGTTTAGAAAGCGGGACTTATTCGGGACTTATTCTTATTCCAAATCAAATCATTTTTGGCGCAAATTCATCTGATTGGCAAGTCCTCACTTGACGTCTAGCGTGAACACTGTTCTTAAGCAAAGCTGAGAGCCTATGCTGTAGAATACCTTTACCTGATGTCTTTAAATTGGAGATCCAGCTGTGCAAGACACCAACAATCCATCAATCAGTGATTTCCTGGAGCTGTAGTCCACCCCCAAATGACTCAAATGGCCTTTTCTCTGGGCCCTCTCCAGCGATGAAGACCGCACCTGCTAAAGCCTCATTACCGACCATGAGCTTCATCATGGGCTGACAGAAAATCTCTACACATCTCTTTTCATTGCCCAAGTCTACCATCACTCCTTCTCCTCCTTCGCAATAACCGAAATGTCCATCTCCACTAACGAAGGCAACTGCAGATCAAGTTAAATAATTCTCACCAAGCAAACTGCTCCCATTTTCCCTCTCCTTATTGTAACTTACCATTCATCACATTCCTTCCCATTTGTACCATTGTACAATTATTTCCCTTGCTTCTTAATTTTTAATAAGCCATTACTTGTGGATGTATTCTTAATTTTACACAAATGGCACTTAGAAGAGGCTTTTAATTCCCATCGTTTGAAACTGCTCACATATTAATAATAGCGATTTCAGTCATGTGCGCCCTGCTCCTTTTTTTTTTTTTTTTTTTTTTTTCTCCATTTCTGCTTTTTTACATAATTACACAGCACTTTAATTCTCCCTGTGGCCCTCGTATCTTGAATACAAACCGGCACTTAAGACTGCTGCTATTAAGCTTTCAAAAGAAATAAACAGGCTTGTTTCACCATTGCGTCCTTACTGACGGCACTACCATTAATGAAGAATGGACAGCCAAGTGTTAACTGACACAAGACTAGACACCCCCATCTAATTTCTGAGACAGTATATAAAGGAGACATACAACTCAAAGAAAAAGTAATGGGAGAAGTCACTAGTATTGCATCCGTTCAGCTAAAACAGCCAGTCATCTTTTAGAGATACATGTGTTAGCTGCAGCAGCCTTTTTAGCATGATTTCAGCTTAAGTAGTACCATTTATGATACTTCTGTCAGATGTTATTCAAATATTCTTTTAAAATTTGATGTTGACAAACAGTTTTGGAGACTTTGGTCCTTCCCCATTCAGATAAATAGAAGCTACACTTGAAATAGCTGACTGGAAAAAGCTTAATGCAGATGTAGCCAAGATGGCTGCCAAGTGAACTGACTTGCCCTTATGTTTTGCAGAATTTGACTTGGATTAAGATCAAGATCAATATTTAGATCAAGAATTAATTAAAATTAGAATAAAGATAAAGATTAAGATAGGGTCAAGCGTAGGCTAAACCTGCTGGTTATTATTATTATTATTTTATTATTATTATTTTTTTTTTTTGCTATGCCAAATGTATTAATTATAAATGGTGCATCATGTTTTTGTCCTAAACAGCCGTGATGAACAAAATAGGAATACTCTTTTTATATGGCTTTCTATTTCTGCAACGCTGTTGCTGACAGATCATGTGTTTTGTATAATATTAAAATATTTCATTTGACTATAAGTGTGCATGACTTTAATAGCCATAATGAAAGTGATAATGGAAAATTTAACTCAGATCTCGCAAAACAAGGAAACAAGGAAACATTCAAATTCCATGAAAAGATTGAATAATGTTAAAATAGTTTTTGTTTTTTTATTAATTTTAGTACTGTTAAATCGATTAATCACATCTAAAATAAAAGTGTATTTATATATATATATATATATATATATATATATATATATATATATATATATATATATATATATATATTATTAGGGCTGTTGATTTAATGCATTCATTTTATCAACTTATTTACACACATATATTATATATTTAAAAACTTTTGTTAGATTAATCGCACTTAATCACTTTGACAGCCATAACTTATATATGTACTTATTTATTTCGTGACAAGTGCGAGACATTGTGAGCATTGCGCTTGCAGAGAGAGAGAGAGAGAGAGAGAGAGAGAGAGAGAGAGAGAGAGAGAGACCACCCACACACTGTCCTGATTGGCTGTGATTTGTGATTGATTTTTTGTGTCAGGTCTGGACAAATAACTTGACGCGTCACATCTGGTTAGAACATGGTGTTGGACATCAGAATAGCTCAGAATAGTTGCTAGTGAAAGCATTGTTGTGGTGCCATCTGCCAGTCAGCCTTATCATGAAGTAATTTTCCGGTGGCTCCAGTGAGACTAATCACATGACATCTACAGCCACTGTGAATGGGTCCACTGAGATGCATGAGAATACTCATGGATAGCTTTTTCCAGATATTTCAGACTTTCTTAATTAGGATTTGGGTTCAGATTAAGAATCAGATTCTATTTCTCATTAGATTTTCCTTCAAAGTTTGAAAACAAAAGCTTTGAAAGCCTAGAGAGAATAGATATGTTGACTAGCACCTGTATTATGAGTCATAGCATTGTGGCAGTGCTCTAACAAGCCTGACTATCACCTCCAATTATTTCTCAAGTTCAGAAGATACTTTTACTTGGCAATGGCCCAGGATTCCACCTCTAATAACAAGCCAGTGATAAAGCTGGTTCCCCTGATTACCAAACATGTTTGCCATTGGCTACTCTGACTTTATTTCCTATACATACTTTGTAATGGCCTAGAAAAACAAAGGTATTTTCTTAACTGCTAAGCTATTGCAATTTAAGTTGTTACTCACTTTTTTTTTTTTTTTTTATTGAGTCTGTTCTCATTTATATTCTAAATGTATTTAAAGGTGCCGTAGAACGTCTTTTTAATAGATGTAATATAAGTCTAAGGTGTCCCCTGAATGTGTCTGTGAAGTTTCACCTCAAAATACCCCATAGATTTTTTAAAATTAATTTTTTTTAACTGCCTATTTTAGGGCATCATTAAATATGAGCTGATTTAGGCTGCGGCCCCTTTAAATGCTCACGATCTCCGCCCACTGAGCTCACACTTGCCTTTAACAACATAAAAAAAAGTTCAAACAGCTAATATAACCCTCAAAATGGATCTTTACCAAGTGTTCTTCATGCAACATGTCTAATCGCATAAGTACAGTATTTATTTGGATGTTTACATTTGTTTCTGAATGAGTTTGATAGTGCTCCGTGGCTAATGGCTAATGCTACACTGTTGGAGAGATTTATGAAGAATGAAGTTGTGTTTATGAATTATACAGACTGCAAGTGTTTAAAAAATTAAAATAACTACAGTCTTGTCTCCGTGAATACAGTAAGAAACGATGGTAACTTTAACCACATTTAACAGTACATTAGCAACATGCTAACAAAACATTTAGAAAGACAATTTACAAATATCATGATATCATGGATCATGTCAGTTATTATTGCTCCATCTGCCATTTTTCGCTGTTGTCCTTGCTTGCTTACCTAGTCTGATGATTCAGCTGTGCACATCCAGATGTCCTGCCCTTGCCTAATGCTTGAACATGAACTGGCATATGTAAATATTGGGGGCGTACATATTAATGATCCCGACTGTTACGTAACAGTCGGTGTTATGTTGAGATTCGCCTGTTCTTCTGAGGTCTTTTAAACAAATGAGATTTATGTAAGAAGGAGGAAACAATGGAGTTTGAGACTCACTGTATGTCATTTCCATGTACTGAACTCTTGTTATTTAACTATGCCAAGATAAATTCAATTTTTAATTCTACGGCACTTTTAAGTGAATTACTGCTGTGAAAGACAATATTTTGAAATAACCTTGCTCATGAGAATACCGAAACTGTTTGTTTGTTGTAATGTTAATATTTGCTCTTTATCTTTCAAAAAATACACTTTATTTATTTTTATATGCAATTAATTCAACATTGGCTCATTGGGAAAACGCGACTCTACCTACATTTTTGCAAAACTCCAAAAACGTGCCTAAACATACAATGAACACTACAGGCAGTAAAACACCAGAAATTGATTACAGGAGCAGATTATCCATTAATAAAGATATATTTAATGCGGTTCCTTACACAATATGTTATGACCTCAAAACACTTTTACCATAGTGCATGTTTTGTAAGCAAATACATTTTTGACTTTTGCATCACATATCCTGCACCATATATATGGATTTCCTGACATTGTAAACTTGCTCAATAGCCCAACTGGTATACAGCATTGTGCTTGCGATGCAGAGCAATCAGTCTTGTGAAAAGTCTTGTGAAATGAGTCATGTGATTTCATTTGCAACCTGCTGCAATACGTTCAACAACTTACGTAAACTTTCCTACATCCGTATTTGTCTGTTTCTGAGAAAATTAAATGCACTATTAGCATCACTGACTGGACAAGCAACGTAATATTCTGCATAAACGTCAACACAGGCACATTTTCCCAAAAAGCCAGGATTGAATTAATTTGAGTAAGCCATGTAATTTTGAATGTAACGCATTGAATAGTAATTTTATTAATGAAATTTGAATAATTAACAACAAAATACTACCCAGGTTTTAGCAATACATTCAGGTCATGATTTTATTTCTTTACAAATCTGTGCCTTGATAATAAGTTTGCCAATATGTTTACCATCATAAACTGTTAGGCTGCTGCCTTTTCCTTTTATGTTCTGCTTTTATTGCTTTGTCTCATTGACAAACCATTATAGCCCCCTCATTCCATTATTTCCCATAATGCATTACTGCAGACCTTGCACAAACTTATCAGTGCTCTTCCACAGAGCACTCTCTCTCTCTCTTCCCTCCTGCTGTCTTCTGCACCATCCTCTACATTATCACCCTGGGAAGTGGGCTGGGCCAGCAGTCATCTCACTTCCTTTCTGTTGCTCCTTTCTCCAGTTCTTAGGCGTTGTGATATTCTAATTAAACCTGACGCACCTTCATGTTTATGCATGTGCACATCTTCCATTGGCATCCCACGTGCATCTGAAAAGGACTGCATGCTAGCATGCCAAGTAGCATTTTTATGTCTTTGTTGCGGTTGCTATACCTCTCTCGAGGTATATATATATATATATATATATATATATATATATATATATATATATATATATATATATATATATCCCTCTTCCTCACCCACTCCTTTCTCATTCTCCTTTTCCATGTGACGAGAAAATGCCTTCTGAAAGCATCTCTGCCCACAAAAAAATCCCTGAAAAGAGGTGCAATGGGTTGCCAAGTCTTCCTCACGGATATCGAAGAGCACCTCCTCTTTGAGAGAACTAAGAAATTGTTTATCAGTGGATGAAGGAAACCTGATACCACACTGAGAGGTGTAGTTTTTGGTATCTTGATATAAGAGCAATGTATTGTAATATTACCGATTATGAAATACATCATACAGTAGCAGTAAATCTTTCAATTTAGTGGAGCCAGGATATGCTAACAGACTATCAGTCAGAACGTTCACTGCATTAAGACGTAAGTGGATGGATTCAGTTACAGTCTATAAACTGTAAAATAGTCCAACCTCAATCTCAGACACATTTAAGTGCCTAAAACCAAACCAACCTACGCTGACAAGCAAGTCTGGGCGTCTTAAGTGCCATTTGCATTTTGCTTCTTTAAAAATGTATTTTTAAGTTAAACAGGATATTCAATTAAAAAAGTCAAAATTAGATGACTTGGTGATGGTATCTGAAAAGGAAAGTTGTTTCAGAAGCATTTTATATATATATATATATATATATATATATATATATATATATAAAATTAAAAATAAAATAGTAAAATTAATTTTATATAAAAAAATATAAATGAATTACATGGTATGCTAATTTATTAACTGCTTATTTTAGTTTTAATTAATTCATTATTATCACAATAAACTTCTGTATTAAAAAAGCAAATGGGGTCAATTCTGAGTAGGGCTGTCAAATAAATAAATTTGTAGTAACATTAAAAATAATTTAAAATTAAAATGAATAAATCCATTATATTAAATGCTAGTTTAAACTATTTTTAAACTATTGTTTTAATTTAATATTAATGATTTATGTAATTATTATAGCAATTAATAAGATTATAATAGTAATTAAAGCTAGATGAATTTACTGTGAAAAGACCAATGCAAAGACATTATTGCTTTACACAATAATAAAGTCCACCGAAATCCAACGATGTTCTGATGTCTTTCCAGTCAACCACTGATGTAAGTTTGGGGTGGGGCTACTTCTTTATCTGACCAATAGCAGATGGTGGTAGGGCGCAAGGTGCAGCAGGAGTGTCTGGGAATCCAAAGTGGAAAACCAGTTCCATTTGTTGCCGAAATCTCACACTGTATCTTTAATCGTGAAAAGAATTCTTGTTGCTTTATGTTTTGCCTGTGTATGAAAGTTAAAGCAAAGAGAGAGCAGCAGTACTGCAGCCCACATCTGTGTTCTGTACTTGAATGCCATCAAGTGGCTGCTGGGCCTTTTTTCCTCCATCATGACGTCATCCATCCTAAGCTTGTGTGCAAATGTTACATGCTCACAATAAGCCATTCTGTTTGCTAACAACCACACGCAAATCTGAAAAATCAGATAAACAAGACGCTTTCTCACGCTTCTGTCAGAAGGGGCTGGGGTAATTTTAGAAAGATAATCTCCCTAAATATGATTAAAGATTAGACAGCAAAGAACCATATCAACTCTATGGAATGTGGATCTGAGAGCTTCTGTATGGAGCAAGGATCAAAACGAATGCTTTTGAATTACTGCGAACAGGATCCGAAACCAGAATGCTGAGGTTCTTCTCTATAACTTTTTTTACAGTACGTCGCACCAAGGATCTAATGAGAAGCACACAGCCACATGCAGCCTCTAGTGTAAATTTAAAAAGCAGTGGGAAGTAACTGATTGTCAAGGTGAATTAACAAGAGTTTACACTTTGTTCCCCGATGGATACAAAATGGCAGAACTGTGTAACGACTCTTGAGCTTTTCATTAATTAGACAGTCTCCTTCCTTTCATCAAGCTTCACGTCTGATAGATGCGTGTTTGTGGTCGTAACAACGAGAAGGGATAATGGGAAGGCTGTCGAGTCGACTGTGCTTTTATTCACCTACTGTGGTTGGAAATCTGGGGAGTTTAATTCCACGCAAGAATCACCTGTGAAGATGGAACGCGTAATTAAGTCAGTGGGATTGATTAGCGCCTCGTTCCGGTATTCCCTTGTTTTCTTGCACATTCCTCGGGAGTGGACTGATTTATTCTGGGAGTGGGGAACCATTGGACTTGAAGTATGGGCATAATTAACCGCTTACGCCGTGCTTGACTTTCCCAACTGCCAAAATAACCGCCTTTCCTCCTGGTCCGAGGACCCGACGTCTTGTTCATCATGCTGTTCATGCAGCCAGCCATAACAAGGCCTGAGGAGAGTGGAGGAGGCCTGGTGTTTTCATGAGATCTTACAGCTAGGCTTATAGCCGACTTTGAAGTCAGCATGAAACTGAAGTTGCGATAGTCTTTTCTCCCCTATTGTGATGTATATCCAAGTGAAACTGCTTCTCAAACAAGAAAAAATGTAGGGCAGGACTTGATTTTATCCATGGGGGGTTATCCATGGTTGTGATTTGCTGTTAGTCGATCTCGGGTTGCCCCGCCATCTCGACAGTAAACACGTCATCACAAAAATAGATGTCGCTGCAAGAGGGAGTGGAAGTTATTTTGAATAAAGATTACGAGGGCACATGAATTATAAAAAAATAAAGAAATAAATTTTAAAAAATGAAAAAAAGACTTGCACGGATAAATAATTTATAACAAATAATGCAATATTCCATAAAAAAAAATATGGTCAATTTTAATGTCATGGTGACTTTAAAGGTGCCCTCGAATGAAAAATTGAATTTATCTCGGCATAGTTGAATAACAAGAGTTCAGTACATGGAAATGACATACAGTGAGTCTCAAACTCCATTGTTTCCTCCTTCTTATATAAATCTCATTTGTTCAAAAGACCTCCGAAGAACAGGCGAATCTCAACATAATACAGACTGTTACGTAACAGTCGAGGTGTACGCCCCCAATATTTGCATATGCCAGCCCATGATCCCAACATTATGAAAGGCATTAGACAAGGGCAGGCAATATTAACGTCTGGATGTGCACAGCCGAATCATCAGACTAGGTATGCAAGCAAGAACAATAGCGAAAAATGGCAGATGGAGAAATAATAACTGACATGATCCATGATTACATGATATTTTTAGTGATATTTGTAAATTGTCTTTCTAAATGTTTCGTTAGCATGTTGCTAATGTACTGTTAAATGTGGTTAAAGTTACCATCGTTTCTTACTGTATTCACGGAGACAAGAGCCGTCGCTATTTTCATTTTTAAACACTTTCAGTCTGTATAATGCATAAACACAACTTCATTCTTTATAAATCTCTCCAACAGTGAAGCATTAGCCATTAGCCACGGAGCACAACCTCAAATTCATTCAGAATCAAATGTAAACAATATAACAGTATACAATACTCACATAATCCGACGCATGCATGCCGCATACATGACGAACACTTTGTAAAGATCCATTTGAGGGTTATATTAGCTGTGTAAACTTTGTTTAGGCACTGTTTAAGGCAAGCGCGAGCTCCGTGGGCGGAGAGCACGAGATTTAAAGGGGCCGCACAGCATAAATCGGCTCATATTTAATGATGCCCCAAAATAGGCAGTTAAAAAAATTAATTTAAAAAAATCTATGGGGTATTTTGAGCTGAAACTTCACAGACACATTCAGGGGACACCTTAGACTTATATTACATCTTGTAAAAAACGTTCGATGGCACCTTTAACCTGTGACGGTTTTGGAATTATACCGCACTGTTAAAAAAATAAAAAAAATAAATAAATAAATTGTCATAATCAGTCGGGAGAAAGGCGTGACTGATTGAACGGAAATACCTGAATAAAAGAGGAAGTGGAAGGAGCAACGGGAGTAGTGAGTGACGTGTTGAGTTTGCATGAGAGGGCGGCCAACAATAGTGGCTGAGTCGCGGGCTGTTCAAATTATGTGCACGCCTGGTTGCTGCGTTTAATTATGCACATGCCGTTGTGATGGATCTTCCTGGCGCGGATGACCACAGGTGCTGGATCCTATCGCTTCAGTGTTTGTCCGCTGAGCTCGCTTGATCCTTCGTCACCGGGGCTGTTTGCAGAGCGTTGCCTGGCATGGACGGAAGGCTGCCGGTTTCTGTTGTTTCCGTCTTCAGTTCACCGTACACAGAGGAATTAATTGCTGCACTGTCATATCGCCCCACCGATGTCGACTGCTGAACTGTTGGGTCTTAAAACGGCCGAGTCCCGCCTCAACTCAACTCAGGTATCCCCTAACGTACCAATAACGCACTTTAAAAAAGTCCAAAAACTTCCCCGACATTATTCGCCTCAGTACAAGAGACACACACACACACACACACACACACATACACACACACACACACACACACATTAATTTTCTTTATCTTTAAAGCTTTTCTTGTTTTTTTTTCTTTCTGGGGTAAAAACGTTTGATTTTTGAACTGTTGTTTTTCTGAATATTTTGATTATTGAAATTTTGTTTGTTGTTGGTTTATTGAAGTGTTTTGCCAACCTTAATGTTTGGTTTTGTGATATTATTTTTTTTTTTTGATTGAGACACGAACTCTTAACCCCCTGGTTTAATTGCGACAGCCTATATCAAAGGGACTTTTTTGCAATTGTGTCATTGTCTGGATTTTCTCTGTGAAAGTGTTTTTCCAACTCTGACCTTACAATTACAATTTGATAAGATTGAAATTGTGTTGGATGTTTTTTGTGAATTCCAATATATTGTTTTGACATTTAAATTGTGTAACTGGTGGTTTGAGTTTATCCTGGGTTAAACAGTTAATTTAATGTGGTAGATTTGAGTCTGCCTGGCGCCCGAATTAGCAAAGATTTTGAATTTATTTAATTAAAATTCCAATAGTTTAGGGTACCACCGTTACATAAGTGGCGCCCGAACAGGGACCCTCAGATAACTGAATGTGAATAATTTTGAATGTGAATATACATTGACTTTTTGAATTTGGTACTTGAATTGTTGTGTATTTTGAAAAGTCATGTAAAGGGAAAGTTTTGGAGTTTTTGGACTTGATGTGTTTGAACTGAATTAGAAATCCCGTTAACTTGTCAAACTTGTAATTTTTTTTACTTATTGTAAAACTGAATTTTGATGGTTGCCCCACATTCTTTATGAAATAGGAGCTGTTTAATTGAAACATTATGTGATTGCATTGAATATCAATTGTTGTAATTGGTGACTTGATTGACTTGACTAATTACCTTACAAATTGCTGTTCACATTTTTTGTTTTGATTGACTGGTGGGACAATTGCTTTAATGCTTTGCACTGTATGAAATGTGAATTATAATTGTGCAAATGAAAGATAATGTAAATTGTATATACTGATATACACAATACTGAATAACAATTCTATTTTTTTATTTTTTGATAACACATTTCCTTTACATAAACATGGCAGAGCAGCCTACCCCACACTCAACCTTTGTTGAGATGGACGTTCCAGATGTGGCTACCCCTAATTGGCCACCTGTGCACCGTCAAGCTCCTCAGGAATCCTATATCCCTACCTTCTGTCACACGCCCACCCAGTTCAGTCGTATTGTGCAACCAGGAGCCCATGTGCAGTTTGCATCCCCACCATTAGGTGGCAGCACTCCAGCTCAACGCTTCCCACAGGAACAGGAAAATCCAGTACCCATGCAATTATGCACTCCACCACATGGAGTATCATCCTCAGCCACGGCCTCTTCACCTTCTCCATCTTCAGGGGTACAGTATGACCTGCCTGGGATTCTCCCAACGCCTAGAAGAGAGATTGGTTATCTCACTGCACAAGCTCAAGGTAACTGGGATCAGCTGAACGATTTCATGACCAAACAAGAAAGAGCTGTAATTGAACTTACCAAGGAACTAAAATCCAATTCGTCCAGTCATGAGAGTCAGATTACTACACTTGCTGGAAAGATTGACGAAATCAAGCAACAACTCTCCACAACTTTATCTACAAACAAGCAGCAAGCTGAAACTGAGTCAGACCAGACAATTACAGCTATGAAATTTATGATAACTAAAGAACTCCAAAAGATAGAGAATACCTTGTTGTCAGAAGTGCGCTTCATGGTGCAACAGTTGCAGTCTGAGGTTCAGCTGGACATTAAAGCAGTTCAACAGCATTTTCAAAGGGATTGTGGTCAACTGCTGACAGAAAGTAGTCAATTGTCTTTACTTACTGACAAATTGTTCATCAACATGAAAGAACTGCAAACCAAAATGGAAGCAAAGTTTGAAAGTCAAGAGGAAAGAATGGCTGACTTAAGTGGGAAAAGTATTATTCTTCATAATCCTTTACCTCCACCACCAGTAACTTCAGCAGCTGCTGCTACTACTGTTGTTAAAAGTGACCACATTAAGTTAACATTTCCCACATTTGGAAGGTCAGCTGATGACCCGGATCCTTTGTTATATGTAACACGTTGTCTAGACTTTCTTGCTGTACATCCTTTAATGGATGCTGACATCTTGGCCACCTTCAGGACAGTTTTATACGGCACTGCCCGTGATTGGTGGGAAGTAGCAAGATCATCCATTACAACATGGAGTGCGTTTCAGTCTGCTTTTCTTGCAGCTTTTTTAGCTGAGGACTATGAAGATGAGTTGGCGGAACGTGTCCGCCACAGGATTCAAGGGGAAAAGGAGTCCATTAGGGATTTCGCCTTCACCTACAGAGCTCTCTGCAAAAGGTGGAAACCAAGTTTAACTGAAGCAGACATTGTTAAGATGATTCTTAAAAACATAAAACCTTACCTCGCCAGTCACCTTCGTAGCCGTGTAACCACTGTGGAAGAATTGGTTCGTCTGGGTCACCAGCTGGAGAAAGACCATGAACAACAGAAGCAATGTGATGGTAAAGCTGGTTCCAAACCTGTTGTAGCACAACCCAAAGGGGTTACTATTACTCAACCTACCGTACAATGTTGGCGTTGTAAAGGATTTCATGCACCAGGTACCTGTCCTTATTTCATTTCTCCAGCTCAACAACCCCAGGTTTCAGGTCATCAGCCACACAGTAACAAACGGAATTTCCACTCACCTAAGCAGCCTGGCCAACCTTCCAACAATTCAATAACTTCTACACCTACGAACAACTTTCAAACACTCCCAGATAAACCCATGTCTACTATCACATCTGGAAGTGCATCTACTATTCTTAAAAATCCTGTCAGTGTACCACAACAGTTAATTGTTCCTGTCAGTATTGGCTCATGGAAGGGGAAAGCCATTGTGGACACGGGTGCAAGCTATACCCTCATCCATGAGACTCTGTGGAAGAATCTTGTTCAGTCACCTAGTGATCTCCAACCTTGGACACTGGGACCCCTGTATTTGGCTAACGGGGAAGCCGAGGTTCCTCTTGGTTGGCTGAATGTTGCAATTGGCCTCCATGACCAAGTGTTCACTATGCCAGCTGCAGTTCTAGGCTCCAAAGCTCTGGCGTATGCAGTAGTCCTTGGACTGGATTTTATCTTCTTTAGTGGTTTACAAATAAATGTAATCGACAAAAAATATGCCTTCAAATCTACCCCTGATGTGGATTATCCATTTCAACCAGGTAGTGCAAGTGTGCCTGAGAATAGACCCAGGAAAGGAAAGCACCAAGGTAATACCCACCAGAGTGTTTCTCTCTTGAGTTCAGTTCCTCCTCCTCAACCCCAGCTTGCATTTAGCATAGATGACATGGACATTCAAAACTTTATTGACAATGCTGTGAATGAAGCCCATCTACCAGCTGATGGAAAAAGC
The DNA here is from genome assembly GCF_018812025.1 of Megalobrama amblycephala. Taxonomy (NCBI): domain Eukaryota; kingdom Metazoa; phylum Chordata; class Actinopteri; order Cypriniformes; family Xenocyprididae; genus Megalobrama; species Megalobrama amblycephala. Next base: position 30,485,469 of record NC_063045.1, read on the forward strand.
CAGCTACGTCAAGTCCTGGAGGCCAATCCACAAGTGTGTGCACTTAGACCTGGTCGCACTGATGTTCTCCAACATCATATTTACCTCACCCAGCAAGTACCAATAAAACAGAGACCATATCGTATGTCTTCTACCAAACAAGCTGTTGTGGAAACACAACTGGAAGAGATGTTGAGTGCTGGCATTGTGAAACCTTCCCATTCCGGCTGGGCCTCACCGGTCGTCCTTGTCCCCAAAAAAGATGGGAGCCTCCGGTTTTGTGTAGACTACCGTAAGGTAAATGCTATTACTGAAAGTGACGCATATCCACTGCCAAACATCACAGAGATCTTGGAATCTCTCTCTGGAGCTGCCATTTTTTCCACTATTGATTTGAACAGTGGATACTGGCAGGTGTCCATGGACCCTGAAAGTATAGCAAAGACAGCGTTTATTACCCCATTTGGACTATTTCAGTTTGATGTTATGCCGTTTGGATTGAAAAATGCCCCAGCTACTTTCCAGAGACTAATGGAAATGGTCTTGGGTGAACTACGTGGTCAGAACTGCTTTGTGTATATAGATGATATTATCATCTATTCTCCAACTATCGAACAGCACTTCCTTGACATCCAGAGTGTTCTTCACAAACTGCAAATTGCTGGTCTGACTATCAACCTTAAAAAAAGCAAATTCTGTCTGCAGGAATTAACATTCTTAGGCCATGTTGTGAGTATTCAAGGCATCTCTGCTGACCCCAACAAAGTTGAGGCTATTCGTACTTACCCAGTCCCAAGAAACCTCAAGGAGGTCCAGCGATTTCTTGGTTTGGCCGGATGGTACCACCGGTTTGTCCCACACTTCTCCCAGCTCGCTGAACCCCTTAATGCCCTGAAGAAGAAAGGCAAAGTTTTCCAGTGGACGCTACATTGTCAGCAGGCATTTGAGCAGTTGAAACTAAGCTTGATGACACCTCCTATCTTGGGACATCCCAATTTACAACATCCTTTCATTGTCTACACAGACGCTAGTGAGACCGGTCTGGGTGCTGTGTTGACACAGAAGGACCATGGAAAAGAGGAAGTCATAGCCTATGCAAGCAGAGCTTTGAATAAAGCTGAAGTGAATTACTCTGCAACGGAAAAGGAGTGTTTGGCAGTAGTTTGGGCTCTGGAGAAGTGGCAGCATTATCTTGAACACAAGTTGTTTACTGTTGTTACTGACCACTCTGCACTGCAGTGGGTGATGGGGTCCACCAAGACCTCCAGTCGTTTGATTAGATGGGCTCTGCGACTGCAGAGATTCGATTTCATTGTCGAATACCGGAAGGGAAGGCTAAATGTGGCACCTGACGCGCTCTCTCGAATCCCCATCAGTGTCAGTTGCAATTTGTATGCCAGCCACAAGGAGCCAGAAGATCTCCCAATCTCTTTGGATAAGATCTGGGAAGAACAGCACAAAGACTTGGTGATCATGAAAATATTACAAACTATGGCAGAAGGTGATGCCAACTTGAAAGAGCAATATGAGGTATTAGAAGACAAGCTTTACCGTAAAGCTCACCTGGCTGACAACCAGCTGCATTATCGTGTGTGTGTTCCCAGTATCCTCATTCCACAGATCCTTCAGCATTACCATGCCAGTCCCTTGAGTGGTCATGGAGGAATTTATAAGACCTATAAGAGAATTCAAGAAGTGGCTTTTTGGCCAGGAATGTGGAATGATGTCAAGCAGTGGGTAAAGAGATGCATAAAATGTCAACAACTTAAGAATGACAACCAAAAACCTGCTGGAAAAATGCAACACACTACTGTCCATCACCCCAATGAAATGCTAGGTGTGGACATAATGGGGCCCTTACCGTGCAGTTCCAATCGAAATGAATATCTCTTAGTCTTTGTTGATTACTTCACGCGTTGGGTTGAAATGTTCCCCATGAGAAATGCCACTGCCCAAACAGTTGCTGCCATTTTCAGGAAGGAAATTCTGACCAGGTGGGGTGTACCTGATTTCCTGTTGTCTGATAGAGGGACACAATTTGTGTCATCTGTATTTAAGGAGGTCTGCGAAAAGTGGAATGTAACGCCTAAACTGACTACTGCATACCATCCTCAGACCAATATGACTGAGAGAGTCAATCGCACCCTTAAGTACATGATTGCCGCCTACCTGGATGAAAATCACAACAAGTGGGATCAATACTTGCCAGAGTTCAGATTTGCCATCAATTCTGCTGTCCAGGAGACTATAGGAATGACCCCTGCTGAACTGCAACTTGGAAGAAAGCTGCAGGGTCCAATGGACAAACTCCTCCAAGGAAAAAACCTTACTCCTGATGTGCCAGCATACGATGTTGTTCATTGTTTAACTCAGCTTCAGTCCAAAGCTGTGGAAAACAGCAAAAAAGCTCATGTTAGACAAACGAGAAACTACAACAAACATCGACGAGATCTAACATTTAAAGAGCAAGACCGTGTGTGGATAAGGAACTTTCCACAGTCTAGCGCAAAAGCTAAATTCACTGCTAAACTAGCCAGGAAATGGAGAGGTCCTTACCGTGTAATAAAACAGCTGGGTCCACTCAATTACCGCGTGGCACTGGAAACTACGGGGGAAGATGTCCGCACAATTCATGTGTGCAATATGAAACAGTGTTACCCGACAGCTGAAGAATTAGAGTCCCAAGGCAAGGAAAAACTCCTAAAAATATTCCAAGACACCTCTGATGAAGAAGAGGAGTTTCAGGGATTTTAATGCTTAAAATCTTCAACCATGGGTTGTTTTTCCAGGGGAGGGGAATGTGACGGTTTTGGAATTATACCGCACTGTTAAAAAAATTAAAAAAATAAATAAATAAATTGTCATAATCAGTCGGGAGAAAGGCGTGACTGATTGAACGGAAATACCTGAATAAAAGAGGAAGTGGAAGGAGCAACGGGAGTAGTGAGTGACGTGTTGAGTTTGCATGAGAGGGCGGCCAACAATAGTGGCTGAGTCGCGGGCTGTTCAAATTATGTGCACGCCTGGTTGCTGCGTTTAATTATGCACATGCCGTTGTGATGGATCTTCCTGGCGCGGATGACCACAGGTGCTGGATCCTATCGCTTCAGTGTTTGTCCGCTGAGCTCGCTTGATCCTTCGTCACCGGGCTGTTTGCAGAGCGTTGCCTGGCATGGACGGAAGGCTGCCGGTTTCTGTTGTTTCCGTCTTCAGTTCACCGTACACAGAGGAATTAATTGCTGCACTGTCATATCGCCCCACCGATGTCGACTGCTGAACTGTTGGGTCTTAAAACGGCCGAGTCCCGCCTCAACTCAACTCAGGTATCCCCTAACGTACCAATAACGCACTTTAAAAAAGTCCAAAAACTTCCCCGACATTATTCGCCTCAGTACAAGAGACACACACACACACACACACACACACATACACACACACACACACACACATTAATTTTCTTTATCTTTAAAGCTTTTCTTGTTTTTTTTTCTTTCTGGGGTAAAAACGTTTGATTTTTGAACTGTTGTTTTTCTGAATATTTTGATTATTGAAATTTTGTTTGTTGTTGGTTTATTGAAGTGTTTTGCCAACCTTAATGTTTGGTTTTGTGATATTATTTTTTTTTTTTGATTGAGACACGAACTCTTAACCCCCTGGTTTAATTGCGACAGCCTATATCAAAGGGACTTTTTTGCAATTGTGTCATTGTCTGGATTTTCTCTGTGAAAGTGTTTTTCCAACTCTGACCTTACAATTACAATTTGATAAGATTGAAATTGTGTTGGATGTTTTTTGTGAATTCCAATATATTGTTTTGACATTTAAATTGTGTAACTGGTGGTTTGAGTTTATCCTGGGTTAAACAGTTAATTTAATGTGGTAGATTTGAGTCTGCCTGGCGCCCGAATTAGCAAAGATTTTGAATTTATTTAATTAAAATTCCAATAGTTTAGGGTACCACCGTTACAAACCTGTTAACTTTCTCCCCCTTTTGAACCCATACCCAAGAAATAACATACTTAAACTAAAATAAATCATTCATGATGCCTGTGGACTACAAGCATAACTGTGGTCTCATTTGAAAGAAAACCAGTGTTGGGGGTAACGCATTACAAGTAATGCGAGTTATGTAATCAGATTACTTTTTTCAATTAACTAGTAAAGTAACACATTACTTATAAATTTACAACAAAACATCGGAGTTACTTTTTCAAATAAGTAACGCAAGTCACTTTGTTTTCCCATTTATTGACTGACAGCTCTCCTGTCCCCATGTTGAGTGAAACCGGGAGTAAGTGCAGAGGTGTTGTGTGTGAACATGATGCTTATTGTAGCTCTAGACTAAATGTGATCATACATTTACTCATCTCACTGGCACAAAAACTGATTCAGTGTTGCTCAAAATGAAAAAAAAAAAAAAAAAGTAAAATACCTGCAATAATTAATTTAATTCATTATGTTAAATAACACAGATATAGTATATGTATTTATTCTCACTTTATTAACCAGTATCTTTGCTGCTGACCTTCAATGATCCAGTTCAACCATACAAATAAGCAGAAATGATTTTTTTTTATTGCTGAAGTAAGAGTTTCTCCTCCTATTCTTTTACAGAATGGCAGCACAGCTGAAAGGTTTGTTTGAGTGGCCCCCTCTACTGTACAAATGTGATTTGCATTTCCTTCAGCCTGAGGTTTTTTCGTTTCACTTTTGATGTGAAAATGCCTTTACGTTTTGCCAAAAATAGAATTTTTTGTTGTTGTTGTTGTTATTAAGAAACAAACAAGCAAGACCAGCCAAGGTGAGAAAAAGTAAACTCATTACGTTCCATAATGTAAATGCAATGCATTAATTTCCATAAAAAGTAATTAAGTAACGCAATTAGTTACTTTCTTTAGGGAGTAACACAATATTGTAATGCATTACTTTTAAAAGTAACTTTCCTCAACACTGAAGAACATACTTGATTTGTTGTCAAGTCAGAATGTCTGAATGATCATTTATTTGTTTATCTTTTTGAGAAGAACTAACAACTAAAAGTTTTTTAATCTTAAATGCAAAAGTTTGTTATCCACAATCCCTTGGCTACAAAAATGCATGCGGTGGGAAGCTGAAAATGACAAAATGTAGAAATATTCATATCACAAGTAAGCCTTTTGTAGCATTTGAAGCAGAAAGCTGGACCTGCTTCAGAGATTTTTGGACACAGAAGATGTGGACTTGAAGAGCACTACTGTATTTTCAAGTCTCTCTAATATCCAATATGGTTTCCCTGATGTGTAGAACTATATGGTCAGTGTAGTCATGCAGAAAAATGAAACAAAACCAGATTAAACCAGCCAACCTTTGAATTTTTGAAAGCCAAGCACTTGGCCTCTCTTAAATAGAGTTTCAGACTGCTTTAATAATACTTCTTCTCAAAAACTGTTATAAATGGGAAAGATGGATGATTCTGAGAAAGCCCTTGGATCTAAATGCTTCAAGGATTCTCCCCATTTTTACATTTTGAAATGTTAATGAAAATAAATGCTTACCTTTTTGCATACATTACCATGCATTTTTGGTTATGAATGGGGCAAAAATCCTATATTCGGCTAGGTAGACTTTTTTCTTCCTCATACCCTTGCTGTTAATCAGCAAAACCATGGAAAATCATAAATATGTATTTATGGTAATTAATGCATTCCTGAATCAAACTCAAAAAGCAAAGTACTGAGAGTGTAGTGATCCATTAATTTACATTATTTAAATGCATGCACAACATTTACATTGTTGTCATTTCCCAAGAAAATACAGAAGTTGGGTCATATATTCCAGGACAACAAAAACAGTAAACAAAATTAGCCTATTTATTACTCGCTGTTGATCATCACATGACCTGACAGTTAAGTTAAAACCTGATAGGAGCATTAACATACGCTAACAAAATCCTTTTGTATCAGTGCTGTCTTTCAATTCCCCGTTTCTCTTTCAGACCTTTTGGTAGCTGTTTCAAAATCATCCTGCCTAATGCGTTGAAACTTTCCCTGTAATTACGGAATTTTAGGAACATGGGTCAGTGACATATAAGAGTGTCCACAATAAAGAAATGGAAAACTCATTTAACAAAATCTTTAAAAACATGTGAAGTTCAATCATGACAACTCTCAGAATAGTATTAGCATGTTATTGAATGTGGCAATGTTAATGTATTTAGCATTGGTGGACTAGATCTGCTACGCTGATGCGGAGTAAGTATGGACTTGCTACTGCTGATAGATACACGGACGCTCTGCTGTGAGCATGTGAGATATGCTGCTGCTGCTGCATGAATAGATATACATAAAAAAATTGCGACTTTATATCTCACAATTCTGACTTTACAAAACTGACAATTGTGAGATATAAACTAAGAATTGTGAGATAAATGAGAAACTCTGACATTTTCCTCACAATTGTTAGTTTATAACTATATAATTATGAGAAAAAAGTCTGAATTGTGAGATAAGTCGCAATTGTTTTATTCCATGGTGGACAGAAGTGGACACATTATTATTTATTTTCAAGGTAAAATATATTTTTATTTATAATATCATGAATTGATTCATTATATATCATGAATTGATTCATTAATAATGATACCTTTTTTTTTTTTACTTGAAAAACAGTCATGAGGGTCATCTCTATATCATTTCCTTTTTTATTTTGTTCTTATGCATGTTGGTATCACCTTCATACATTTAACAAGGAGTGAAACAGGTTTGTTAATAAAAAAATAAAAAACAAATATATATATATATATATATATATATATATATATATATATATATATATATATATATATATATATATATATATAAAAAATAATCATAAAATATTATGCCAAACTACTTAAGGTTTTCTCTTTTTTTTATTAAAAAAATCTTTAAAAAAAACATTTTTCTTTATGCCTCAAAATATTACCATAAATTGTAATTCAGAAATTAAAAACTTGATCATCATAAAAAAAAATGCATTGTATACAGGTATGAAATGCATATTTGAATAAATGTAAAAAAAAATAATAATAAAAAAAAAAAATAAGATGTGTGCCATGTCACTGACCCACATACTCTTTTGTCTTTTGACGTTTAGGCGGAAGGTATTGAAAGAAAAGGTATAGAGGAGTCATGTGACACATCTGATAAATTGCACTAATAAAAAGGGTTATTGCCAAGGCTGTTTCTACTTCCCCAAGCAGTGTTTTTCATCTCCCAACCTCTAAATAACACACAGCACACATTCCAGGACACAGCACGTCTATTACTTGCAAATGTATCATAACCCGGTTTGATCAACGGCTAAATGTAGCCCTGTATGGCATAAATATTTCATAGGGCTCTTTATTAGCAATATGGTGCAAAACTGGTTCCATTTCTCTTGTAATTCTTGCGAATAGTGTCTCAGCCACAGGTGGAAGGGTCATCGTTTCATGATTCGTACCTCCTTCATACCTTCAATGCGACAGGAACAGCTAAAGCTTCGGTGAGCATGATTGATGGAGGTTCATTTGTTGCCTTCAGGCTTGCTATGAAGGGCCAGCGTTAGACTGAAGCTGAAAACCCGGATAACAGATGAGGCCATGACTGCTGTGACCTTCCCGGACGTTGATATTTCATGCCAAAATCGGCACTGTCCCCACCGCCGCCTTCTCGCAATCCCATTCTGTGCCACATTCCAATTTGAGAGCTGAATCTGAGGGGGAGCGATGTGGCAAAGTGTGACAGTAGGCAATTACAGGACTGGGTTTACGCAGGTGAGATTGGACCACGTAAAGCTTCAGATCTATGACTGACAAAAACAATGACAAAACGAAAGGTCATCCTGTCTTTCAATTCAACTTTAGCATGTAAAACATACAATAGATCGAGCCTAAAATGTTGAAGAAGCTTGTTGTATTTCCATGAAAAAAAAAAATCAGTCTAGTATGAGTATAGCCTTACAGATCTCACATTTAGCCAGACAAAGAACTAACTAGCTAATAATGCTAATGGGAGCCCAATGCTAATGCGACCCGCAAATCCACTGCTACTCTGAGGGTACTCTGTTTACATGACACTATTTTAAACTAAAATCTAAAAACTTTTTTTGCGTTTTGGCCATTCATTTACATGACAATGGCATTTTAGGAACCTGAAAACGCAAGTTTTTGAAAACAATACCATTTATTGTCTCCATGTAAACTAGAAAAACTCAAATTTGTGAAAATGGTGATGGCATGCACATGCATATTACGTGTTCAGTTTATAGGCGCATAGTGCTTCTTGTGACATCGCCAACTACTGGCCTGGCATGAATAATACTGCGTTTTTAGATGTTTTTGCAGATCCGTATGAACGGGGATCGTTTTAAAATATCTGACTTCCGCCAGACTGCCTTCCATATTCATTTTACGTCATTTCAATTCAAGGGGGCCTGGCGGAAGCTAGATATTTTACTTTAGAACTTGTTAAATACGGATATTTTTCATACACAAATGCATCGCTTCACTTTAGAAGGCCTTTATTAACCCCCGGAGCCGTGTGGACTACATTTATGATGGATGGATGCACTTTCTTCAGCTCATACTTGTTGGTCTCGTTCACTGCCATTATAAAGCTTGGATGTGTCAGGATAATTATTAATATAACTCCGATTGTGTTCATCAGAAAGAAGAAAGTCATATACACATAGGATGGCTTGAGGGTGAGTGAAGCTTGGGGTAATTTTCATTTGAAAGTGAACTAATCCTTTAACCACAGACCTCATTTGAGCCATTTAACCCAAAAAATCCTTCAAAAATGCATCGAATTTAGGACGATGGAATCGAAAGTGCTAAAATGCGAACTCCTCTTCAGGTATATAGTGACAACAGTTAATGGACATTGTATGACCTTGAATGTTGCCAAATGTGATTGCACCTTTAGTCCTACATATTCTAGCATGTGAAAGCCAACACAGTTAGTAATATTAGTGAAGGTTGTAAACTAATTCAAAAGTTAGAATCCTTGCTAACCTCATCATTGTGAAAGCAGTGAGGGCTAGAGCAGCAGTGGTGTATTTCTGGAACATAAAATATGGCCATTTTTCATTTCCCCTCAAGCAATTAGTAGCCTGTTTCCTCTAACCTGTAGAAATGTGCTGACCTGAAACACAAGTCTGATTAATTAGTACAGCTGCACACATACGTCATTAAGTAGAAAGAAATGCGTGAAACAAGACCAGATGAAATCAACCATCTGTTGATTGTGTTTGATGCTTATAAATAAGTTGTTTTAGCTACACTGCTAGTGTAAGGAATCTTCTGTTACCAGGCAACCTGGAAAAGTGGCCATTGAGCATTCTGTGGAGAGACCAACATGAAAAACGTAATAGTAGCCTGCAGATGTTACCAAATGCCAATGGACATGTTTCCCATTGGTTCATCTCTAATAGTGAATCAAGTGTGCAGCTGTCGCCAGGTACAAAGCTCTCCCGGTTTGTTTGTCCAAGAAAAGGGTCATTTTTCATCCCTACAGATATAAGTCCATAATTATAAGTCAAGATGTGGATTGTCAGATTTTCATCTTGTCCAAAAGAAAGAATCAATCAATCAATCAATCAATCAATCTATCTATCTATCTATCTATCTATCTGTCTATCTGTCTATCTGTCTATCTATCTATCTATCTATCTATCTATGTGTCCGTCTGTCTAACTATATATAGTTTGCCATAGCACAACTGCCCACTTTTTACAATCTGATGAATTCCTGAGGAATAAAAAACCCGCCTAACCTGCTTTTTCCATTGAATATCCTTTTTCACTCACAAAATGCCACATTATGTAACGTCGTTGACTGCAATTAATGAAGCCTGTGCTGATAAAGAGGTGGTTTGTGCTTACAGACTTCTCCAACTCTTTTCTCTTTGACAGACTGGTTGCTTTTGCACCACAAATAGAGCGCTATTAAATTATTGAGGGTATGGTCTGAAAAACAGCAGGGGCAAGCGAGGAGAGAGGCGCAACCTTTCATTGAGTTCCTCTGATCTCCAGCAAGACAGAAACAACATGTTCACGACAAACAGAACCCACGCACATGACGAACCCGGCCGAATTAGAGTTTTTCACAATCGCTTTGGCTCAATTCTCGAATGAGACTTTTTCTCAAAACAATAAGTTCAGGTCTCTGAACAATTAGTTTCTTGTTCACATCAGAATTTGCACATGTTTTGGCATGTGTGCATAAGAGTAAGTACAATTATCTACATGGCCTGTTGATCAAAACTGATGAGTTCTCAGTGAAACTGTCAAACTCTTCACAACTTCTAAACATCCTTTCATCGTGTGAGCCTCCACATGCAAAATGATCCATTCAGGTATCTGTCAGACATGCATGTATATTCCATAAATACCTGTGATATGGAATATTTATAATGTCTGCTGAATTGGCAAATGGCCTGCCATTGTAATGAAATAAAATCTTACCAATCAACCAATCAAGTTTGGAAGCATACAGTTTGTTATATGGAGTTTGCCCTGCACAATCACTACCATTTTTGAACATGGAGGAACATCTAAATCCCTAAACAGCAACAGCAGTTTATTTTTGTAGAAATGTGTTACATATAAACTGAAAATACACAGTTGCTTGTTGTGGAAGAGCAATGGAAAGATATGTTAGATTGTGTGGTGTTAGGGGAAGACGTACTGTATAGAATATATAAAAATGAACAAGCATCTGTGAATTTTCAGTTTAAATGTAACACATTTCTACAAAAATAAATGTGCTGTGTAAATAAAAATGTTTGGTCCCACTTTATATTAGGTGTGTTTACTTTATACTAACATTTATTGTAAATGAATAATTTAATACAATGCACTTATTATGTGCATACATGTTTTTACATTGTACTTATTTAAAAAAAATAAAGATAAAAATAAAACTGCTTAATTACACTGTTGCGTTTTCCCTTGTCCCTTAACCCACCCTTAAAAATACCCATACCACCAAACCTGTCCCTAACCTTACCCGTATCCACTTCAAAAAGTGTTTTGCAATACAATATAAATACAATAAGAACACTGTACTTATTTTTTGATGTAAGTACATATTCGATAAGGACACCTAATATAAAGTGTGACCAACTGTCCATTTTCTATTTTTGTACTACAGTATTGACTTTTCCTACCTACTGTTGAAATCTGTATCTAAAAAGACACAAGAGCATTCAGCTAGACAAAACTGACATTCTTGTATAATGTAGAAAACACATACAATTTGTATATAACAAATATTTCCATAGTGAAAAAACATCTAAACATTTTGACCAATGTGGCTCACACTTTTTATATTGGTTGCACTGGCTAATTTACTGACACAATTAGGTTTTGAAGAATGAATTAAATGTTTTTGTTGAGTAACTTAGTTTTGCAGACATGCAGTAGAGCAGTGTTTCCCCAACCCTGTTCCTGGAGGCACACTAATGCCGAGTTCAGACTGAACGATTTTCAAAGTAGTCGGGTCACTGTTCTTTTCACACTGCATGACTATCTTGGACAACATTCAGTCGCTGCTGTGTTCAAAGTGCACGATGGATCGGCGACAGAAGGTTTCACACTGCATGGCTTTACAATAGGAAGAATCGCCGACAACTCTGTCTGGCACGCAAACTACGTTTCACAACCAAACACACGCGAGACACGACAAGGAAACAACGCGATATCACGCATTCAAGACCGGAGTTCTCACGTGAGACTGGCCCTGCGTCTCAATCAGCTCCCTAGCTCCCTAGGTCGTGAATCAGTATATAATGAAAGTGAATGTGGCTGATACCCTGATCAGTGCCCTGACTACTAAACTAGGGAGCTGATTGAGACATACGGTGGGATTATTATTTAAAATAGTATCCCGCAAGAAGCTTGAAATACAAATTGCCTGTGCGCTGATTTGCAGCGAAAAACAACAAAAAGAAAAGAAGAATATAGAGGAGGATATGTTTGGGGAGACGCGAAGAACAAGGATTGTGTGTTCTGCAACGACAGTTGGAGCTAAATACATAACTTTTCAATGTGCTGCTGTTGCGGATGGTCAAGCAAATGTTTGTGCTTTGGTTCTGTTTGATAGAATTGTAATGTTTATGTACGAAGCCATGCTTGCTGATATTGTGGTCTGTAACTCCTCCCCAAACTCGCCGCTGCTCTGTATCTTGCTCTCTCATTGGCTGTCAGTCATCGCCGATGTAGTTTTCAGTCAGAACACTTTTCACACAGCAGGATTTTGAATCGCCGACAGGTCCAGATATTTAGCATGCCAAATATCTCACGGGCGTCGGCGATTCTCTCAGATCGCGTCTTTGCTCGTTCACACTGCGTGATTGTCACTCGCGTGAACGAGCACCGATTTGCCTGTGATTTCGGGCATTTGTCGGCGATTTCTCAAAACCTGTCGGCGAGCCAAAATCGGGGCTAAAATCGTGCAGTCTGAACTCGGCTTTTAACAGTGCACATTTTCCAAATCTTCCTAATCAAACACACCTGATTCAACTCATCAGTTCATTAGTAGAAACTCCAAGACCAGAAATATATGGTTCAGATAAGGGAGACATTCAAAAAGTGTACTGTTGGTGTGCCTCCAGGAACAGAGTTGGGAAACACCACAGTAGAGTTCTGATGTTCCAGCGACCAGTTGTTACAATGACAGTTTGAAAATGTGCCAAAGCTATTGAGAAAAACTGTGTTACTGCCTCAAACTTTGCAATCAATCAAGACTCTAAAGCTGGAAAAGGATGCTGGCACACAGTATACTACATATAAGATGAATCCATATTACGTTATTTAACCGTTAAAGTGTCCTCAGCGTGAACGAAGATATTTCCTCTCAAGAAGTGTCAAGAGCTGTCATTAAAACATCTTTGCTTTGGACCAGCCTCCTGATGAGTCTCCCGAACATCATAATCCGGCCCGGCAGCAAGAGAGATGTGATCATTATTATCTTAAGACCAAAGCCATCTGCCTACAAGCTTTGACATTGAGGGAGAAAACCAGTAAATTGGATTTTGTCAGGTATTATCTGTTAGAGAGATGTATGGAAAGCCCTGGATACAGCCAAGAGGGTAAACAAGAGCAGCAAGGAGAGAAATAAAGATTGCGTGGCAGACATTTGTGAAAAATGACCCCTTGTGTTTAAATCTGGGGGAAAAGGGATGAAATATTGCAGGGGAATTTTGATTGACTGGCTTTTGTTTGCTCTGGCTGTCAAAGATTAGACCCCACGAAACTGAAAGGAAGAAGACTAAGATGAGATGCACTTTGAGGAAGTACAACTCGTAAGATGTCATGTTATGATAACATTTCATTGATCACAGAGGCAGCTGAGGAATTATGATGATTTGAAGGAAATATAATACACTTGTATTCTGACACAAGGCAATATTAAGTAGCCTACAAAGGATACAGACTGATTAAATTTAAAAAATAATAATAATAAACACACAAACTACAGCTGAATGTATCATAAGCGGCACTGTAATATATTAGGTCAATGAACCTTTAACACAATCATCCTCTGAACATCTTGTTTAAAAGGCAGCAGTGATAAATGACATGAAAGCTGTTGGGTACTCTCACTTTAGGTACAGAAAGCACTGAAGCTGGTAAGTGAATAAAGGGCATCTGAGACCATATCAGAATATCAATGTATCACTAACAAATAAGCAAACAATACATAAAAACCAGGTGATTCTTCAATATCAGCAGATAAGTGGGAAAACCAATATGCAAAATAGTTATCTATCTTTGTTCTACGGTATCTACCTACCTACCTGTCTGTCTGGCCCATTCTGAGAACATTTATTTCAAGACCCATAACTGCATAAGACACAACTGAGGTATTCTTGTTCTTTGCTTGACGTGCGATATCAACTAAAGCTAAAAACCTCGACTTCTAACAACATAATATGTTGCAGTAGGGCCATGAATAGGCCACATGTGCATTTGTGTAGAGAAAATTACTGAAATACAATAACGTGATCGGAGAAACACTCTGAATCTGTCTCCCCTGAGAAGCGAAGCCAAAAGTTACAAATCAGCGTGAACGATTAATATTTCAGTAGCCATTAAAGACATCATTATTGGAAGCCACAAGACTCCAACTGCAGATTAAACTCACTGTACTTTTGCTAGTCATTTTAGAAAATCTGATATTTATGAAGGCATAATGAACCGGTAGGGTTTCATCCATCATAACTCAGCCTGCTCTAGGAAGAGTACTGAGACGTAACCAATGGTTTAAGTTCTAAAACTGCATACTTTACAATAAAATAACACTATAATTTCATAATGTATTATGCTAAGAGTTTTCTTGTTAAAAACACTGGCTGTCAACTATCCTGTCGAGAGCAATCCTCTCATTACTACAAGTCTTTTTTGGCTTGTGTATCCTCCATCAGAAGAGAAAAACGTATTAAATTCGGTGTTACAAGAAGTGGGTGACTACAGTAAGTGAACATACAAATTACCTCAGGTACGACAACCATCGAAGCGTCGCTCCAAAGCAGCTTAAAATAACAAAAGAGATCCAGCATCTGATGTTAAAACAAAAGCCTTTGCAAATGAATATTTGTTCCCCATCGTGTAGGACAAAAACATGTCATATTCATAAGATGGATGGTATTAAATCTACAAATACTTCAGGCACGGCATGCCAAGGCCACCGGAGTGCCTAATCAATTGAGATGTTTGGTTTCAGGTACAGATTGTGACTGTGCATAATTTAACAAGCTTCTTGATTGCGAGCCAAGTCGGTGGTGGCATTTTGCCGTGTTTTTGGTACCATTACTATCAATGCTGGAGGTCCTTTAGATCTTCATTATTTGGGCTATAGTCATGCACTTCTTGATTGAAGTGTTCGCAAATGGCTTCTGCTATTAGTGAGTAATGTCACTTGATGCTGAATGAGGTGGGGGTAAATAAAGCGTGATAGATGTAGAGAGGTCTTTGTCACCTGCCCTTGGATTGTCAAGCTCCACCATAAAATACAACATAAAATACAAACTGCACAGCGCTTATGTTTAGAATATAAAAAAATGCTAAAATAAGAAGTAGTTCACCCAAAAATTTAAATTCAAATTATTTTTTCAATTATAAGCAGCATTTTGGGAGCCTGAAAACGCAACGTTTTGAAATCAGGTTTCAAAGTGCAAGTTTTGGAAAACAATACCGTTATCATCTCCATGTAAACTACAAAAACGTGAATTTGTGAAAACGAAGACATCATGTGTATGCATACATGTCTGTAGCCACGTAGTGTTTCTTTACAAAGTGACATCGCCAACTACTGGCCTGGCATGAATAATACAGCGTATTTTGGACATTTTCATGGATCCGTGTGAACAGGGATTATTTTGACAACGTTGTTGTCATTATGCAAAAACAGAAAAGAAAAACTTTTTAATACATCATTCTTGTGTAAACGTACCCTTGGACTATGATCGGTCCTGTTGCAGATGGGTTTGGCTGAACTGTGTTGAGATTGACACTGTGAGAGCTCATTCAAAATCAATCAAAAGACATTTTTTCTCATTTTCAGTGTTGACAGTCACACAAATTGCCTTTCAAGGGACAGAACGATATCTGATTCATTAAGTAATCTTGCTTTTCAGTCATTTTTTCCCCTCAGTGAGAGCAAGCTTGCATAATTGAACTGAACCTTATGGCCCAATCTCACTTACTCAATGGTTGCACCAGTGAATAACAATTTAAATTAAATTCTTTTTCATTTAAAATTAGGGGTCTCAAATTCAAATGACCTGTGGTCCACTAATCGAGTAGTGTTCCCATTTTGAGGCCATTTGAACAGTTACAACAAATGCAAGTGTTTTACAACCATGTATTTTTTTTATTATTATTATTGGTGCAGTTACATAGTTCAGCTCATTTCATCCTCATACCTGCTCTGCTTGTTTAGTGGAGTAATGGTGCTTGAGATTATACTCACTGGAGGTAGCATTACCATTAAGAGACCAGAAACATAATGAGCTTGCTTAAATTTGTAAGGTCTAAGGGGCTATTTACACAACACTGATTTCAACTAAAAACGGAAACTTTTATGTTTTGGCCATTCATTTATATGAGGGGGGCCTAAAAATGTAAGCTTTTGAAAACAGGTTTAAAAGTGCAAGTTTTTACTGTTACTGTTCTCGTCTCCATGTAAACTACAAAAACGTGAATTTGTGAAAACGGTGACATCATGAACATGCGTATTAAGTGTTCAGTCTATGGGCACGTCAACTTCAGATGACAGTAACCAACTACTGGCCTGACATGAATAATACAGTGTTTTAGCCGTTTTCTCTGATCCATGTGAACGGGGATCGTTTTGACAAGCTGTCGTCTGTATGTGAAAAAAGCAAAGGACAAACTCTTCCATTTTAAGTACGTCATTGTTGTGTAAAAAAAAAATATATATATAATATTGCAGCATTTAAAACATACTTGAGGGCCATATGAAATGTGGCCATAGTACAAGACCAACATATCTCTCAAAAGTACTAATTCTTTATGGTAAAAACTATTATTAATGTAATAATTCCTTACATTTATATAGTGCTTTTTCTGGGCACTTTACATAGCACTTTACATATGGAAAGGGGAATCTCCTCAACCACCACCAATGTGCAGCATCCACCTGGATGATGCAATGGCAGCCATATTGTGACAGAACGCCCACCATACACCAGCTTATTGGTGGAGAGGAGACAATGTGGGGGGAAAAAAACTGAGTGCATGTTTAAAGAGGAGCTGATGGATGTAGTACTCAAGAGGTAACCTTTGTCTTATTGCTTGTTTCCCATAAAATCCCTTCCAGAAGAACTTTCTAAAGACTAAGGGCAAAGCCTTTCGATTCACTTATACATCAAACACAAGAATCAATGCTTGGTTCAAACACAAGATAGCATCTTTATCTTGCACACCAATCTGTTCAAGATTCTTGACCTTTACTTTATTCTGAAACTCTTGTGGTTTCAAAGAGCATGCATGCTTTTCAATACTCTTTTTATTATGTATAAATCCACTGTTATCTTTTACAGTGGGGAAGCCAACAAGAGTTTGAACACAGCAGTAAAAAACAACAACAACAACAACAACAACATGACTTTTGTAAAAGCACCCAGTCTATGAGATTGCTGCTGTTTATTGACCATTAAGAAGTGAAGAATAAAATCAGTTCGCTGATCACTTTTATAAGTAATCAGATGATATTTGCTTGGATGGCAATTAAAAAAAAAAAAAATCAAGGGACCAGAATGTCATACACTTGGCCTCTTTTGATTTAAGGCATTTAGAAACTACTCAGAACACCCTAGCAACTACATAGCAATGTGCTGAAAACCAACACGAACACTTTAACAACCACACTGCAAAGCCCTAGCAACAGATGCCCTATGCCCAGATCAGCCTAGAAACCACTTAGCAACATGCTAAAATAAAAAAAACCTTAGCAACCACATAGTAAAGCCAAAGACTATAGAATAACACAAGACGTGACGTTAGAATCACCGGTTTCTATAGAAACAGTCAGACTCGCGCCTCCGAAGAGACGCGCATTTAGGTCTGCGCATGCGCATTAGCTTGATACAGCCTGAATTTTTTTTTTTTTTTTTTTTTTTTGTCACGATTCGAGCGTTTGATGTTTCCCCATTCAAAGAGATTGCATGATGCCCAGAAGCAACCATCTAGAACACCCTAGAACTACTTAGCAACATGCTAAGAACATACTAAATACACATAGCAAAGCCCTAGCAACCACCCAGATCACACTATCAACCACATAGCAAGACACTGAAAACCAATCAGAACACCTTACAACAGCTTTGTAAAACCCTGGCAAACACAAAAACAGCCTAAAAACCTCACAGGAATGTACACTTTGCAACTATATACTGCTGTTTACTGATCATTAAGTTGTCAAGGCCCAAATCACCTCCTCATCAGCACAACAAATACTGATGGTAACAGCTGATGGCAACAGCTTTAAATGAGAAAGAGACACTGATTAAGAGGAAGTCACTGGGTTGCTAAATGAAGTATGGTCACAGCTGAATTGTTCTCACCCCTAACAGAGAAATAAGAAAAGATAGTTCAGGGTCACCAGGGAAAAAAGAGAGGTGAAGAAGGACATCAAGCAGGTGAATTGGTTTCTCCGCTGTAGGGAGGTGATTTCTCTGAAATGGAAACCTTTTATAACGGGGGCAGTGCATAGATAAAGCCCAGGATCTATTTATATAAAGAGCAGAGGTTCGAATGAATGGTTGTGCTCAACTTACAGACAACAAAAGGTGTGTTTTGTCGCAGAGACATCGAATAATAGTTCAGTATAAGTAAAAGTTCCTCTGGGAGATCAGGAAAAAAAATAGCTTTTTCAAAGTAACATTTCCACAAAGACAGGTAGGTTCAGCAAAATGTCAACAACTACATTAAAAGATGTTTCACTGGTACAGAACCTTAAATCCAAAGTCTTTAAGGTTAAATAAAGCTGCTTAATCTATACATGGGAAAACTGCAAAACGGATACTGTGTATATTATCAGTTCTTTCTCTTCAATTCTATGTCTTAAACAAAAGAAATGCATTTTATGATACAAATTAGTGCCATTACATTTTCAAATAAAAGTACTAATCTTCTGTGCTGTAAATTTTTACAAAATTGTAGTGTTGACTGCATTTATCAGTCGCAGAGTACATTTATACAACAACAATGTACTAAAAATGGAAATGTTTTTCCTTTGCGTGTTCCGCATATGGATGACAACATTGTCAAAATGATCCCAGTTCACAAGGATCAGAGAAAATGACTAAAAACACTGTATTATTCATACCAGGCCAGTAGTTGGCGATGTCACTTTGTAAAGAAACACTACATGCCTATTGGTCTCAGACGACGGAAACACTTCAGGATTTTTTAAAGTCGTCATCTGGTTGGTTGAATTCTACAGGATGTCCAGGAGACATGTTTGTTGTGTTCTTTAATGGTCCACCTAGAAACAAATGCCGTGACGCCAAGCACACTCGTGGAAGAAGAACGGAATATTAGGCTGCTGTCACTTTAAGACTAATGTAAGGATCCAGTATACTGATACACGTTTACTTGGATACTCACCAAGGCAAGCATTTTGAGATAAATTTGTGTGAATTTGTCTGTTCAAGCGCAAGGAGACAGGAAAAAAAATTGATTTTATTTATTGCTCACTGTCTGAGACCCGCAGATTTTCATACAGCTCATGCCAGTTCTTTTTCTTGTCTCCTTCGCTTGAATGCTTAAACTGGCACGTCTTGAAATCGCGTGCAAATGATAAACTTTTGTGACCATGCAGCAATGGCCTGATCAGGAAAGTCTTTCATGTTTAAATGCACACCTGTATCCACCATGTTAAGCACCAAACGAATGACAGGGTCCCCGCTGTTGCGTAAGGTCAATAAGAGGATGACATCTAGTGATAAAGACTAGTAATAAGATTAACGTCAATCAGATATTATGTTCAATGTTTGTGGAAATAAACATGGAAAAATGATTGATTCGTGGCTTTTGAGAATCGATATTGAATCAGTCACATTTTAAAAAATGATTAATCGATAAATCTTTTTTTTTTTTTTGCCCAGACCTATTGTCAAGAACTTACTCCCAAAATTAAGATTAAAGATGGTCGACTGGGTAAACCCAGCCTGATCTGCCGACGATTTGATTTTGCCCGGCAACTCAGTCTGGAAACCCATACATTCATCTCTACTGCTTCTGTTACACTTTTGCGGGAACCAATCACAGACTGGCTTATCCACCTTGCTCGCTATTGGTGGGTATAACACGATGACGATAGAGAAGCGACGGCAAGCACGACCGTCAATCCAATTCCTTTTAACCTCTCGTCAATGCTGAATGACTTTTTAGTTTAGCAAACAAATCGCTCACTTTCATGTTTTTTTTTTTGCACAACCTGCAAAAATCGCTCGATGCCATTGCTGCTTCTGCAAACCGCTGATCAATGCTGCAAACCAATACAAACTAAACCTGTCTGGAGTTTTCGCGTCGCTCTGCAAAGTACGTCACCCGGATCTGATTGATCACACCTCTTGTGCAGTAGAAAATACATAGCAGACTCCCCAGACCAATGTTCAATTTTAAATTGAGCTTGGTCTGGTGATAGCCAGACAAGAAAGATGGCTTAATTTAAGCTAAATCTGTAACTAACTTTGGTGTTAATTTATTTTACTAATACTTAAAATAATTAGCTGTAATTTGTTTTTTTACTGTTTATTTTATCCTACAGAACAAAAAAAAAATGGTTGGAGCTAAATTCTGCAGGACATTGGCCATTTGAGAGCAGGATTGGACACTCTTGAGTACAAGTGATTAGCAGGCTAGCTTCTGTCATTAACAACAATAGCTCATTTCAGGCAGATCCATATTAATTTCATTTTCCACTATTAAATGTTTAAAGAGTTGCAGTTTTTATTTGTACCAGTAATTGTTTCCTGTTCAGAAAACGTCCTTGCATTTTATCAGGCAATTTCTTAATTACTGTGTCGACACAAACGAAAACTAGGTTAACTTGTTTCGTCTTTTTCCTCAACTTGGCTGGAATTACATACTGTATTTACAGACTTTTATGACTCATGCTCTGCTTTGAACTGCCTGAAAAGTGAGAGGGTCTTTGATGAGGAAAGTGTATAATTCAGCAGACAGTAAACTCTAAAAGACTTTGTTTCAAAGCCACGTCAAATAATTTATTTTCTGCTGATCTTGACCCAAATACTGTATCTGAAAGATGTCTTCTTTTTTTTCACAGGTACCCTGGGATATTTTCTTCTGTCCCACTTCCAACACACCCCCTGCCCTCGTTGTTTCTTGGCGTCCAATGGTTGTCTAATTCTTGAGTGTTGCAAGATAAACCCACAACCCTTAAGTCAAGATTTTCACTTCTTTTAAAGCACCTTTCAGATTCATCCCACTTAAAAGTGACACTATTGATCGGCTCCTGTAAAGTCGGTCCCCGGTGGGGTGAATCATCCAGTGGGCGGCTCGACGGTAGGCGCTAGAAGATGGAGGAAAGAATATCTGACTGACTTGACCTCTTTGGCTTCAGACCACACCACGCTTCTCCTCCTCCACATTTGTTCTCCTGTAAGGAGGAGACATGAAAAAGCGTGGGAAAAAAGACCCCTCATCTCGGTTTGGTCTCAGAACTCTCGCCCTTTTGGAAAGCTAAAGGTTCACAGCGGGTCTCTGGCCTTTCTTAAACACGTAGATATAGAAGACCCAAACAAATATACAACTTAAATGTCAAATGTTTCTCTGAGCGGAGGTGCTAAGGCACTGCGTGTCAGGGACAAGTAGATTAATTCTCCATGACAGAACACCAAAAGGTTCTGAAACCAACACAAAAGGAAATATATAGTGTTTATCTGTACTTTCTGGGATTTGTTGTGCAGAATCTTGCCTCTTAGGTACATCTACTGTTATGTAAATGTCAATAGTCTCCAGCCGCAGGCTTTGAGAAGCGTAGAGGTGGAAAGTCATGTTTACACAAGAGTTTTTAGATGCAAATTTATAGAAAAGGATTTCAGCTGGCCATACAGTGATTTCCTCACCTCTACCTCGAAATAGATCCCATTTCAGACTGACATTATAACCAACATTTGGATGTTATGGTTATGTGGGAACTACAAACTCCCTGAGCAGCTTTGACGGAGGCCAACAGTCAACACCCCC
Source organism: Megalobrama amblycephala (assembly GCF_018812025.1). NCBI lineage: Eukaryota > Metazoa > Chordata > Actinopteri > Cypriniformes > Xenocyprididae > Megalobrama > Megalobrama amblycephala. The sequence goes on from NC_063045.1 coordinate 30,507,189, forward strand.
TGCTAGTAATTGAGTAATAACTCAAAGCAACAGAGCCGGTTGCAATTAAAGTAGCCGACTCTTGCACCAAATTGATGGGCGAAGCCATCACTCCGATCGCTAGCCAAGGGCTTTATGATTTGCTTGGGGATTTGAGCAATAATGGAAATGTTTACAGATTGTCATAGCTGCCCATTTTGGCAGTATATTCCAACTGACATTCTCACTTTCTTCCCTTTCTCTGCCTCGTCTTTTCACCCGCCTCTGCAAATTACCGGCTCCTCTTTCATTGAAAACCTGATCATGTAATTTCCCACCCCCCTCCTCCTCTTTCGACGGCCATAATAGCACACGTCTGCAGGCCGCAATCATTGTACTGTCTCCTGCTTGCTGCTCTCTGCTGGAGAATGAAACAGTGGTGCACCTGGGGCCAGCTATGCCATCTCGTTTTGGGAACTTTCATCCTCTTTATTTTTCTCTGTCTGTCTCAGACTCTTTTGTCCCTCTGAGCAAATTCACTAAACACAGGAGTCAGAACAAATGTTCCCCAGCCAAAACTTACCGACAGTGATGCACAGTTGATTTATTTCATCCTTTTGGAGACGCCATATTATTCCTCGACCTGCCATCTCTGGTACACGTTGAGGAAAGCAGATGATGATGCAATTTATCTGGTTTTCCATCCTGGCAGAACAGCTGAAGTGTTGTAATGTGGATTCATTTACTCTGGTGGATCTCAACTAGTGAGTCACAATCCAAAAGTTTTTTGATAGGGTTTCTTGACGACATCAAAGGTTGTGAATCAAATCAGAATTTTGGTGCAAATTTTGTCACTACTACTATCAACCCCGAAGAACGGAAAAATTACGATGACTACATTGGATACTGGTTTCAGGATTGGTATTACATTAGGATGCCACTTGATTGGCATCTTAATGCCCCTCCTTTACAGACATCAGCAATAGCATAAAGTGCAACGTGCACATAAAGTTCTGCAGTTCCGTTCAGGATGCCAAAACTGGGTTGGGATTATATTAACCACCGAGAGAAAGTCCCAGAACTGGGTAGAGGCCAAAGCGTAACGAACAAATCTGCCCCAAATGGTGATTATCAGTCCATTTAAGTCTCATTATCTTTTTCATTATTTACATTTTCGAACAATATGGTCTTCAAGTCTTGGGAGTCTGCATCGGAAAAAGGTCATGTTTAATTACATTTCAAGACTTATCTCTCCTCTGGCTTCTGAACAATTACGGGGTGAATGAGAGAAGCTATCAATTGCCTGTGACAATAAGGTATTAAACTGAGGTGGAGGGAGGGGGTCTCACAGGACTACAAGCTGTCCCTAAACTGCCTGATGGTAATAACCTCTAATCTGGCGAGGCAAAGCCCTCTTGTTTCCCCTGTACAATCCCGGCTAATTGCCCAATTAAACTAAATCAGGTTCATAACAAATCAACAGCATTAGTACCCAAATAAGCCTCTGCAAAGAAACAGAAACCATGTGGTTTCTGAAATTGTCACTTGGGACACTAATCTTGTTGGTAAGTGCTAAATATATAGAGAGAGAGTATGATTGTGTGGGGGCTACAACTTTACATCCCCACAGGATGGGATATTAAAGGTGATGAGTGGAAGTATTCATTTTTATGGCAACCATTTAGTGAAACACTTCTTACTGCTTCTCACTTCTTAAGGCAGCTTTACTGAAGGGGTCTAGAGAGTATCTGGCACTTTCCACAAACAGGGTACAAATTAGTACTCAACAGTATTCAAAAGAGTTGTAGCTGAAATCAGCTCATTTGAGTCCAGGCCAGCACCAAAGTAAGTTGATTTTGAGTCTAAACAGAGACTAGAAAAGGGTCTGAATGATTCAGACAGTGTAAATAAGCTTTCCTGGTGTAAATGAAGCACAGAGAAGAACATATGCACAAGTTAACACAGACTACAGGTGCTGGTCATATAATTAGAATATCATCAAAAAGTTGATTTATTTCACTAATTCCATTAAAAAAGTGAAACTTGTATATTATATTCATTCATTGCACACAAACTGATATATTTCAAATGTTTATTTCTTTTAATTTTGATGAATATAACTGACAAATAAGGAAAATCCCAAATTCAGTATCTCAGAAAATTAGAATATTACTTAAGACCAATACAAAGAAAGGATTTTTAGAAATCTTGGCCAACTGAAAAGTATGAACATGAAAAGTATGAGCATGTACAGCACTCAATACTTAGTTGAGGCTCCTTTTGCCTGAATTACTGCAGCACTGCGGCGTGGCATGGAGTCGATCAGTCTGTGGCACTGCTCAGGTGTTATGAGAGCCCAGGTTGCTCTGATAGTGGCCTTCAGATCTTCTGCATTGTTGGGTCTGGCATATCGCATCTTCCTCTACACAATGCCCGTAGATTTTCTATGGGGTTAAGGTCAGGTGAGTTTGCTGGCCAATTAAGAACAGGGATACCATGGTCCTTAAACCAGGTACTGGTAGCTTTGGCACTGTGTGCAGGTGCCAAGTCCTGTTGGAAAATGAAATCAGCATCTCCATAAAGTTGGTCAGCAGCAGGAAGCATGAAGTGCTCTAAAACTTCCTGGTATACGGTTGCTTTTGACCTTGGACCTCAGAAAACACAGTGGACCAACACCAGCAGATGACATGGCACCCCAAACCATCACTGACTGTGGAAACTTTACACTGGACCTCAAGCAACGTGGATTGTGTGCCTCTCCTCTCTTCCTCCAGACTCTGGGACCCTGATTTCCAAAGGAAATGCAAAATTTATTTTCATCAGAGAACATAACTTTGGACCACTCAGCAGCAGTCCAGTCCTTTTTGTCTTTAGACGCTTCTGACGCTGTCTGTTGTTCAAGAGTGGCTTGACACAAGGAATGTGACAGCTGAAACCCATGCCTTGCATACGTCTGTGCGTAGTGGTTCTTGAAGCACTGACTCCAGCTGCAGTCCACTCTTTGTGAATCTTCCCCACATTTTTGAATGGGTTTTGTTTCACAATCCTCTCCGGGGTGCGGTTATCCCTATTGCTTGTACGCTTTTCTACCACATCTTTCCTTCGCCTCTCTATTAATGTGCTTGGACACAGAGCTCTGTGAACAGCCAGCCTCTTTTGCAATGACCTTTTGTGTCTTGCCCTCCTTGTGCAAGGTGTCAATGGTCGTCTTTTGGACAACTGTCAAGTCAGCAGTCTTCCCCATGATTGTGTAGCCTACAGAACTAGACTGAGAGACCATTTAAAGGCCTTTGCAGGTGTTTTGAGTTGATTAGCTGATTAGAGTGTGGCACCAGATATCTTCAATATTGAACCTTTTCACAATATTCAAATTTTCTGAGATACTGAATTTGGGATTTTCCTTAGTTGTCAGTTATAATCATCAAAATTAAAAGATATAATCATTTGAAATATATCAGTCTGTGTGTAATGAATGAATATAATATACAAGTTTCATTTTTTGAATGGAATTAGTGAAATAAATCAACTTTTTGATGATGTTCTAATTATATGACCAGCACCTGTACAAAATGTATTCGCACTTGTTACCAAACTCTGTCTTAAAGGGATAGTTCACCCAAAAATGAAAATTTGATGTTTATCTGCTTACCCCCAGAGCATCCAAGATGTAGGTGACTTTGTTTCTTCAGTAGAACACAAATGATAATTTTTAACTCCAACCGTTGCTGTCTGTCAGTCAAATAATGCTAGTGGATGGGAACTTCTACAATAAGAGTAAATAAAACTTGCTTAGACAAATCCAAATTAAACCCTGCAGCTCGTGATGACACATTGATGTCCTAAGACAAGAAACGATCGGTTTGTGCGAGAAACCGAACAGTATTTATGTAATTTTTTACCTCTAATACACCACTATGTCCAACGGCATTCATCACTCGATTCGTTTGGTCTGATCGCGCTCTGACAACGGCAGTGATGTCTAGCACTCATTGAAGTATATGCGCGAGACATCACTGCCGCTGTCAGAGCGCGATCAGACCAAACGAATCGAGTGATGAATGCAGTTGGACATAGTGGTGTATTAGAGGTAAAAAAATGATATAAATACTGTTCGGTTTCTCACACAAACCGATCGTTTCGGGTCTTAAAACATCAATGTGTCGTCACGAGCCGCAGGTTTTAATTTGGATTTGTCTGTCGTGTTTTATTTACTCTTATAGTCCAAGTTCCCGCTGACTTGCATTATACCACTGAGAGATGGCAGCGGTTGCAGTTAAAAATCATCATTTGTGTTCTACTGAAGAAACAAAGACACCTACATCTTGGATGCGCTGGGGGTAAGCAGATAAACATCAAATTTTCATTTTTGGGTGAACTATCCATGATCAAGATAATATGATCTTGGAATCAGATTTAAAGCCAAACTCTAGTTTTACAAAAATCGTCCAAAAATTAAAACGATACAATGTTGTAATTTTGATATTGTCTGCTGAATTGATATTCAGTTAATTGCGGAATAAGTGTATTTACCTGTGTCCCACATTTTGCATGCAGCTCAGTTACCACATGATTTGTCCCCATAAAAATTAAATATTATGGCACCCAAGAAGTGGCATCATTTAGACTCACAACATGGTAAATAGAAGTAAATAATCTTAATCAATTTTTTATTGAAAATATTGTAGCGTTGACCGCATATATCTTTAATATGTGATGCTAATCCATTCAACCCACTTATCAATGTTATTTTAAAAAAGAATATCTATTATTTTGCTATTACTTTATTGAGCATGTTATTGTGCCTTTTCAGTAATATCCCAATGAAGTAACAGGGTTGAGAAACAGCTCATAAGTTTACTGTATCTGACCACCTTAGGTGGATGAACAAGATTAAGCACCTGCTTTCAATGACCATTTGTCTTAACCTAGTCCTAATTTGTGACCTTTTCATGAAAAGAGCCATCTGTTGAGGGATGTCAACCCTGTCCAAACAGTTAGATACCCTCTAGAGCAGGGGTTCTCAACTCTGGTCCTCGAGGGCCACTGTCCTGCAGAGTTTAGCTCCAACCTTGATCAAACTCACCTACCTGTAGCTTTCTAGTTATCCTGAACAGCTTAATTAGCTTGTTCAGGTGTGTTTGATTAGGGTTGGAGCTAAACTCTGCAGGACAGTGGCCCTCGAGGACCAGGGTTGAGAAAGCCTGCTCTAGAGTATACCGCTATTTATGGTAAGGATTATCACTATTTGGCTTTGAAAAGTACACACAAAAAGAAACCTTTGTCGTCTAGAAGATAATATTGTGTGCCTTCTATTTCATGCTCAGAAACCCTTTTTCTTCTCTGTTTCTCACTATCTTGTTCCTCCCAAAGGCAACTAGTGCTCAATATAGCATATAATGTACAGGCGGTTTGATGTCATCCTCTTATCTGAAAAGGGCCCAGCTGAAGATGAAATCAGAAGCCTGAGGTAGCCGGGTGAGTGAGAAAGCTCAGAAACAGCTCTGAGGGAACAGAAAGGTTTCGCTTCATTTGTGTGTGGATTCGGAAGGACGACAAGCAGAGATGAAGGAGACCAGTGAAATAAGGAACCGAGAGGGCGAATTCACTAAAAATGAATTGTGCTCACTAATAATGTAATTTTGTCACATGTGCTGTCTGCTTTGCTTTAGCACCTGATTCACAAGTATTATGCAAATCCGATATCTGCGCAAATGCACCTATACAAAATTTGTACTTGGTGCAATACTACATCATACAGACCAAGTCTTACATCTTACACAACAAGTGTGAATTTGCCAGAGTCACAGAGGATATAAGGATAGGAAAGTCCTTCCATGCTGTAAGCAGACAGGTGGGCAGCCAGTCAGGAAGAAAAACACTCATGAGAGATGCAGTATGGGTGGGCAGGACCAGTGCAAGGTAAGAAAAATCAATAGCAAGGCGTACATGTGTGGAATGGAGCTGAGGCTTATTAGAGCAGTTAGATAGGGATTATCTGTGACTGGATGCTCAACGCGTCATTGCAGAGAAAAAAAGTCTATTGATCACGCCACAAATACCTAAAACGAATTGATTTTGTCAGGAATTGTTTGTTTGATCCCACAGAAGAGATGCCACGGCACTTTCGGGCTACAAGCTAGAACATGTTTTCTAATAGTCACTGCTGTCGTTTTAAGTATTGCCCTATGAATCATCTATAACCCTCCACACATCACTTTTACATAACCTTCTTCACACCTCTCTTGGTCTGAGTTATACACACATTTCAGAAGCCAACCCACAAAGTAAGGACTTTTAAACACAACCCATTGAATTGAACACCATTAATGTAATGTGATATACACTTTTGATGGGCCACATCAGGCATTCTACTAACTATAACTTTGCAACTACATGTCAGCTAACTCTCATTAGAGTATTAGTAAGTTTTGACTCTCAACAAATCTCAAAGAACTGCTTCTTTTTAGTGAATCAAAAACATACATCATTCATGACTGTTTTGAGCACTCTAAAAATCAGAAATTACTATTTAAAACAGTCTAATGAATCACTGAATCCATCAGATGGGTAACTGAATTAACATGCTATTGTCATTACTTCCATTGACGGAAATGGTATATATGAGTTTAGTTCTTTGTTTTAGGGCATTACTTAGAGAATTATTGATATTAAACAAAGTACAAGGTAAGGTATTGTACCTTTTTTTTTTTTTTTTTTGCACTGTCCTGAGGGTCTTTGTTATGGATTCACTTGTTAAAAAACATTACAATATGAAATGTGCTAATTTTCCATTCTGCTGGGATTGCTGTCAATTTGAAAGCACTCACAACCTCTTTTTGAGGTGAAATTGAATGGAAGGTCTTCTCTCACAGAAACTTAACTATCCAAGGGGCCATTAGAAGGTGAAAGCAGGCATCTCTGACAATACGCTACCCATTCTGGATCTCCGGTGACTGCCACTTCTGCTCTCCATTCAGTGAACTGTGAAAAGCACTGGAGTGCATGCCATCCACAGGAGACTGGGAAAGAAATTGAGCTGCCTGTTGAGTTACATTTTCATTTGCTGGAGAAGTCCATGGAAGATCTTGATAGGACAGGTGACAGTTTGTTATTGGCAGAATCTGAGCTCTCCAAGTAAGGTGAAGAGAAGTGGAAGTCTTAAAAAAAGAAAATATTTCACTGAGGTTGATGGTTTTCAGAACTTGGAAATGAATGAACTAACGGAAACTTTCAAAAACCTTTTTGTTTGTTTTAAACTTACTCGTTTGTTTTCTGGTAATCTTGGTTAATCTTGGTACGTCTGACTGGTAACTCAAAGGGTACTGGTTCAATTCCAGTGCTGGCAGGAAATGACTGAGGTGCCCTTGAGCAAGGCCCCTAACCCCCAATCACTCCCCGGGTGCCACAACATAAGGTATCAGGGTTTGCAGTGTGTTCACTACTGACTACTCTGCTTCTATTGTGTGTGGACTAACTTGGATGGGTTAAATGCAGAGGACAAATTCTGAATATGGGAATACTTGGCATTCCCATGTCACTTTTCACTTTCACAACAAGTGCTGTTTTCTATTAGAATTGTTTGTTTCCTTCACGGAATAAAAAATAAAAAAGATAATGGCAAATTTCATTTTCACAATTCTCACTTTTTTCGAATATTGTAATTTGTAATTTCACGTTTATATCTCACAACTGCAAGAAAAAAATCAGAATTGCGAGTTAATCAAGTATTGTGAGATTTAAAGTTTAAATCTTGAAATTCTGACTTTATTTCTCGCAATTCCGAGTTTATAACTAACGATTCTGACTATGAACAGAATATAAACTCAGATTTTTTCTTGCAATTCTGACTTTTATCTCTTAATTTTGACTATTTTTCTTGCAATTGTAAGATATAAATTCACAATTACAAATTACAATATTCAAATTTCAAGATATAATTCGCCAATCTGAGAAAAAAAGTCAAATTGTGAGATAAAGGGCCCTATCATATACCTGGTGCAACGCAGCACAAGGCGCGAAGCAAGTGTTTTCCAGCTTTTCCCGTAGATGATCCATTTCCTCACTATAGATGCGTTCAGTTATTCTGCTTTCAAATTCCGCCTTGTAAATAGCCAATACGCCATGGCACGAGCGCAACTGGCTTTTAAAGGGAATGGGAGATGAGACTCTAAATGGTTTATTGCACGTTATGCCCAAAACACACCCATGACTCATTAAGAGAATATGGACAATCTCTTTAGACAATGCGTCGGGCGCACCAACCATTTTTCCCGTCCTTAAACTAGCAAAAGTGGATTCAGACATGTCCTAAGTGCACTTGCGTTGGGCGCTTTAGACCATGCGCTTAGATCGTTAAAATAGGGCCCAAAAAGTTACAATTACCTTTTATACCTTTTCCTTGTTCAGGAGGTAACCTAACTTTTCTACATGCCACGTTTATACGAATTTTTTTTTTTTCCTTTGTGAGAAAAAGTTTTGGAAGTTTGTCTAAAAATTCTCTTTTAATAAAGTAAATTCACTTGAAGAATAATGGATACAAACAACATCTGTCCCACATGAATCACAGTTTTTAACGGCTCTCCTGGTTAAGTGCTTTTCAAAATCACCGCATTTCACATCCATCAGCTCAGAGTCAAAATACATTTCACTGGACAGATAAAGGATTCACTTTGAAATGCTGGTCCATGTCCAGTACAGCTGCTCTTTGTGTTTTGTTTAGAAATATTATTTGTGTCCCAGAGGTTGCTCAGTCAGGAATGACTTTTGTCAAGTGTAAATGTTTCTCCAGCAAACAGAACAGTGTCATTTAGTGTCAGCTCAATGCAGGCCACATCGAGCAGCCAGTGTGATGTTGGTCAAAATGTCATTGAAGTCGATTCCAGTTGTCTTTATTACTGCACAAGAGTAATTTTGTGTGAGTGATGAACTGAACACTCCCTCACTTTTCAGAGATTTCAACATTCTTTTTAAATCTAAAACCTTATTGCACAAAGAGACTAAAAGCTATATATATATATATATATATATATATATACACACACACACACACACACACAGTATATGAGAGTACAGTAAGTACTCTTTTTATTCTGTTAAAATAAGATAATTATGTATTGCAGGGTTACTTTGATTTAATTTGAATGGAACTGTTGAATACCGAGCTCTGATTGTTCAGGAGGCCATTATTCTTTTATCACATAGGATGTCAACTCACATCCGCCATCTGCCAATTTTAAAGATAGACACTAATAGCAATGGGTGTTGCTCACTAGATGGGTATTGCTCCTCTAAAATTTACTCTTGAATAATAAATGAATCTATCTACCATGTCAAGGTAAATGCACTTTTCAGTCCCCTTCAATCGGAGGATAAACACAATGTAGACTGGAAAGGTTCATCAAGACAAACTTTGCTTTGTTTGTTTGATTTGTCAGAAAGATTTTTAAATAGTTAAAAAGCATTCAAGGTTGTATGCCTATAAACATGGTATACAAGGTCTATACAATGATAAGAGATAGATAGAATGTTACAGCACCTAATTAATATTCATAAGCTAAGCAGAGATAGATAGATAGATAGATAGATAGATAGATAGATAGATAGATAGATAGATAGATAGATAGATAGATAGATAGATAGATAGATAGATAGATAGATAGATAGATAGATAGATAGATAGATAGATAGATAGATAGATAGATAGAATTTATGGGTAGGCTATACTTACATATTTGGCATATCTTTGTTTGTCTCTTTCTGTCCCTTTTTCAGTCAGTCGTTCTGACTCACTGGTGGGTGAGGCAATAATTCCACTGCAGTGCCTCCATCTGGCTCATGAGTAAAACATTAAAGTCAAGGAGTTGATTTTTACTTCCATTATCTTTATGATTCCTGTGCCAGAGGAGATGGAGGGTTTCATATGCAGGTGCTCAGGGCTCATCGGCTTCATTTTGTCTCATACTTCTAAAATGTTTAAAAAATTGTAACTAAGAACCGAATCATTTTATTACAAGCAAAGCCTGTTTTCATTAGTCTGGAGGTTTCTGCTCTCTAATATTTTTAAGAATACATTACTGCACAGAGATTTTTTGGTTATGTAGCTGTATATCTATAGCCACTACAATCTTCTAAAAAACTCTTAAATGAATAGTTACCCCAAAAATCTGAAATTCTGTTATCACATACTGGCCCTCAAGTCATTTCAAACACATTTGACTTTCTTCAGTGGAACACAAAAAGAAGAAATTCCAAAGAATGTATTTTTTTCTCATGCAGTGTTTACATGCAGTGACAATGCAATTTGTCATGCCTGTAAGAACAAAAAAAAATTTATTAAAGGCACAATATGTAAGATTTTTGGATTAAAATATCAAAAAAACAGTAGCACAGTTTTATATATTTTGTTGACTAAGGCACTAACATTATCCCAAATGTTTCCAATAATGTTCAAATCCAGAGAAATCAGCTATTTTAACTGCTAACATCCCTCTAGTTTTACTGCAATGTGCCACAAGTGTCTCATAGCAGCCACAGAGGGAACGCACAGAGTAATGTTAACAACTTTCAACACACTCAAATGTATTCTAGTATGATTGTTTTGATCAGGTAAAACAGTGCTGCGATGGCCCACAATTTTAATTTGTCTGATAAAGTGATCTGTATAAGTAGTAATTCAGCAGTTGCAGCTGTTTTATGACAAATGGGTTGCACTTTATTTTACAATATGTGAACTTACATGTATTACTGTGTACTTACCTAAGAAAGTACTGGGTATTATAAGGTAACTACATGGGTTATGGTTAGGTTTAGGGGTAGGTTCGGGGTTAGTACCTAGTTATTACCCAGTTATTGCAATTATGATAATAAGTACATAGTATGTATATGGGGAACAGGACTGTAAAATAAAGTGCTACCGAAAAATGAAATAATGAAATAATAATAATAATAATTAACTATAATAAAGTTAAAGTTTAGAGGAGGCGGACAATAAACGCAACATTAATCGTAAAATAAACAAACAAGAAAACAAAAGGTGTGGCAGCGGCCGACTATGGCATATAAGCAAGCATAATAAAAACAGCAACATAAAAAACGTCCATGCATTGGGCATTTTGGGGGGATTTATTTATTTACAGATTTACTCTCAACCTTTCTCTAGGATACTTTAGGGGACTTCCTTGCGGCCTCCAGGGGGTCCCCAGTTTGAAAGACACTTACTTCACCTTCTCCTCACAATTCAGGGTTTCTGTACGAATCAGCCAGAAAAGCCTGAAAATGCAAATATGCCATACAGTAGCTGCATAATCAGTACAGCAAATGATTTGGTGATTGGACAATATAGTTAGATTGAAGGTTTTGATTGGATGAATAATGATAAACGCTCTCTGCAGCAGTGACCACATACCTAATTAACACAACGTGTTTCAGGATTGGCGGAAAAACATCATCAGCTTCCTGCTGTTTGTCCTCTCAACATTGTTGAGTGACATGGACTATCCGCTGACCTTTCTCACCCTTGTGATTTGGCACAATTTTGAAAAGTTTTGGCACAAATGCCTTTCCTTGGCACAAATGCCTTTCCAGGCATTGTAGCACCTCTCTCCCTCTCAAAAAAACCTCTCCAGTACACACTCGGTTGGATCAGGTCCCATAATCCTGTTATCATTGCAGTCAGGCCATTGATTAAAGAAAAGTCAGGCTTTTACAGCCCTGACAAGAAAACCCCACAAGGGAAGCCAATTCTGAAATATTCCTCTTTAGATCCATTTGCAGTCTCTGCTGGGATGCGTCCAGCTCAAGAGAGATTCTTCGGCTTCCTGAGCAGGTCTGGAAATGCCAGGCTCTTCTACGGAGGGATTAGAGCTCGTGGCAGTAGGAGGCCGATAGTATCTCAACGCTGTTCAGGCCCAAATTTGTCGGTTGAGTCAGCCAGACATTGATTGCAAAGTCAGCAGACAGTCAGGGTTGAGCGCCAGCTTTGATTGTGGCTAATCAGGCTCAATCATCTTCCCTCTGATTGGTGGAGAAGGGTCTGGGAATGAAGCCACTATCAGCTTTATCTTGCCTGTTGACTCTAGTATTTTTATGAGATCTGTTTCGAGCTCTGCTCAGAAGGGATACTGTTCACTTTTGGTTCGAGCATTTTTTGCCTCCAAGAAAACTGTGATATTTGAGTCAATGATGTGATGTTTTATATGTTTTAATAGTTATGTTATTATATTTATTATTTTTTAATTTAACAAGCTCTTTTTACTCCTCATGATATTGTGAGTCGCACCACATGACTTTGATTTGGTGGACAAAAGTTTTGCAAATAAAGAAAAAAACTTTTGTCAGCCAATTCATTCAAGTGGTGTCACCCACAAAATCATGTGACGTTTTTTTTTACAAGATGTAATATAAGTCTAAGGTGTCCCCTGAATGTGTCTGTGAAGTTTCAGCTGAAAATACCCCATAGATTTTTTTATATTAATTTTTTTAACTGCCTATTTTGAGGCATAATTAGAAATGCGCCGATTCAGGCTGCGGCCCCTTTAATTGCTCGCGCTCTCCACCCCCTCCCGAGCTCTCGACTCTGTCATTGCATAAACAAAGTTCACACAGCTAATATAACCCTCAAAATCGATCTTTACAAAGTGTTCGTCATGCAGCATGTCTAATCGTGTAAGTACAGTGTTTATTTTGATGTTTACATTGATTCTGAATGAGTTTGATAGTGCTCCGTGGCTAAAGCTAACATTACACACTGTTGGAGAGATTTATAAAGAATGAAGTTGTGTTTATGCATTATACAGACTGCAAGTGTTTAAAAATGAAAATTGCGACGGCTCTTGTCTCCGTGAATACAGTAAAAAATGATGGTAACTTTAACCACATTTAACAGTACATTAGCAACATGCTAACGAAACATTTAGAAAGACAATTTACAAATATCACTAAAACTATCATGTTATCATGGATCATGTCAGTTATTATCGCTCCATCTGCCATTTTTCGCTGTTGTCCTTGCTTGCTTACCTAGTCTGATGATTCAGCTGTGCAGATCCAGACGTTAATACTGGCTGCCCTTGTGTAATGCCTCAATCATGGGCTGGCACATGCAAATATTGGGGGCGTACATATTAATGATCCCAACTGTTACGTAACAGTCGGTTTTATGTTGAGATTTGCCTGTTCTTCTGAGGTCTTTTAAACAAATGAGATTTATATAAGAAGGAGGAAACAATGGAGTTTGAGACTCACTGTATGTCATTTCCATGTACTGAACTATTGTTATTCAACTATGGCGAGGTAAATTCAATTTTCAATTCGATGGCACCTTTAATTGTCTTGCTGGCGATGTAGGCCTCATCAAAAATATCTTAATTTGTGTTCTGAAGATGAACGAAGGTCTTACGGGTGTGGAACGACATGATGGTGAATAATTTATGACAGAATTTTCATTTTTGGGTGAACTAACCCTTTAATGATTGTGCACATTCACATGTATTCAAGGTGTGAGGGAAAAAATGTATTAGTTTATACTTAATGGTTACATAAAAGATAAAAGTTTTTCAAGAGCATATAAAACCAACATGAATACAAAAAGTAAATTTTTAAGAACTTGGCACATGTGTTTTAAACTATTTAAAGAGATTGGATTTTAGATGTATTGTGGATCCTGGGAATGCTAATGCAAAGCTTTTTCTATCATAGACCTCATCTGTGCTACCATACAATACACTTTTTGACCCGGACATCATATGAGTCGTCATTCCCTCTACATGTTTGACGTTCGTCAGCTTACAGTTGAGACTGAATGGTGGCTGAGATTGTCTGGACAATGAGATTAATGTATTCTCACGGCTTTGTGCTGGTCAAGCTGTCTTTGTCTCTTTAATTGGGTTCAGTGAAGCTGAGATATATGACATATAATACCAAGTTACTTTAATTTTTTATTCTATTGATGTAATTAATTATTTTTCTATGTATTTTGCCAATCATACTTTAATACAACAGGAGTTTATAAGACTAAACTGCCTGACTCTCCTTGATTATGAGACTATTATGGGGCTTCATAAGAGAAATGTTATCATCAGAATATTTATTTTTTTATAAGTATCTTCTGGAGCATCAGTGAATGTTTGAACCTTTTTTAATAGTTGTGTTTGAGTCCCTCAATTGTCCTCAGTGTGAAAAGATGGATCTCAAAATCATTCAGTCACTGCTGGAAAGGGTTCAAATATGCAAAAAATGCTTGAAAACTGATGAATCTGCAGGACCTGGAGGATTTTTCTGAAGAACAGAGCTCAGTTTAACTGCTCAGGACAAACAAGAGACTCATGAACAACCATCACAAAACATAAAAACAGTCGTGGATCATCAGGTAACCACACACAGTATTGAGAATCAATGGTTCACATACTTATGAATGGGGCCATTTTAATAAATTCAGCTATTGGTTTGTCTTGTGAACTAAATGTAAACATCTTTTATGTAAAATATCTTACTCAGGACAGTACTAAACAAAAAATAACATGCATTTTGTATGATCTCTCTTATTTTATTAAAAGTATTCACATATTCACATTACTTTTTCTTGCCATTGTGTATATATATATATATATATATATATATATATATATATAAACAAATTATAAGATAACCTTTGGAATTTCTTTTTGTGATTTTAAGCTAATTAAAATGTTCACTCCAATTACACCCAAATACATGACTGAATCGCAATATGGGTAAATATCAGGATCACTGAACATTAAATAATTTCATTTTTTAGCTTTTAAACCTATGGGTTGCATCAACATTCTTGCCTCTAATAACTACATTACAGGACATAATTGAGTAAATATACAAATAAAAATAAACTATTTAATTACATAATGCATAATACATATAGTTCAGTCATGAAATGACAGCGCATGCTGATAGGTCCTTTAACATTTAACCTGCAAGCAATCACATCATTACTACGTGGCACAAGCTGATTGTCCTCTGCTGATCCTGCAGCCAATGAGATTGCTTGCTCAACATTTAAACAATCTGGTTTATTGTTCACTGTAAGCTGGTCCTGCAGAGTTCCACTTCCTCCAGCTCCACCTGCCTAAATCTGCTACAGGTTTTATGCATGTCTATTCATGCAGCATATCTTACATATTCACAGCAGTGCGTATTTTTCTATATTGGCAGCAGCAAGTCCATATTTGCTCAGTAGCATCAGTAGCATAATACAATAACATTGCCCTATTCATTAATATGCCAAATCTACTCTGATAGCTGCCATGATATACAGCAAAACTGTGTGCTATACTACATAATAAAAGTATGGTCAATGCACATAAATTAGGACTTTTACTGTACCACTAAACTTGCTGTTCCAGTATCCAGTCTGTGACCAACAGATGATTTTGCCTGAGAAATTATAGTTAAAAAAGAACCACTTAAAGATCTGAAATACCTCTTTTCCCCGCAAGACAATTATTATATTTTCCTGCTTGCCGTAAAAAACCTTTGTACGTGAAATCAATGTGGGGACTCAATAACAATCTATCTCTGTTTCTCCAGGCATATCGCTGAGCCTCTGTGCCCCAAACCTTCATTTTCAAGGGATCTATGAGAGACATTTGCACTTTGATGTAACCGAATAGATCTGTTTGCCATGTATCCGCTGTGTGAGAGTGATTTTACACCAACACTCAAGTGCTTTTTTGCGAGCCTTGATAAGGATGTCACTGATAATGGTTCCGACTACATGCTTTGGGATTTGTAAAATTGGCTTAAATAAAATAATTTAAAAAAGACTCAGACTACTCCTACCTTTCTTTTTTATCATTCTGGAAGGGAAATCATACAATCCTGTATCATTCTCCTGAGCTGAATTGCATGGCCCTGTACTGAAGCATTCAGTGTCACTTTGACCTGAGAGGTGTCTTTTATATTTGGTTCCACTCCTATGGCCGGCAGCCCATGGGAATTCTTTGAACTGCTCATGAGCAGCCATGCCTGCAAGGAGGACCGGAGAAAGTAATGCCAGAGGACAACTGGCCTCATCATAAATAAATAACTGAATTCTATTTTCTTAAAGTTGCACATTAAAGTTTAAAATGCTACTGTCTGAGAGAGAACAAGAGTCCTTTAAAGGTTTAGGAGGTAAATTCCCAAATGAGAGGGACTTCTTTTATGAATATTTGTCTCATCGTTTTGGAATTTGTAAAGATCAAGAATATTATAGTTAAAGGTGCAATATGTAATATTTTTGCAGTAAAATATCCAAAAACCACTAGGCCAGTGTTATATATTTTGTTCACTTACAATATCCCAAATGTTTCCAACTATTTGAAAATCTTGAGAAAATTGCAATTTTAACCAAGACTCCGGGACGTGTGAGGAGTCGCCTGTCAATTGCATCATACCCGCGTTACCCTCGGTTTCTGGTTTTATTTTGTAGAAACCATGGAAACACCAAAGACGCTTTAATATATGACATGTTTTAATAGACAAGGAAACAACTGTTTTGATATATTTATAGACAGAAAACTAATTATTGTTATATAGCTCAACATGTTTAGTCTTATTGTTTAATTCAATTTTCTTGATTTTTTCGAGTTCCATGTTTTACCATGCCTCAGAGAAAACACTATTTTGTCAAGTAGCTAACATAGTATAATCAGAAGCAGCTTTATTTTTAGTAACAGTAATACATAATTTTCTCCATCATACAATATGTTTTAAAATTAATTGCATGCCATTTATCAACACAAGCCATCCAGCATTTAATATGGTAATCTAAAATCGATCTATCTTACTGCAGTGTGCAACAGTGTCTCACAGCAGCCATCGAGCGAACACACAGAGTAACGTTATAACATCATTTTTTGAACATACTCAAATGTATCTAATATGATAAACAGAGCTGCGTTACCTCATACTCATGACCAGAAAAGCGGAAGCAGCGCCGGCGACTGTGGCATATTAAAAGTTCTGCTGCTTGTGAGGCGTGTGTTGTGCAATCGCTCCATCGGCCTCGTTCAGCTCCCACTGAACTCAGTCCTGCTCTGCTTCATACTACAGTAACGTTAATAATCACAAGCATGAATTGAACATGACAAATATGAACATGATTTGTTCCCGACTCCAATCCCTATTCTTTTGCACCGTCTTTTGAGATGAAGACCACATGTCCCAAGATTCCACGCTCAAACTTGGCGTCATCAAGCTTGTTTTGAATAGGCTTCTAGCGACCTCTAGTGGACAAAATTATTACATATTGCACCTTTAACTAAACCTAAAATGAAAACAAAAGCTGAAAGTAGAAAAAAAGAAAACTGAAATTAATGAAAAAACTGCATATTTTCATGGCTTCAAAATTATAAATATATATATTTTTAGTTCCAGTTTTTTATATTATAACTGAAAACTTAAAGCAATTTATTCATTACTAATTTTTATTTATTTCATTTCATTCATCACATTTACATCCAGCAATTTATTATTTATTTATTTTTTCATTTTTATCCAATGACACAAGCTGATTGGCCTCTGCTGATCCTGCAGCCAATGAGATTGCTTGTTCAACATTTAAATAGTCTGGTTCAGTGTTTGCTGTAAGCTGATAAATAATAATAATAATAATAATAATAATTAAAATAAGTCTGGGTTTGGGAATATCCAGGTATTTTTTTGTATTTAAAAAAAATAAATAAAAATAATATATAATTATAATGATTGGGTTCAGAGGAACTCTGCAGGGCCAGCTTACAGAGAACAATGAACCAGACTATTTAAATGTTGAGCAAGCAATGGCTGCAGGATCAGCAGAGGCCACTACCATTGCAAATTTTGTCGTTACTCACATAGTTCAACGATTTGGTGTTTTCCGAAACCATCGTTCAAACAAACATTTGCAAACTGCATTGCAAACATGTGTGGTTGGAACGACAGCTCTCGAGCTGTGGTTAGAAGCATAGTTGCCTGTTTTTATGACATGAATACTTAATAAATCGTTATCTTGAGCAAAATAAGCACGTTGACATTAAGTACAATGTATATCTTTTATTTCGAATACATACAAATGACATTTACATATTTTAGTTTTTCAAGGGATTTTAAGCACCGTTTTTGAAGAGTGCACATGTGCATACATGCTCTAGTACGTAAATATGAGCTTATGATTTAATCTGGAAATAAAGCAAAATAACTGAGAAAAATGAGGATTAGTCCTCAGATGCCTTTCTGTAATTTATAGCAAAAAATCTAACATTAATTCGATCTAAAATGGATTAATTTAAAGAAGTTATTACCCCACCACCTGCGTGACATCATTCACAAATGTGGCTGAACTACAGGTTTGCAACAATACGGTTTCAGGAAACAGTCGTGACTAGCTAGTTGATTTGTTCAACGATGCATCGTTTTATGCATCAATGTATGGGAAATGCACCCCTGAGCAGCTGTCAAGTGTTAAAACCCCTCTAAAACTAGCAAAACAGACCAGCTATCCACCTTATCCACCTTTTATTTCAGCAAGAAAACAGAACACGTGTTATCTGGGAAGAAAAAAGTATGGGCTAGCAAAAGGGCATCTGGCATCGTCCGTTCTGTTTACGCAGACAAACACAGCAGGTCCGGAGAACAGTGGCGGGCACGGTGTGGGTAAATTGTGCTCGAATTGTGATCAAGCCCGTGAAGGCCTTTGCCATCTGTATTGTGACATGCAAATGCACCTGTTCAAATAGCACCTGGACCGCCCAACTCGCCAGCTCATTGTACGCAATTACAGGGGCTTGCAGTTTCTCTAGCCACGCTTTGATCCCCGAAGCATGATGCCTGCTGAGAGTCTGAGCACCTGTTAAGTGCATGAGTCATCTGTTCCTCAGCTGGGGCGCCTTCTCCATGAGACTGAGCGCAATGGAAATTAATCCGGAGCGCCATGGAATTAATCCAGACCTCAAAGGAACGTCTGGACACTGGTGTTCACTGCTGTGATGTGAACTCTCATCACGCTCACGGTGTTGCAAACAGACCCTTACGAAAAAGAAGTTTATTCAAGTGTGCTATTAGTATACTCATTTTAAACTAAAAAATAAGAAAGTATACTTTCAGTCTACTTTTTATATACTTCTCAGAAATATACTTGAAATTGCACTCAAGTGCAGGCCTACTTGACTTTTACTGACAGAAAAGTCTATAAAAAGTATATCTGGCCTATACTTGTACCCAGTGTTTTGATCGATATACAGTGGGTACGGAAAGTATTCAGACTCCCTTAAATTTTTCACTCTTTGTTATATTGCAGCCATTTGCTAAAATCATTTAAGTTAATTTTTTTTCCTCATTAATGTATACACAGCACCCCATATTGACAGAAAAACACAGGATTGTTGACATTTTTGCAGATTTATTAAAAAAGAAAAACTGAAATATCACATGGTCCCAAGTATTCAGACCCTTTGCTGTGACACTCATATATTTAACTCAGGTGCTGTCCATTTCTTCTGATCATCCTTGAGATGGTTCTACACCTTCATTTGAGTCCAGCTGTGTTTGATTATACTGATTGGACTTGATTAGGAAAGCCACACACCTGTCTATATAAGACCTTACAGCTCACAGTGCATGTCAGAGCAAATGAGAAGCATGAGGTCAAAGGAACTGCCTGAAGAGCTCAGAGACAGAATTGTGGCAAGGCACAGATCTGGCCAAGGTTACAAAAAAAATTCTGCTGCACTTAATGTTCCTAAGAGCACAGTGGCCTCTATAATCCTTAAATGGAAGACGTTTGGGACGACCAGAACCCTTCCTAGAGCTGGCCGTCCGGCCAAACTGAGCTATCGGGGGGAAAGAGCCTTGGTGAGAGAGGTAAAGAAGAACCCAAATATCACTGTGGCTGAGCTCCAGAGATGCAGTCGGGAGATGGGAGAAAGTTGTAAAAAGTCAACCATCACTGCAGCCCTCCACCAGTCGGGGCTTTATGGCAGAGTGGCCCGACGGAAGCCTCTCCTCAGTGCAAGACACATGAAAGCCTGCATGGAGTTTGCTAAAAAAACACCTGAAGGACTCCAAGATGGTGAGAAATAAGATTCTCTGGTCTGATGAGACCAAGATAGAACTTTTTGGCCTTAATTCTAAGCGGTATGTGTGGAGAAAACCAGGCACTGCTCATCACCTGTCCAATACAGTCCCAACAGTGAAGCATAGTGGTGGCAGCATCATGCTGTGGGGGTGTTTTTCAGCTGCAGGGACAGGACGACTGGTTGGAATCGAGGGAAAGATGAATGCGGCCAAGTGCTCAGGACCTCAGACTTGGCCGAAGGTTTACCTTCCAACAAGACAATGACCCTAAGCACACAGCTAAAATAACGAAGGAGTGGCTTCACAACAACTCCGTGACTGTTCTTGAATGGCCCAGCCAGAGCCCTGACTTAAACCCAATTGAGCATTTCTGAAGAGACCTAAAAATGGCTGTCCACCAACGTTTACCATCCAACCTGACAGAACTGGAGAGGATCTGCAAGGAGGAATGGCAGAGGATCCCCAAATCCAGGTGTGAAAAACTTGTTGCATCTTTCCCAAAAAGACTCATGGCTGTATTAGATCAAAAGGGTGCTTCTACTAAATACTGAGCAAAGGGTCTGAATACTTAGGACCATGTGATATTTCAGTTTTTCTTTTTTAATAAATCTGCAAAAATGTCAACAATTCTGTGTTTTTCTGTCAATATGGGGTGCTGTGTGTACATTAATGAGGAAAAAAATGAACTTAAATGATTTTAGCAAATGGCTGCAATATAACAAAAAGTGAAAAATTTAAGGGGGTCTGAATACTTTCCGTACCCACTGTACTTAAAAGTGTAACGTTACCGAATGAAATGATGAACCCATGAAGAGGAAATGACTGAAGCTTTGGAGGTGTTAATGTACTATCTATTACATCTGTGTTTTGAAATCTGCATCATCGTTCTGAATCTTAAAATGTTGCCTTTCTTTATGAAACTTACCCACATTCAAGTGTTAATAAAAAAGGATGCATGCAGCTATAATAAAATGTTTATTAAATTAGTTAAAGTACATTTAAAGGTATATTTCAAGTTAATACCTAAATTGAAACAGTAGTATACTGAAAGTGCAGAAATATTATATAAATAGTAAACTATATGTATGATACAATGTTCACTTAAAGAAAACTTACAAGTATACTTGCAGAATAAAACTACTAAACTAGTAGTTTGCTGAGAGTACACTTCAAAGTGTACTTTCATAAACTAAGAAATGTACTACTAGTATTAAAATAGTAAACTACTAGTATACTTATAAGATCTATTGTAGTACAGATGCAGTACAAATGAAAAACATGAACTATTTGTGCACTTAAAGTTAACTACTTTTACACTTAAACGTATACTTTTATATACTAAAAGTGCGCCAATTTAGTCCCAAGCAGTATTGAAATAGTACACTTACAAGTTTACTACTAGTACATTGATATTAGTATACTTACTACATTAAGTATACTTACAAATATACTTGAACATTACTTGAGTATACTTCATAGGTAACACTTTACAATAAGGTTCATTAGTTAACTACATTAGTTAACATGAACTAATAATGAACTGCACTTCTACAGCATTTATTCATCTTTGTTAATTTCAACATTTACTAATACATTATTAAAATCTTGTCAACATTAGTTAATGCACTGTGAACTAACATGAACAAACAAAGAACAACTGCATTTTCAGTAACTAAAGTTAACGAAGATTAGTAAATACAGTAACAAATGTATCGCTCATGGTTAGTTCATGTTAGTTAATACATTAACTAATGTTTAACTAATGAACCTTATTGTAAAGTGTTACCACTTCATAAAATGAACAAAGTATACTTCCTTTTCATAAGGGGATTTACACATTATGTAGCATTTCACATGTTTTTCTCAAAGTCAGACTCAACTAAAAAAAAGTAGCGTACTCTTTGGACATGAATCAAGATTTAAGGTCCATAAACACCATACAGAAACGGTTCACCCAAAAATGAAAACTATTTACTCACCCTCCTGTCATTCTAAGCCTGTAGGACTTTCTTTCTTCTGTGTAACAAAAAAAAAAAAAAAAAAAAAATTGTGATGGAGAACTGGTGCTGTCAAGCTCCAAAATGCCAAAAAAGCACTATAAACGTAAAGTGGTTCATATAACTCACACAAGCACTTTATTCCAAGTCTTCTGAAGCTATACAGTAAACCAAAAATTCCATTTATGCACTGGGAATGTTGCTGTCCAATGTCACTCCCACCAGTCTGCTCCTTGCTTTTGTAGGAAATACCTCTTAGCAAACTTTTAGTCATAATGGTGTTGACTTGTATTGTTCCAGGGTGCAAGAATTCAAAGAGTAAACGTTTAGTGGGAGTGAGTTCAGTTTCCATTGAAGGATCCAGTGCGCTGTAGGCAGCAGATAAAGGCTGCTGAGAATCTTAAATACGGAGAGAATGCCACAACAGAAAATATGAAAAACCTCAGGGTTTGTAGTCCACCTTTAAAACGGGATGACCGCGAACACAGTGCTTTATGCCAAATGGAGGGGGAAAACTGAAAGAAACTGCCGTTCTGTCAGTTCCGCCTAAGGCAAAACGCTGTCAGGTACAAGTAAGAAAGCTGTTGCCATGTTCCATTTTTACCATAATGCTGTATAAAGAGTAAACAAAGTAAAAATAAACTTTTCAGTGATAAACCTACCCTTATAATAACTGTTCTGTTTATAACCCTTTGTCAGTCCGAATGTCTGTGGGCGGTGATACAAAAATGTGGATTTGTTAAATCTGTAGTTTTCCTGAAAGCTCTTCAGCTGTCAAAAGTGATGCATTTTGCATCACTCTGTGGAAGAAGTCATGATGAAAGCTTGTTTCCACCACGGTATAAAATTACAAAAAGGTTGCAGCTTTTCATTTCACAATTCTGACTTTTTTCCTCGCAATTTCAAGTTTATACCTCACAATTCTGACTTTTGTTCTCACAATTCTGAGTTTATATCTCGCAACTCAGACTTTTTTCTCGCAATTGTGTTTATATCTCATAATTAGGGCCCGAGCACCGATGGTGTGAGGACCCTATTGGAATTGCTCAGCCAATTATTCTTCTTCTCCAAAATGAATCGCATTTTAGAGGGCCTAAACGTTCTCAAAAACTCATGAAACTTTGCACACGCGTCAGAAGTGGTGAAAATTTACATCTGATATGGGTTTCAGAATTAGGTGTGGCAAAATGGCTCGATAGCGCCACCTACAAAATTGAAATTAAGCGCCCTTCATGCTACGTTTCATGTACAGTTATGAAATTCGGTAGACAGATGTAACAGCCCAATACCTACAAAAAAGCCCTAGGTGCAAAGTTTGTAAACCCAACAGGAAGTGAGATATTTTGAATTTTCTTTGCAAAATTTGTGCAGTTTTGGCCATTTCCAGATGTTGTACTTTAATTAACTCCTCCTAGAGCTTCAATCAGATCAACATCATATTTGGTCAGTCTAATCTAAAAGCCTTTATGACGTTAAATTGCAAAGATCTAGAGTTTTCGCTGAAGGGTGTGGCCGTAGCGGCCTGGCAAATTCGATGTTTCGCCATGAAACAGGAAGTTGTTGTAACTCAGGCATACGATGTTGGATCTGCCCCAAACTTCACAAGTTTTATTAGAGTTCTGACCTGAAGACATCTATATGCCAATATTCAGTTGCAGTCATAGCGCCACCTGCCAGCAACAGGAAATGACATGTTTTACACTGTGATTAACTCCTCATAGACATTTAATAATAACAACATCATATGTGGTCAGTCTAATCTTAGCCTTAGCGACATTTAATTGCAAAGATCTTGTGTTTTCGTTGAAGGGCGTGTCCGTGGTAGCCTGACAAATTCTGATGTTTCGCCATTAAAGAGAAAGCTGTCATAACTCAAGCATGCAATGTCCGATCTGCTCCAAACTTCACATGTGTGATAAGAGTCCTGGCCTAAAGACATCTATATGCCAATATTCAGTTAGTCATAGCGCCACCTGCTGGCAACAGGAAATGGTATGCTTTACACTTAAGTTCACTCTCATAAAAACATTTTAATATGCCATGATATACCAAACATACTAGAAATATGTTAAATCATGAAACACTTGGCTAAGTGCTAATGTGTGCGATTAAAGCCAAGAAACAGGAAGTTCTAGTATCTCAGGCATACAATGTCCGATCTGCTCCAAACTTCACATGTTTGATAATAGTCCTGGCCTGAAGACATCAACATGGCAATATTCGGTTACGGTCAAAGCGCCACCTGTTGGCAGCAGGAAGTGTGGCACTTTGAAATGACTTGGCTATATTTCTCCTGTATTTTCTCGCTTACATCCATGTCACCCACTGTTCACTGTTTTCCTGATGCCAACGGGTGGCGGTTAGCCTGGGTGCGAGGGCCCTTTCATCGCTGCTTGCAGCTCTAATTCTGTATTGTTCTCACTGTTTTGAGTTTATGTCTCACTTTTTTGACTATTTCTCGCAATTCCAAGTTTATATTGCAATTCAGACTTTTTTTTCCCCCTGCAATTGCTATAGTTTATATCTCACAATTCTGAGAAAAAGAGTCAGAATTGTAAAATGTAAACTTGAAATTGTGAGAAAGAAATTCATTATTTTTTTCCATGGTGGAAACAAGCTTCCATACAGAATAGAGTGACCAGAGCTATGTGAAGATGGTCTGCATTCATTAGCCTCTGAGAGATGGAAATATGCCTGAAAATGAAACATTTGATTTAATGTTGCGTTTGATAAGAGGCTCAAATTACTCAAGCTTGTGTTCTCCAAAAATTGCCTGTCTTGTATTACCTAGAATTTATTGTGTTTGGCTGCATAATGTATCTTAATATGTAAGTGTGGCTGCTCATGTGTGTATATTGATTAAGCATTAAGGGGAAATTAGAAATATCACAATGGTGTGGTGATCTATTGGCTTTCAAAGGCGGAGATGCCACTGCAACACTCTCAACAGAAGAGCTATTGTTATTATTCTTAATTGATTGCCATAAACCTGCTTCTGAAATTATGGAAAATATAATTTGATTCTATTATACAAGCTGTAATAATTATGTGGGATCCAATAACAGTCCATCTCAGCAGATTCAGAGGCTAAACAAATTTGATTTTCTTCATAAACTGCATTGCAAACCATCTTGATGACATGGATGAAAGAAAAATCTTTTATATACTCAAGCACTTCCATTTAAAAAACACCTAAAATTACTGTGGAATTACTGCACCACCACATGAAAAAAATAATGACTGCATCTTTTCTCCTGAAGACCACTAGTTGAGATTTCATATACCAAATAATATTATTTTTCATGACTATTTTTCACCCTCTTTCTTACACTTGTAATTAGGCCGTTTTTGCTGCTGTACCTTTAAGACATATATGTAAATGATCTTTTGATTGGCTTATCTTAAAGGGTATCTATTATGCCCTTGTACAAAGTCTTGCTTTTTGTTTTTGGGCTCTACAAATTTAGCTTTTCATGCTTTGAGTGTTCAAAAACAATTTTTTTTTTTTCACATATTTGACATTGTTGCACCACCTCTCTCTCTTCCCAGTCTGTCAGTAACACTGTTTAATTAATGTCTCTATGAAGTCTATGTGTTGTGATTGGTAAACATGGAGGTTTTGGGAAATGCCCTGCCTTTTAAACATAACTACGAGTTTCAACACACTACTAACTCAACTCAACAAGGCCCCGCCCCCTTTATCTTATGTATGTCTTGGGCAGGAATTATTTAAATGAGGAATACTGTGACGTGTTTGTTCTCGGAAGAAAACTCAAGACTACAATGGAGAGGTTTCAGGGAGTTCAGAAACAGCGCGCACATATATATATATATATATATATATACAGTACATCAGAACAACTGACTTTGTGCTTTGTAACTTTACAGACCTTTTTTATGCTTAAAAAGCAACATTACACCCTAAAGAAAGCTGAAAATGTAAAAAATGTTTGGATGTATTAAAAGATGTTTAGGTATTAGAAAAACTACCAGTGTACGAGTGTGTGTTAGCATACAGTGGCATTTGCTAATACCACAGGCAACACAATGACACCAAATACGTTTATAGCTAGGAGCGGAAGGACATGATCTCTGTCCAACCACGTCGTCCGCCGACTGACCCGGGTCCCATCTGCCACAACGCGCATATGTCAGTCTGACAGAGTGTGGCCATTCATCATCTGTACTGATAACACCCGTCTGCACTCCTCTTCAACACCCGCAGTCCCAGAATGGGTGCTTTCTGCAGATAATAAAGTGTAATATATTCAGTCATGACTGACAACTTCAAACTTGACTTCAAAGGGCCTAAATATATTATTGGGTGTTTCTTCAACTACTGAAACTTCTAAGTCCCAGGGGTTAATTATTATTAAAACTAACATTTTTTTTCTCTTTCTCTTTTTGTTATACTGTATGAAGGTCACATTTAAAATTCTTTAATTTTTACATTTAATCATTTAGCAGTCGCTTTTATTCAAAGCGACTTACAAATGAGGAAAACAAACAAAAGCAATCAAACCAACAATAGGGCAACAAAAGTGCTATGACTAGCCCCCGTTAGTCCCAGTTAGTTTTTTTAATAGTAAGTGTTAGTATTAATGGGTCAAGTTGACAAAAAAGAAGCGTTCTTCAGCCATTTCTTGAAAATGGCTAAAGACTAAGCAGCTCGGGTTGAGTTAGGCAGGTCATTCCACCAGCTTGGAACAGTCAAAGTAAAGGTCAGTGAAAGTGATTTTGTGCCTCTTTGGGATGGCACTACAAGACGCTGTTCACTTGCAGAACGCAAGCTGAAGGGCACATAAGTCTGAAGTAGTAAGTTTAGGTATAGGGGTGCAGAGCCAGTGGTTGTTCTGAAGGCAAACATCAGTGCCTTGAATTTGATGTGAGCGGCAACTGGCAACCAGGGAAAGTTTATGAAGATTGGTGTGACATGCCTGCCAAGAGAGTATTAAAATTGTCCAGTCTGGATAGAACAAGAACTTGGACAAGGAGTTGTGTAGCATGCTCCGATAGGAGGGGTCTGATCTTTCTAAATCTGATGAGGTGTTGGGTTGGCTGAGACCACAAGCAGTTCTTTCTTCGCAGAGTTGAGTTGAAGGTCCTTCATCCAGCAAGAAATCTCTGTCAGGCAGGCTGGGATGTGAGGCAAGCATCTGGCTGGAATGAGAGGTAGAGTTGTGTGTCATCAGCATAGCAGTGAAAGGAAAAGCATGTTTCTTAAAGACAGATCCCAGCGATGACATGTATGGAGAAGAGAAGTGGTCCAAGCACTGAGCCCTGAGGTACCCC
Organism: Megalobrama amblycephala; assembly: GCF_018812025.1. Taxonomy (NCBI): domain Eukaryota; kingdom Metazoa; phylum Chordata; class Actinopteri; order Cypriniformes; family Xenocyprididae; genus Megalobrama; species Megalobrama amblycephala. Next base: position 30,534,500 of record NC_063045.1, read on the forward strand.
AGTAGCAAGATGTTGCAACTTAAGACACCTCACTCCTCCAAGACACCCTGAAGGACCTACCTGAGAGGTAAGACTTGAACCATTGTAGTGAGGCTCCTGAGATGCCCTTCGTCATGAGGGTTGACAGGAAGATCTGGTGGTTAACTATGTCAAAAGCAGCAGACAGATCCAGCAAGATGAGTATTGAGGATTTGGAAGCTTCTCCTGCCAGTCTCAGAACTTCAATAACTGAAAGTAGGGCAGTCTCAGTAGAGTGGCTGCTTTTGAAACCAAACTGGTTGTTGTCCAGGAGGTTGTTCTGTGTAAGAAAGGTAGAGACTTGGTTGAACACCACACGTTCAAGTGTCTTAGCAATGAATGGAAGAAGGGATACCGGTCTGTAGTTTTCTGAAAGTGCTGGATTTAGAGTGGGTTTCTTGAACCCAGTTTTTATACTTTTTATTAGGGCTGCACGATATATCGCACGATACGAAAAATAACATTGAACTTGAACGTGATTATCGCTTAAACGCGAATCTTAGTGCAATTATGAAATCGCAAAGGCTGCGATTGTTTTTTGTGCACGACTTGTCAATGAAGTGTGGCTCCAAATGCTAATCCATCTGAAAGCACTGCAAGTTTGAGTCGCTTATAATGTACATTTGAAAAAGCAACAAGCGTCAAACTTCTTTTCAGACACGAGAAGCATTTATTAACATCTTGTCCAACAAAAGACAACATTTAATAACATGTTTTTACTCCAAACTCACTTCATCACGACAGTTGAGCGTCCTTCTGTGAGATGATGTGGCCTCTTACACAGAATAAGGCAGCCGTGTGTTTATTAGTCATGTTTAATCAGTCAAAACATTTCAATCTTCTGTTTATTCAGCTACAGCGATATGATGCATGTTATCTTCTTCTGCTGCAGGGCATATTTTGAGTTTCTGCGCAAGAGCGCCCTCTGGCTTTCAGATGGAGAAGCATTTACTACTGGTCACAGAGCTGTAAAGCTCTGACAAGCTGCGCATAAAATAATTGCAGCCTTTGCCATATCGCGTGCGATTTTATCGCGATAAATCGTGCAGCCCTACTTTTTATGCCATTTAACATTTATTTTTTAAAAGCCTTATGTATAGATTTTATTATTTTACTCTTGTCCCAGACACAAATTTTCAAATCTTAAAATACTGTATGAAAATTCCCGATTAAAAAATGTAAATAGTTTAAACTAATAAAAATCTAAAGAATGAAATATATTTGTCATTTCAATATTTTTGTGTGAAAATACTGAAGTTTTATATATTTTGTTATCTATATATTTTCCATGTATCTTTGTAAAAATGTGCGATTGTGCCACTAATAAAGTTTTATCACAAGTTAAAAGTGTACTTATTAGGGAGACGACCTTGCGAGTGAAGAGCTTGAGATGAAACATGAAACATTATGTGATGAAAACAAATCTTTATTTTTCATTGATTTACTGATTGAACATCATTCCTTCTTTTGCCCAATTATGCAAAAAGTGTGAAAATATGATTTAACTGTTACAAAAAATGTGACACTGATGTATCAGTTTGATTAAATTTGAGGAAGATTTCAGGAAATTTCTGGTAAAATTTTGTTGAATTTGAGGAATCCTGTAATTCATTCACATTCATTCATTCATTCATCTTTTTTTGTTGAGACTGCCCTTCTTTTTAGCATCCTTGAATGTGTTCAATACAAGTGTCTAAGTTACTTTTTAATTGTAAAATTGTTGGAAGAAGTTTTTTGAAATTTTTAAAGCATCTTGTCCTACAATAGAGAAAAAACACCTCCATATCATACAGCATTCAAACAATGTCAAAAGTAAATTCAAAGAGATTCACCTATTGTCATCTCTTCAAAAAGGATCTTTGGTAGGCCTATGAAGCAAATCCCCAGTTCCTTGCCTGAATAGATCTGACATAAAAACAGGTCTGAATGTCCTTCAATGCATATTCTTGTACATTTTTCTATTTCTTTTTTTATTTTTTTATTTTATAAACTTATTTCATTATTAAATTTATTGCATTTTTTGTGCTAGTGTATTCATGTAATAAAACATATTTAAAAACAGGACTGTGTGTATCTTTTGTTTAATCAAATAAATACAAACTTGAACTTTTTAAAATGTATAACTTATATAGGTCTACGAATGTAATTGTTTATGTATTGTATGTATATATCTACTTATTTACCTTGTAAAAATTTAATTGTATTTAAAAATCTTGTAGTAGTTCCTACTATATAGCCTTTAGTACTCTTGACAAATAGAAAGAAAGAAAGAAAGAAAGAAAGAACTGGCTTGTCCACACAATGTCAACGAACCAGTTTGCTACTTCCTCAACGACGCAGAGACACACTAGATGATTCTGAGGGATTTTAGCAGTATTTATGGAACATCAGCATCCTCTCAGATGCTAAACGTAAACAAACAACTCTGCATTGCGCGCGGCTCTCGCCGGAAGTCTCCTCAGGGCGCCTCGCCTCCCACTCCGCGTGCATTCAAGGCTGCTTGCATAAGCAGGATCAAATTCATCTGGTGCTATAAGAAAACATCGCTTTCCAGCTCACTGCCAGCATCAAAGCATCGCTCACAGCTCAACCTGAGCGCTACCTGACTGAATGCCCTCCGAATCCTCCGTATAATAGCCTTATTCTCAACAGCAGCTCTGCGTAGGATGATTTCCATTTTGTGAAGCGCACTAGCGCCATCTGCTGTCCTCCGCTTGAAAAGCAGTGAGAAAAACGCTACATGACGCAAAGATGATTTGATATATGTGATGTCATGTCAAGTTTCTTGGCAGCTTCGTCATTTTCACGAGGCATCAGGATGCAGGGATGCTGGGAATCCTGGTAGGCAAGCCCTTGCAGTATTTCTTGAAAGCATTTTTATTTGTTTGTTGTTTGAAAAGCACCCGGAGCTGAATTTATCATCTTGTTTTCAGCAACAGGTGGAGAATACATTACGGACGCGAGGTGACCCAGTAACATCATAATTCTTTCTGAAAGAAAATGTGAGAGGTATTTACATGTGTTAAAGTGTCACCCAAAAATTAAAATTCTGTCATTAATTAGTCACCCTCATGTCGTTCCAAACCTGTAAGACCTTCGTTCATCTTCGGAACAAAAATTAAGATATTTTTGATGAAATCCGAGAGGTATATGACTTGTCCATAGACAGCAATATAACCACCACTTTCAAGAAAGGTACTGAAGATATAGTTAAAACAGTTCATGTGACTGCAGTGGTTCAACCTTATTGTTATGAACCCTATTTATATAGAGTTTATAGACTTGGCAATATATTTACTCCACAGACTAACTCTACGAACATGGAAAACAATGATAGATGGACCTCTCGATTTAAGGAGAAAATCCAACACAACTTTGAAGGGACCAAGTGAAACATGACTGTCTTCTTTGTCTTTTTTCTTTGTATTACAGTTCTATCTAATAAGATGGAGAATGTGAGCGCTGTGTGCTCTGGCATTTTCAGCACTGTCAAAATAAAGGTCCGCCGTGCCGTCGAAATAAAAGTCGCAACAACAAGCCCAGCTTACATCACTTCATAGTTCCTACTGGCGGTACATATGCCACCAGGAAAACGGCCCTAGGGGAACTATTAGTTGTCGGGGAACCATCCTGGTGGCTAGTTCCTAGAACTACCTGGTGCGAAAGCCCCTATGAATGACAGAAATTTCATTTTTGGGTGAAATAACCCTTTAAACTTCGAACTATGCTAAGCTTGTTAGGCAGTTCAAGTACAGTGTAGCATAGCGTAGTCAACCAGGCTTTACAACTTTGGTACTTATATAAATATTTGAGCATTGTACCATTAAAAATAACTGAAAATAATTACACTTTATTAAGTTAGCCAATTATTTTGGCATTTATTTTGTTGAAGTCTAATAATTTTATTTGGGAACAAGAATGAAAGATTCACACTGACCAAATACCAAAGCCTGTGATGCTTCCCAACCTGTCCAAAGCCTCAGAGTTGTATCAGCCCCCTCATAAAACACCTTCATTCAGCCATTAACAGGATCAGCTGGGTGTCCAGGCAGGATATTGCCTCTCTTTGCCCCGCACAGAACCCGGTTCCACTCAGAGAGCGTGAAGTCTTCAAGTTTCTATACTATCCATTACATTTCATGGAAGGAAGCCACCAATACTGCCGTCTGGAAAGAGACGACGTCCCGCTCCGTGGGGCAGAACATTGGAACCGCAACCGTGGCGCCCTGTGATTGGCTGGCCCATGCCTTTTAACAGCAGTGGGATGTCAACATATATCTTGTGGGTCACTAAGATTTGGTTCAGTAGAACCAGGAAAGAAAGACCTGAAAAGGAAAGATGAACTCATAAAACAATTAGCCTACTGAGATTTTGAGAATAAATTTAGCATTATTTCATCTCTATTAGTAGTGGCAAACTATGGGCGAGCAATTCAACTATTAGGTTCAGATGGTTTGTAATAGCATGTTTAAAACAATGATTTATTGGCCAATGAGTCAATAAATCACTTAGTAGTGTTCACAAAAGATATTATTATCTGTATTTAGGGTTTAATTGTTTTAATTTTTAAACAAATTTATTAAAAATACAAATGTAGAAAATGTGAATATTTTTAAATGATAAATGTATTAAACTTTTTTCTGGATTTTCATAAGTATAAGTCACTAACTTATGTGGCTATTTATTGGTTTTAATTTAATAGTACATTTGATTATATATATAGTTAGATTTATTAAATTATATAAATAAATATATCATTAAACATTTCTAAATGATAAATATATTGATGAACAATATCAAAATATATTTTTAAAAATCTAAATTTCTAATATTCTAATTTTTAATCATATTATTGATATAACTGTTTATTAATAGTTTTCAGTATTGAATGAAGTATTTTGTTAAATCAACATTATTCATGCTTTTCCACAATCATTCATTATTTATTTCTTTTTTCACTGAGCATGCCACAATGCATTCTGGGATTGCATTCTTTGTGAACAATGCAAGTGATGCTGCCTGAAATCAGCTTATGAGAATTGTCATTGTGGTCATTGTGTCAGGGGACATTTCTAATCCAAATATACATCTAAGGCGCTTGTTACATCATCTTATTTATTTAATTCCACCCATAATGCAATGCGGTCCTGAGGGAGTCATGCTGTACAGGTGAAAATGAATTAAATCAGTAAACTATCATCTGTCAGGTAGGCTAAGTGTTCAGAGGTGGTTTTCTAATCCACATTTCCTTTCCAGGGACGACTGTGTGCCAACACATATAGTAGAAGAGAATGTGAGAGAGAGAATGAAAGACGCATTCACAATAAATACGGTAATGTGGTATAACTGTTAGTGTTACCAAGAAGGTTTGCAGTAACTTCATCTAGGTTTCATCTTCCAGCCCTGTCAGTCTCTCTGAAGACTGATCATATTCAACTCCTCTACTATTACCTGTGAAGTGGAAAGCAATAAAGTCACTTATCATCTCCTATAGCCATAATCCTCCCCATAAAAGAAACATAAAAGAGAAAAAGCACTCGTGATGGCCTCAGTCTAGAGCTGTAGCTCTTCTTCATTGCCTCAGTTTGAGTTCAATGCTTAAACAAAAGATAAACGAGTAATCTTTCTATTTATATTATCTTAAAAGGGTTGGTTCACTTTAAAATGAAAAAAAAAAAAAATCATCATTTGGTGTTGTTCTAATGCTGTATGCCCTTCTTTCCTTTTCTGACCACAAAAGGAGATTTAAAAAAATATACCCCGCTCACGTTCGTCCATAATGGCAATTAATAGAGACCAGCAACAGGCTTTTTTAAAAAAAAGACACAAAAGAATCACAGAATGATCCCATGCGACACGTGCCGTATATTCCATGTGTTCTGGGGGTATGTATGCGACTGGGTACGGTGATAAACAAAATGAAATTCAATGCATTATTTAACAAAAATCATGACCTTGGCTGTTTTCTTCTGTGCTCGACTGCACGTTCATGAGACTATAAAAATTAACAATGTATAGCCTACAGAGAGAGAGAGAGAGAGAGAAGAGCGCAAAAAGAGACATTAATAGCCTATTGATTACAAAAAATAAAAAATAAACTGATACTGAACTAAAAGCCTAATGCTGAGATGCAAAAATGGGGGAAAAAATCCTTAAATTCAGATACTGTAATGCAGTGCTGTAATCATTTAATGTTCTGTTTATGTGTGTAGCCTACTTGGCAGTCAATCCTGATTTAAGGGTTTTATCATTTGCATTGGCCTTAGGCAAATTTGCAAATAAAAAATAAGGTGATAGGAGGAATATTTGTCATAATATCAGTTTTGTCATTCCAATAAAATATCTAAATATCACACGCACTGCATGAGCAGAGCATTTATCACTTATGGAATGGCTTGACATTGATGTATTTCCTATTGAAACAGATATTAAGTTTGAGGAAAGGCAGAAGAAGAAGAAACAAGTATATATACCAATGAAATCTCACTTTGGAGAATAACCCTCTCTGGCTTTAATGATGTGAGTTGTTTCAGCACCACGGACAGCGCTGATAATGTATTGCTGCCCCCTACTGGAGACCTCAGACTGAGCATTTTCACTTTTTATTTTACATATAGTCAGAATTGTTTCATAATACGATTTTATAAAAATGGGTAAGAATTGATTAATTTACATTATATTGAATTTGTTATGTGTCATAGCAGCTTTTGGCTTGTTTGAATTTCATCATAAATCTCCAGTGCTTACAATATAATTCACTACAGAATTAAACTTAAAAATTCTATTTTAATTTAATTCTATTTTGCATAATTAAATTGACAGCTTATTTGTAATATTAGTTATATGACAGTTAAGCAGATTTATCCCTATTTATACTAATTTATGCTTTATGGTGGTTGTACTTCCTATAATTTATGCTGATTTGAATCCAACCATTAGGTCTGAACAGAATGATTCTAATAGGCTACCGATGCTACATTATGTTCGTGAGATTCACCTTGTTTGACAGCAGAGAGCAGTAAAGACTTGAATTTTCATAAAATAGGGCCAAAAAACTTTGATACTATGGCACGGAATGAATATATACCATGGTCATTTTTTATTCATTTATTATTTGTCTATGCAGAAATAAAGTTTCTTGTTCTTTTATACATCATGTAAAAAAAAAGATGTTATGGTAGATGTTATTGGATCCCAATGGAGGCCCATTTCTGCCACATAAGAATCTGGTAAATCATAATTATGACATAAAATGTCAAAATTGACATAGGATACTCAATCAAAATTATGAGATTAAAAAGTCATAGTTATTACATAAAATGTCTAAATTATGACATAGAAAGTCAGAATTTGAATGTCATACATGATATTTTTATCTTCTTAAGTGTTTGCTGCCAAAAATCTTTTTTTTTTTTTTTTTTTTCATCTGACCATAGAATGTTTGAAAAGTAACTGACACTACTGGAAATTCAAACAGGATGGATTCTAAGGTCAGATCAAACAAACAAACAAACAAAGCTTTTTGCAGCAAACACTTAAGATGGGTTTGATGCACACATGAATAAAAAGTACCCCATGTGTAAAATTAAATACACTGTATCTTTAATGTTGTGGGCTTAATTTTCTGCCAGAGATCCTGGACATCTTGTTCAGATACATGGCATCATGGATTCTAGCAAATACCAACAGATAAAAAAAACTGAACCAAAACCTCACTGTCCCTGTTAGATGTCATATAATGGGCCATGTTTGGATCTTCCAACAGGGCAGTGATCCAAAACAAACATCAAAATCAACACAAAAATGTGTCACTGAGCACAAAATCAAGCTTCTTCAATGGCCGTCCCAGTTCCCTGATCTGAACCCTATAGAAAACTGAAGACGAGAAGTATCAACATGGAGCTGGGAATCTGAAGGATCTGGAGAGATTCTGTATGAAGGAATGGTCTCTGATCTCTTTTCATATGTTCTCAAAACTCATCAGGCGTTATAGGAAAAGACTCAGAGCTGTTATCTTGGGAAAAACAGGTTGCAAAAAGTATTTAATAAAAGGGAGCAAATAATTGTACCCAACGTGTTTTGGAGAAAAACATCTATTTCATTCCCCCACCCCCCAGCCCAACTTTCAATTATTTTACTTCAATGAAAGGTTAGGTTTTTGCTAACTTTTTAATAATAAAATATCAAAATGATAAACAATGCAGATTTATATTTTACAGCCATCTTTGATCATATTTACCAAGGGGCAAATAATTCTGAGCAGCACTGTAGACTATATTATAATGTATACGCTTATAATAAAGTGTAAAAAAGGCCTGTGTTTCGTCGATGTGTCGTGCCATATATTTTATTATTATTATTATTATTTGCTATAGGCCTATACTTTTAATCGTGTATAGCAAGGAAGACAAAAACGAGTTCGGAGGCCACCGTACTTCAGACTGTTTACTTTGCAACGCAGAAGTAGCCTAAACTTTTTTTCCTGCATGTGCGAGACTTCAGATTCATTAGCTGCTATAGGTAGAAGAATAACAAAGTGCAGTGAACGGTAACACTACAGTATTTGTGCTACAAACCAGTGTTTATGATAATATAATGTGATAATCACCACTTTGCAATATCAAGCAGCATAACGGACCGTTTACATCTAAACGATCGCACCCCCCTCAAAGGTGGATAATTAATGTACCATACGCTAGAGATAAGTGTTGCACTTCTTACCTTTACCTCTAGAGGGAAGCATTAAGCCTATACAATTCAACATAAACTGATGCCTCTCGTTTAGGCTACATCTGTGTAATATGCTTAAAACTGAGCTCAGATTTGTATTGCTCAATAAGATTATAGATTATTAAAAAAAAAAAAAAAATATATATATATATATATATATATATATATATATATATATATATATATATATATATATACACATTTTGTAATTTAGCTTCACAGGTTAATTTTGAGGGTGTGTAGATATTTTATGAGAACACAAGATACAGTAATTGTGACCTAAAAAACATTTGTTAAAATTGAAATTAAATTAAATTCCACTCCTTCCACTAGAATGCCATATTGACCAATCAGTACACTCTAAAAAATGCTGGGTCAAAAACAACCCAAGTTGGGTTGAAAATGGACAAACCCAGTGGCTGGGTTAAATGTTTGCCCAACCTGCTGGGTAGTTTTATTTAACTCAACTATTGTTTAAAAATTACTGTATTACTTCCTTAAAATGAACCAAAATGTGTTGGAAATTATTAATAAGTTTAATTAATAATAATTAAACAATAAATATTCATTAAATTGCTTATTGATAAATGTTCACTTTTGATTATTATTGTTGCCTCTAGTAATTATGTGTCTGATTTTTATTTCCAACCTATTTTGTGTTCATTTTAAAGGGTTAGTTCACCCCAAAATGAAAATTCTGTCATTAATTACTCACCCTCATGTCGTTCCACACCCGTAAGACCTTCGTTCATCTTGTAACTTCCACTTTGACGCTTCAAAAACTTCAAAAAGAGATTGGAAAACTGATCCATATGAATCGAGTGGTTTAGTCCAAATTTTCTGAAGAGAATCAATCGCTTGTTATAATGAACAGATTTTATTTAGGCTTTTACTCGCATGTAAACATTGATCAGTGAACATAAGCAGAAGCTCAACCAAACCTGAATGACACACAAGAACAAACCTCTTCCTGAAGCTCAAACATGCTGCATAACCAATGAGGTTCATTCTCATGTGTTACACAGCATGTTTGAGCTTCCGGAAGAGGTTTGTTCTTGTGTAAAAGCCTAAATTAAATCTGGTCATTATAACAAGCGATTGATTCTCTTCAGAAAATTTGGACTAAACCACTCGATTCATATGGATCAGTTTTCCGATCTCTTTATTAAGTTTTTGAAGCATCAAAGTGGAAGTTGCAAAGGCAGTCAATGGAAGGAAATCTGACAGCATTCTGTCATCAAAAATATCTTCATTTGTGTTCTGAAGAACGAAAGACTTACAGGTGTGGAACGACATGAGGGTGAGTCATTAATGACAGAATTTTCATTTTGGGGTGAACTAACATTTTAAGCCAGCCATATAGTACATTTTAAACAATAGTTGGGTTAAATAAAACTGCCCAGCACATTGGGCAAACATTTAACCAAACCGCTGGGTTTGTGCATTTTCAACCCAGCATTTTTTAGAGTGTATGCAGGACTGGAACTATCAATTTACAATATGCACTGCAAAACATAAATACAAAAAAAAAAGTAATTTGGATTTTGTAAATCTTTCTGCCATCTTTCTGCCATTCACCTTGACTTTTCTATCACAGGCCCTGAGGTTTCTCCCTGTTCTGTGTCCCAGGGGCCCGTATACTCTCAGCCAGGCTGTCGGGCCTGCAGCAGGCAGATCATGTCACGTCCCAGAGCATATTGATCCAGGTTCAAATTTGCTGTCGTTCATCTATAAATACACACAGGGTGCTATCGGTGGCCTGCCTGGGGAGGGAAGATTCTCTCGCTGCCAGACCCTTTGTCCCATCCTCCTGCCCTCAGATGAGTCTATTTTTGAAGGCGATCTATAAGCCCCAAGCACCCCGCTGGCCTGGGGTTCAGTTTCTAGGCAGTAGATCAATGGAAAGCTGCAGAACTGAGCGCAGTGAGGGTGGGATGGGAAGATGCTCTGCTTTTTATCCCACCCGCAGATTCAAGACCCTTTTCTTTTCTCTCCACATTACACTGCAGGGTTAAATCAACTAGTCTTTTATCTATCTGTCATAAAAAGAAAGAAAAACAGAAAAAACATACTGATGTTGCAGTATGATCTCATTCAAAGCTATTGCTTTTACATGAAGCGTTTACATTTCCAGTACAATATACATTTGGATAGACACTGAAGTGTAAAATATCAACAGACTGCACACAGTCTTAAGTTGCCCAAACAAAATGTTGACAATGAAACACAAATTAATATTAATTAAAAAATACAATTACAATTAACTGCATTGTATTGTACACTAAAATGTACAATATCATCATACCGTACAGATTAGTTATATAAAAGTGCTGACATTGAAATATACTAATAATATCAAGAGAATTAAGTTGTTTATGAAAGCATTTAGCTATTAGATTTTAACACTGAAAATTACAATATACACAATTAAGTTGTCTGTTCATAAGAGTTTGTTTTAGATACCAACACTAAAACATAAAACAGCGATGTATTGTACATTTTTAAAGTTGTCTGTGCATAAACAATGCTGACACTCATGATATCGATGTATTTTGTCATTATTTGTACATATAAAAGTTAAGGTTTTAGATGAAAACTTTAAAATGCAAAATATATCATAAAAGTTCTGTACATTAATTCTTACACTAAAGCATTCATGTATGTATCAACATATTATACATCTCTAAGTTAGTTCTGTTAACCTAAATGTAAAAAAAAAAAGGTTTGTTTTAAATGCTAAAGCTAAAATTTACAATTTTGATGTATGTATCAGTCTATTAAAACTTATTATGCGCAGTAAGTTTTAAAAATATATTTTAGAAAGTAAGAGGTATTAATGAATATTTCAACATATGGCTTTGCTGATCTGACATAAAAAGCTGACATTGAAATGTATAATAACGTATAGTACTGTATGTCTCTAAAGTTTCGATTAGGCATTCGATTTTAACACTGAAAATTACAATATAAGCACTGTATGTGTATGTACTGTGCGTCTCTAAATGTATTCATTTGTAAAAGGGTTAATATGCCAATATCAACATATTTCATGTTGTTTAAATTGTTTGTACGAAAGAGCTTACATTTTAGATGCAGACACGAAAACATACAATATCAACATAAATGTCTCCCACGATTCTGAACAGAACTAAACAAAATAAATAAAATGTTAATCGGTGCAGTCTATTTAAAATGTTTCATCTTAATGAATTGTTTAAAAAAATGGTTTGAATGAATGATTCAATGACTCACTCATAAATACTTCACTTGTTTTATTACTGGATGAATAAAAATTTTTTGAACAAATCTCTTGAATGAATGATTCAATGACAAATACATTTTTTAACAGTTGCTTGTCGCCACCTGCTGGTGTAAAGATGTAATCAATATAATCTTTATTTGAAGTGCCAAGTTACTTTCAAAAGGTGATTTGCTCTATTTTTATTGCTACCGTGGACAGATCAATGTTTATATCAGAACTACAAACTTAACTGTAATAATATGAATATTTGTAACACAGAAATAGCGATACTGCGTGGTTGAAAAGACTGTTTGTGAAGCCGTTTCACCTATACAAGACAACTGCGCTCTCTGGGTCAGCGCCAACGCAGATTTGAATATTCCGGTGTGATTTTGTCAAAGGTTTAATATACAGGCAAATCGTTGACATTTAGGAACGAGATCACGTGGACGTGGGTGTTTGAAATGAAATCACAATCTTTTAACGATTAATCGTGAAGCTCTAATACAATGATATTGTGTCTTTCAACCATTTAAATATACTGTAAAAAAAAAAAAGGTCTGCTAGAAGCAAACTTCATGTACTAAATCTTCATATACTACCAGAATCATTATGGATGTTGAAACTGAAAACTGAAACCCTTTTTGCTTAAAAAGAGAAAAAACTCTTTTACAAACCTGTAATGGAGGTAATTTGGCATCTTGGTCTTATCTTTTACAAACCTTATTACAAGGTGTATATAAGTACGCTGTTAAATCACCGCTTTTTAATTCAAGGCCGCTGGGGCAAAGGCGACGCAGCCCAGTGAAGCCAAGATAACAGGAGGCTTTTATAATCGATCCTTCATTGCTGTGCATCCACCTTAACCAAAGACTCCTTCACAGCAAAAACATTGGCAAACACAGGTCAATAAGTCCAAGGTATGCAATAATTTCAAAGCAGCTTGGTGCTGACATTTCTTTAATATACAATGTTGTGCCATCCTTATGCCAGGGAAAGGGAATTAGAGTGAAGTATGCTGGGAGCTGGGTCAGGAAGAAAGGCGAGTTCAAAGAGCATGCATCCTCCGGATACAAACACCATCTCTTATTTACAGCATTCAACTGGCAAAACCTGTTTTGGAACAGACAGCAGGAATGTTTTGCCCACCAGGTATTGTGCATTGCCAAGGCTGCTGTCATTAAAATTAAATGTGGTACTGTCTGACACAGATATACTAGAACTCTGTAATGTTTGAGATGAACAAAAAAAGCTAATGAAATAGAGCACTACAAATCAACTGCCACACAACCAAACACCAAATTCTGTTAAACACTGTCTGATAATGCCAGGGGCATCTTATAGAGACCCTTTTGAGAAATATGGAAAAAAATAAAACTTGAAATTCTTGTTTAAAAAAAAAAAAAAAAAAAAAAAAAAAAATATATATATATATATATATATATATATATATATATATATATATATATATATATATATATATCTGAAACAGTGTTGTTTGTCAATCTCAGGAGGTCAAACAAAATACTATATTTATACATGAACAAACAGATTGTTATATTCATTCTATAATTATAAATGTTTCACATAAAATTGATTTTTATTAGAGTTTGGCAGTTTTTCAACTCTGTTACCCATATTTTGGCATAATTGAGTAGTATTAAATGTTGGCTTGATTTTATTGTCTAGCAAACTTTAAAAATATATAAATATTGGATACAAATATTATTGAAATCCATGGTCAAATGGGGCATTTAAATAAAAATATGTACGAATGGTTAACAGAATTGTAAGAAACAGGGTTGTATGTTTTAATTAAACTGCTAAATGTTAAATAAGGGGAACAAAACCCACAAGTTTCCAAAATACTTTATTCATTCAACTTAATCATTTGACTCTGTTACCAATGTTATAAAAAGAAAACCATCTTATAATAATGTAGGTAACAGAGTTGAATTAATGAACTTCAACGAGTACAAATTAAGAATTTTTTTTTTTAATGATTTGGTTACACTATTTTAAGGTGCACGTGTTACAGTGCAATTATACATTTAAGCACTGAGTATGATAATTAACTACTTACTATAGGGTTAGGATTGGGATTAGGGTTTGGTTTAGGGTTAGATGCATGTAATTATGCATAATTTATAGTTATTTCTACAGTAACTATACCGTTCAAAAGTTTGGGGTCAGTAAGTAATTTTTTAATGTTTTAAAAGAAGTATCTTCTGCCCACCAAGCCTGCATTTATTTGATACAAACAAACAAAAACAGTAATATTGTGAAATATTATTCCAATTTAAAACAGCTGTTTTCTATGTCAATATACAGTAAAGTGTAATTTATTCCTGTGATCAAAGCTGAATTTTCAGCATCATTACTTCAGTCTTCAATGTCACATGATCCTTCAGAAATCATTCTAATATGATGATTTGATGCTCAAGAAACATTCATTATTATTATCAATGTTGAAAACAGTTGTGTACAAATTTTTTTCAAAATTCTTTGATGAATAGAAAGTTCAAAAGAACAGCATTTATTTAAAATAGAATATTTTCTAACATTATAATTGTCTTTACCGTAACTTTTGATCAGTTTAACTCATCCTTGATGAATAAAAGTATTGATTAATTTTATTTCTATCCCCCAAAAATAAAATTAAAATTCTTACTGACCCCAAACTTTTGAACGGTAGTGTTTGTTACAAAAGATTTAGATTTCAGATAAATGCTGTTCTTTTGGACTTTCTATTCATCATAGCATCATGAAATAAAAATGTACACAACTGTTTTCAACATTGATAATAATCATAAATGTTTCTTGAGCATCACATCATCATATTAGATTGATTTCTGAAGGATCATGTGACACTGAAGACTGAAGTAATGATGCTGAAAATTCAGCTTTGATCACAGGAATAAATTACACTTTACTGTATATTGACATAGAAAACAGCTGTTTTAAATTGTAATAATATTTCACAATATTACTGTTTTTGTTTGTATTTTTAATCAAATAAATGCAGGCTTGGTGGGCAGAAGACACTTCTTTTAAAACATTAAAAAAATCTTACTGACCCCAAACTTTTGAACGGTAGTGTACATGCAACGTGTAACAAGGACACAGTAAAATAAAGTGTTACCTATATTTTACTTACCTTTCATCATGCTGTGAAAAAGGTCCAAATGGCTGTTCAGTGTTCTTTAAAAAGGGTGGAAATCATGTAGTAACAGAGTTGAATGAATGTGGGACACATCTAACTATTACTTGTTTAATAATGAAATATGTTAGTAACCCAATATGTACCCTTGAAAGTGCCTACAGAGTAAGCAAACCAGACAACATTTAGGATAAATAATTTAATGGTAATATTACATCAATACATGTACACTCTCACAAAAGTGAAAGAACCAAAAGTTGCAATGTCCTCTCTTTCTAAACAAAACAAAACATCAACAGTCCTTTAAATATTGCTTAACTAATCTAAAAATTCCCTTTGACAACAATAGCAGATGCCTGAGAGTGGAAACCCTTAAATTAAAGTCGTCGGCACACGCTCACCGCAAACGCACACACACGCACCCACACCCACACAATAACAATAGAGAGGGGTCCTAAATTCATATCATGCACCCCCTTTTTAAAAACAATATTACACCACACTGTGAGAAATGCTTAACAGTCCAAATAAGAGAAGTAGTGACCCAAATACTCTTTTGGTTTTGATAATTCATACTTATTATCAGTTCTATGCAGTGTTTGGAAGTTCAGTGGCTTATCGGTCATAACAAATTGGCTGTGTGTTATATAAACAGTCTGTGAGCATTAGTAAGAAGCGAATGATAACTTTGGAAGGAATCCTATACAAGTTTTTTTAACAATTGCGTATTGTATTTTGACAGTCAACGCTGAGGTCCGCCACCAATCTTTGCTCCATCTGTCTCCATCTAATAATTTGTGGATTTTTAAAAGTGGGTCACACCACTACACTTTTATTCTGTGTAGAAAAATGCTGTTGTCAATAGCTGAATATCCTTTTATAAGGGAACCGTGGTGAGGCAATGGATTCTGAGTGCAAGTTGCAACATAATCCATTAGCAAAGGATTCTGGGAAAGCTAACCCCATGCACACAACAGCAAAGCACTTAAATCTAGATGTCTGTTGGTGTTCAGTAACAAAAACAGCAGTCTAGGCACTCCTAATGGAACAGACTGAAGGAAAGATCTTAGTATGAAGAAGGCTGAGGGTTTGAGAACATTCACAAACACCATTATAAAGACGGATCAAACGTGAAAGCCATCGGAATGAAAAAAAAAAAAACATAGCGGAGAGCAGAACGGACAAGTGTTGGTGCGGAATCAAAGCATTTCTCTAAAACATAAACCGTTATCACTGTCCCATGGATCAAATTGCATTTGTCTCCATATAAACTGTTTTGAAACTGCCTTCTTATCCTGTATGATGCTTTATAAATCCTTAACAAAACACATTTATTACATATACTGTATGACAGGTGTGTAACAGCTTTGAGTAGATGCATTTCTTTTTGCTTGCTTCTTCTGATGTAGAAAAACATGTACAAGTGATTGTAGGTTCTGCTTAGTGTGATACATATTGTCACCTGTGTCAAATATGGCTGTCAGTTTTGAGTATAAAAATATTAGCAAATACAGAGAGAGATGTGAAAAACTGTCTCACTAGTATCGAGTTTATATATGACTTCGTGATATGATACTATTTTAACCAGAGTTTGTGAGAAGAGAACAGAAGAGATTATATGAGACTAAAATAAAACAGATGAGAAAGGACAAGATGAGAAGAGACTAAACAATGGAAGATGAGATGAGACTAAGAAAAAGAGATGAGACAAGATGAGATGAGATTAAAATGTGATGGGAAAATAGAAAAGACAAGGTGAGAGAGAAGGAGATGAAAGAGATATGAAGGTGAGAATGGGCATGACAGACTAGACATGATGTGAGAAAAACAAATGAGAATAGAGGAGACTAAAAAAGATGAGATGAAAAGAGAGAAGGAGAAATGAGTTGAAACGGATATGAAGATGAGAAAAAATATGAGATGACAGAGCAAGAAAAAAATGAGGAAAATAGGGGAGATTAAAGGACAGAAGAGAGATGATGAAATGAGATGAACCATGACTAAACAAGAGGAGAGAAAATGAGACAAAAGGCAAAATGAGAAGAGACAAAGAAAGGAAAAGAAAAGACGGGACAAAACTAAAGTTAGGAGAACAGAGGAGATGAGATGAAATGAGGATGAGAAGAGACAAAATGAGACAAGATGAAGTGAGGACAGTTGAGAGAAGAGGAGACTAAAATAGATGAGATAAAAGGACAGAAAAGGCGAGGAGATGAGAAGATGAACAGAAACTAAAGGAGAGAAGATGAGATGAGACAAAAAGAGAAGAGAAAAGGGACAAGATGAGACAAAACAAGGTGGGTTGAGACTAAAAGGTGATATGAGAATAGAGGAGATGAGATGAAATGAAGATGAGAAGGGACAAGATGAGAGAAGGCGAAGTGAGAAAACAGATGACATGAGAAAAGAGGAGACTAAAATATTTGAGACAAAAACAGAGGAGATGAAATTAGAAAACAGATGAGAACATGAGCCAAGAAGAAATGAGAAGAGACTGAGACAGAGGCAAGAGAGATTAGATGTTTCCCAGCAGTTTTCCTCTCCATCACCATCAGCTTCCTTCAGAAGCACCATGAGCGGGCGGCTCTAAACAGGACCTCATCCATTCATCACAAAGTCACCTGGAAGAACTATTGCCTTGCAAAGCCTTGTTCCATTCATCAGAGGACAAAATGTTAAGATACGCCAACACAGATGGGCAATGCTGGCAGAACCAACAGCAATTGGAGGGTGACCGTATATAGACGTGAGGGTCTATGCGTGCAACAGTATGAGTCCAACCTGAATATGTGAAGTCTTTGGGGAAAGTGTACATAATGTCAATGTTTGAACACCGAATGTGTGTGTGTGTGTTTGTGTGTGTGTGTGAAGGGCATACTAAGAGCTGGCTGGTTTGGTGTAGTCATCCACTCCAGTGATAGTGGCCTTGCAGAAGAAGCAGTCCTTGTTATTCATCAAGTGCTGATTGATACAGGCCCTGAAATAAAAGAGGGAGGGAGAGTGACATTTAATCATTTAAAGAGTGCTGAGTCACGTCACAGCATGTGTTATCTGTGCTACGCTTCACTGGAACGTTGTAAGCGACTCAAATACAAACCTCCAAAGAAAATTGTTTCGATTTTGAGAGCCAAGTTTTGATGTATACAATCAAACTTATGATATTTGTACCATGACATCTTCAAAGCACAACAACAGCACTAATATTTCAGCCTGTATTTATGCTATATATACACTATGTAATGAATAGAAGCATTTAACGGCATGGCGTTAATCTACTAAATGGAGGAATGAATGGAAGAATTGAGCTGTTGATAGTGTGTTGGCAACTACTCACTTGCAGGATTTGTGGGAGCAGGGCTTGAAGATGGCTGATATGGAGTGTGCATAGCAGATTGGGCAGAGATCGTCCTCACTAGGCGGCTGTGAAGGAGAAAGATTGTGATTAAATTCATTTCAGAAACAAATACATTGTGTGCTGATGTCCTGAAAGACATTCCAGAATGAATATTATCCTATTCAGAAAACCTAGTGAAAGACGATATCTAGAAGGACATTAGAGGGATGGTTGATTATGATTTCACTTTTTTAACTTTAGTTAGTGTGTGATGTTGCTGTTTGGGCATAAACAACCTCTGCAAAGTTACGACGCTTAAAGTTTAATGCAAAGGGAGATATTTTACAGAAATTGTTTTTTAAGGACTACAACAAATGGCTGGTAAGGACTACAATGAGCTTCTTCCTGGGTTGGTGATATCACAAACAAGCCACAGCAACTACATACATTTATCCAGTAACAGTTCAGAAATGTCCAGTTGCATTCTAAAAGTTCTTCCTGAGTGTCTGACTCTGGTTTGAACAATGTAAGGCTGAACACCATTACTCAAAATTGTCATTTTGGCTGCGTGAGATTCTCCTGCTTTGTTGTTGTTGAGCAACCGAAGTGTGAGCTGTTAAAGCTCCGACCTCTTCCGGAAAGAGGGCCAGGAGAAGCAGCTCGTTTACATTTAAAGAGGCACATAAAAAAAAAAATGGTGTGTTTTTGCTCACACCCAAATAGGGACAAATTTGACAAGCTATAATACATGATATGTAGGATATTTTGAGCTGAAACTTCACAGACATATTCTGGGGACACAAGAGACTTATATTACATCTTATAAAAGGGGCATAATAGGTCCACTTTAAGGACTGTGCGAATGAGGGTTTTGCCATTGAAAAATAGTGACTGTGAATTAATTTTATGTTGAATATTTTAAAAGCCAGAGTATATTTTATATATACACACAACCATTCAGTACTTTTTTTTTCATGATTTTCCATTTTGCGCTATAGCAGCTAAGATAGTGATTAGTATAGCATTTTAATAATCATATATTTAATGACTTGTCATCATTTACAAGCTAAACTCATCTCTAAATATAGAAATATGTTACATCTTATCCTACAGTGAACAGCCAAACACTTCTTTAGTGAATTTTTGGGACATCGGGTCACCCCTAATGTCAAAGGTGTCCAGATGGTGTTCTACTTAAAGTATTTTCCAAGTATGTATCAGCGGACCAATATTAACCACAATTTTTTGTTCTACAAAAGACCTAATTTTGTTTCTTATTAATACATATTCAAATGAACAGATTTTCACCTGCACAGCATGTTTTTTGTAATTAGTAGCAAGAGAACAGAGCTTGACCCCTGACCCCTACAATTGGCTGATGGAGCTTCATTAGTATACAAGCATCACATTAATATGTAAACCTTATTACTACACAATCGAGGCAGGAGAGAGTACAGCATGGTAAAGGAATATTTCACACAAAAATTAAAATGAAAAATGAAAATGTACTTCTTGTTCTAAATCCATTAATTTCTTCAAAAAAAAAAATTGCTATTTTTAATTTCGGGATTAATTGAAGTTGTCACTTTAATTAAGAATATATAGTCCTTTTTGTAATTTTGTCAGAGGTCCTCATGGCAGCAACTCAATGCATTTAGGCATGTAGAAATGGTCAAGAAGATCTGCTGAAGTTCAAACTGAACATCAGAATGAGGAAGAAAGGTGATTTAAGTGACTTTGAACGTGGCATGGTTGTTGGTGCCAAACCTTGAAGCAGATGGGCTACAGCAGCAGAGGACACACCAGCTGCCACTCATGTCAGCTAAGAACAGGAAACTGAGACTACAATTCTCACAGGCTCATCAAAAGTAGACAACAGAAGATTGGAAAAAAAAAAAAAAAAACGTTGCCTGGTCTGATGAGTCTCGATTTCTGCTGCAACATTCAGATGGTAGGGTCAGAATTTGCTGTAAACAACATGAACGCATGGATCCATCCTGCCTTGTATCAACTGTTTAGGCTTCTTCTGGTATAATATTGTGGGGGATATTTTCATGGCACAATTTGGGCCCCTTAGGACCAATTGAAACACCACAGCCTACTTGAGTATTGTTGCTGACCCTGTCGATCCCTTTATGACCACAGTGTACCCATCTTCTGATGGCTACTTCCAGCAGGATAACACACCATGTCACAAAGCTCAAATCATCTCAACCTGGTTTCTTGAACATGACAATGAGTTCCCTATACTCAATTGGCCTCCAGAGTCACCAGATCTCAATCCAATAGAGCAGCTTTGGGATGTGGGGGAAAGGGAGATTCGCATCATGGATGTGCAGCCGACAAATCTGCAGCAACTGCGTGATGCCATCATGTCAATATGGACCAAAAATAAGGAATGTTTCCAGCACCTTGTTGAATCTATGAAGAATTAAGGCAGTTCTGAAGGCAAAAGTTGTACCTTATAAAGTGGCTGGTTAGTGTATATATATTGGCTGGAACAGCATATGGGTGAAGAATTTTGAGTGATTAATTTCCCCAAATATATTAAATATATATATTTGAATATAAATATATTACGTGCACACAAAATCATAACACAAACAACCAACTTTATGATTATAAAAAAATAAAAAATAAAGTGACACTAACAGCTCTGATATAATGTGTGATATGGGTTTGGCAGGCAAGTATATTCTATTTTTATTTTGCATTCAAATGCTGTTTACTTATTCATATGTAGGACACTACGCACGTGCACATTAAAGCAGTCACGTATTCAACATACATGACATTTCAAACAAAGCTGCAAAGAATATTTTCCACTCATCCCAAGGGGACAACACACTAGATAATGAATTCAACACGGGGAGAACACAGCCTTCAGAAATGCCAACAAACCAGAACACACATGTACAAAGACGTCAAAGGTCTTAAGATGCTTGTTTCCTTTTGGTGGGAAATAGAAGACCCTATGTTTATTAAACACCCACCTCTCTCTAAGACATTATTGTGTTTAAGTGGCACCAAACTTGAAATAAGACCTTAGAAAAGTAGGGAATTATTTATAGCAACTGTAGGTTCATTTTTACACTTCCTGAATAAAATATGAGTGGTGCTTTTCTGGGCGAACTTTGTGTTCTAGTTGGTTGTTATTTGGTTGCTATGTGGTTGTTAGGGCATTACTAGGTTTTTGGCAAGCAATAAAAACTACATATATTTGTATCTAATCCAAAAATCTACAGTTCCTGCTGTCAGTTGGTCTCGTGACTCCCAAGAGACATAATACCGAAAGAAACCACACCAAATGGTGATGAATATTCTCCTTCCTTCTTTTAGCCCAGAGTCACACAAGACTCCCATAATCTCGAACCTTTCATCCCAAGGCTTTCCTCAGCTGGGAAGGAGAGGAACATGGCTGCAAGTGTTAATTGAGTTCTTCATACTGATTTCATGGGGAGTGCGGATGAAAGCCTGCAATGACAGAAAAGCAGCCAGGACTCCATCCCTGCCAACCAGCCAGAATCATATACTATCATCGTTGTGTATTTGTCTTTTTCACCCTGAATCCCATTAACGATTTCACTTTAGCATGTGTAAATTAGTGATAAACCAATATTTTAGCCAGATCAATTATTATAGCTGCTATTTAACTGCTTTGATGATGATGATGATGATGATAATAATGGACAAATTAATATTATATACAATAATGTACAAAATGTACAAAAAGTTACATTAACTGTTTTACACAACATTATTGTCACGGAACATATAGTGGAAACAGCACAAAGACGAAGGAGAATAGGAATACTAGAATAAAACTATTAAATAATAAAACTAAGGAGAACAGACAGATAACTCACACTAACACATCTAACATTGAATGAGGGAGAACACAGGGTATAAATGCATGGAGCAAACAAATGGAACTGATAAGGTAATTAACAAAACAGGTGAAGGTAATCAAACAATCAGACACACTGGGAAAATGGGTCACAGGGAAACACAATGAAACATGAGGACTCTGACAATTATGAATGAATGAATGAATGAATGAATGAATGAATGAAAGAAATTAGAGAATTAGTTAAATAATATTATAACTGATTTTAAAGCTGCTTTCCGTAACTTTTTTTGGTTAAAAATGATCCAAAATCAACTTTTGAGCAAGTACATATCCAGCCAGTGTTCAGTTTCCTTATCTTAGCTCAATTCACAACATAAGCTTGTAATAATAATAAGAGCAACTTGGTGGATTTCCGCGGGAAATTCGAGAATGCAGCCGTTCGTCTTTGCGTCATTACGTCACATCCGTAAATAGAAAGGAAGGAGTCCTGACTAGTAGGCTTTATCATGTGAGGATGCTGCTTGTAGCAGATCATTTATACCCTGTTCTTACAGCAGCTGAAATAATTAAAAGTCAATCTGACACTGACAATCATCAGTGACAACTGGAGATTCAACCATCAAAAGCAAACTACTTCAGAAGGCAGAGCGGTTACAGAAATTGAAATCTACAGGTAACGCTAACATACACTAAATACACAGTCACGCAATACTGATGTTGTTAACATTAACAAAGTTTAACAGTAATAATAAATTGTAGCGCAGTAATAATAATCCAGGCTAAGCGATCGTTAGATTTAATCATCATTGGCAGCACGATTTATTGTAGGCCTAATGCTTTTTTCCTCAGTTGGTCAGAACAAGTGGCAGAAATGTTACTTACTTGTTCAGATGACATTTCCCGGTGAAAATTCTTATATTGGTCATACTTCAAGACTACAATCTGTGATTCTGAAGTTCAGTATCCACACCGGTGCGGTGACTGACAGCAAACATTAGATTCATCCGCGCTGACGAGCCGTGCCGAGGCACAACGCACGTAACCATAATAATTCCGCAAATGACTGCAATCGCAGGTTTCAAACAGAGATGGCGACAAAGAGGAAAAATGCCAGACTGCAGCTCCGTCAATGGCAAATGACATCAAATAAAAAATAAAACAAATGTACAAAAAATTACATCAACTATTTTACACAACAATAAACATAAAAATATAATAAATATAAAATAAATAAATACAATTAATGATCAAGTATTCATAATAATAATAATAATAATAATAGGTAAAGAGGAATAATTATTAATAAATATATAATATATGATGTGCAGAACTTATTATTTCAAACATAACAGCTGACCAATCTATACAACAATATATATTTTCTAGTACTCAAACCCCCTTCCACAATTTTTTGAGGCCTCTACAATGATTGCATGTTGTAGACGGACAGTCCTTGACTCTGACAGACCTGCACGAAAGAAAGCCAAAGGTGCAGAGGACAGGTTAAAGTTATTAGGATCCTTTTAACATGAATAGTTTAACTGTCCGTCACAGCCAAACTGATTAAAAACAGAATGTGCGGCGGAAAGCAGAGCTTCAGTTAATTTTAAAGGGCACTGTACTGTACTGACAAAAGCAATTTTGGAAAGTAAACCATTGATATAACCTCAGTTACGCAAATAGCCGGGCTATCAGGTTCTTCATCAGTTTTTCGTGCGGTCCATTGACGTGAACGGGGCCTTTTGTTTATATTTCTGGTCTTCCCCAATGTCCTTCCATTCTCAAAGTCAAACTTTGTTCAAGGGGAATGATTGGGTTTCTGTTTGGTTTCTAAGCTGAGATGAAGGAAATACAAGCCCCTTAAAATCTCATTCACTCCCTCCCAAATCCGTCTCTTCTGAGCTATTACCTTCAGATCTTGTGTCTGAGTAATGAGGGAAGATATCCACTATCCCAAGGTAATTTGCAGGAGCAGACAGTGACCTTGACTGGCCTGGTTCATTCTGGTTCACGGTGGCCTGATAAAAACGCTATGTGCTTTACTCAATTCATTCGATTGTTCTAGTCTGTGAGTGCAAACTAACAGAGTAATCAGTCAACATCAAGATTGGGATTGTGTGACTTAAGGTGCGGTCACATTTAATGTTTGGCAAAATTTTGCTGGTGAAATCCAGTCATTCCAATAAGAATCTGCGCGATCATGCAGATTCGCGTGGTTAGCGTGAGGGTGAAAATTTCCCCACTCAGATTTTGATCATGTTCAAGTTGGTTCAACATTGTTGACCAACAGAAAGCTGCTTGGTTTGAAAGTGACTTCAGTGTGAGCTGTGCTTCATTTTGCATATATACCTTTTTTTTGCATGGGAAATTTTGCTAATGTGACCACACCTTAAAGAGACCATATTATGCCCTTTTACAAAGTCTTGATTTTGTTTGATTTAATGGATTCAGTCGTGACAAGGTGGTCTTGGTGATGTAAGCCAAAAAGTAAAGTCTAATTTTCAAACTGCAGAATTCCTGGTGATGTAATACACTACCCACAATCCCAAAGTGAGATTTACCAATCAGAATGAGAATCACAGCCAAAAACACAACAACAACAACAAAATATAGCTGGATGACAGGCCCAAGCCCCGGTGCCACCGCCACCCCCGTGCCTTTAGGACAAATGTGCACAACGGGCAATATGCATTTAAACTGGGTGAAGGGGTGAAGGTAAAAGGAATATGTCAACGTCATTTGAATATGCCACATTTTCTGGAGTCGACTGGTGCCCCTATGACTGTGAACCACAACAGCCACATCCATGAGATCATTTAAATTTAGATGAATATCATGTCACCAGGGCCGGATTGGGACTCATTTTCAGCCCTGCAGTAGACCGGCCCACTTTAATTCACGACTGACTATATTAAAATAATGTAATTAAAACCTCGGTATATAAGTCTGCAATAGTGCACTGTTCTCTACAGCCTTGTTAATTGTATTTTTCAAAAATACCTATATTCTCTATATTCTCTGTATTTACGTTACTTAAATTGGCCTCAGGTGGCTTAGACCTTTTGCCTTACCATAATTTAGCATTGATTTAGAACTTGTCTCGCTGTCCCTACAGATGTCACCTCATCCCTTCTTCTCGTATACTTTTGAGTGAGTCGTCATCTCCGGGCGCACACTCCGAGTCCCTCCCGACCAGGTTAATTTACCCACCGAGTGACATGATATCATTGACATTATGTGCAAATGAGCGGTAAAAACTCAATCGCGCATTCGTTTGTTTGATTGTTTGTTCGCCGTTGCCCATGTCGTCCAGGCCTAAATCCGTCACTGACTGGTTTTAAGGAAAAAGTTAGGCTACTCAGCTTAGTACATTTGGCCACGTCCACAGTTTCTAGAGCATCCATATTTCAACCCAGTGCCATGACAACACCGGCCCTCGCGGCCAAATAAACTGGCCCACCGGGAATTCTCCCCGTGCTCCCGATTAGCCAATCCGGGCCTGCATGTCATCTTTCAAATGAGTGCAGAGTTATATTTTGAAGCTCAAATTTTTTTATTTCCAGTATAAATCTCAAGGTTTTTTTTTATATGTTTAGTGACCTAATTATTAACCTACCCAGTTTAACTAATTATAAAACTATATTGTCAGTGCTTTACAAATGAAAAGGTTCTATGCCTTTATTTTGTCATTCAAATGTGTATAAAAAGTCAAGGCCAAAGGGATTTATTATCCTTTAATGCAGGCAAAAGCACACAGCAATGAAAGGGTTAAACTAACATAAAGAGTGAAAATGACACAGACAGAGAGAGAGAGAGAGAGAGAGAGAGAGAAAGAATGAGACAGAGTAAGGGGGAGGTCAGACAGAGGGAGACAGAGGGAGATTCTGAAGATTTAAAAACATTTTAAACAAAAAATAAAATCTAAATTGTGACAGAGAGTAGTCTTTGATAATGTTTAAATATACATGCAAATGCAGGGTTGAATAAAATTAAATCATTGTACTTTAAAACGCTATTTAACAGCAAAAAAGATGGATCCAACCTTGTTTAAAAATAGGCCTTTGGTACCATCTTTTGGTTATACAATATATTATAAATTTCTTGTCCTCAAACAGTGCACTAATCTACTTATTTTTAAGTTACACATACTACATTTATTGAAAAAGAAACGTGTGTCAAATGTGTTTTTTTCTAATGTTAGTATTATTGTAACAAAATAAATGGTATATAATTCAGAGGAGAATATTGTTTAGTGTCATGAATTAATCTCAAAATACAACATTTTAAAGAAAAAAATATTGATCTGAAGTATAGTACATTCATATTAAATTCATTCAGGTTTAATTACCAAACATACAATCTTAATTTAATTTAAATCAAACAATACTTTTACAAGAAATGAGACCCTTCCTGTTTCCCTTTTTTGTCCTTACTTTAATCTCTCGCTATGCCAAACCCAGAGCCTGATTATTGAAAAAATCCACATTCAAACCAAAATATCTGACTTCCTGTTGGTCAGAGTTAATGACTGTAAATTAGAAAGTTGTCCGGCTTAATGAGCACAATATATGTACTGAGTTTGGTGACTGTAGGTAAAACTAACCCCTCACTTTTGTCAAAAGGTGGCGCTATAGAGGCCCTACTCCCCACCCGTTTCTAGGGTTTTGCCCATGTCTCCTGGATGACATCTCTGACATATGTGTCGAGTTTCATACATTTTGAAGCATGCTAAGAGTCTTTAAAGCATCCAAAACTAATACTAAAGTTTGATGCGTTACCATGGCAACAGTTTTTAAAATATAAAAAATCTTTTCACAGGTCTACATTCGCCAAGTCTTGACATTATTCTGATGAAGTCTGAAGCATTGTTTGAAGTGATCTCAAAGCATTTTGAAAGTGATACACTTCCTGTTGCTAGTTGGTGGCACTATAACTGACTCACAATAGTCACATCCATGTGATCGGACTCCTACAATGAACACACGGCTTAAGTTTCATAAACATCAATCAATGTATGCAGAAGTTACACTTCCTGATTCCCTTTTCTCGCCATAAATTTGTTCCCTCGCCATAGCCAAACCATTTGAGATATCAACAATCTGCTCGCAATTTAGTATCCTCAATGTCTTGACTTCATGCTGACCAAGTTTGGTGATGATCGGATTAATCGCCTAGGAGGAGTATATCACATTCCAGAGCATGCGTTTTTCAAACAACCCATAATAACTGACTTCCTGTTGGGCTGCCGTATAACTTAGATCACGAAAGTGGTTAGGCCTGATGAGATCTATATGTGTACCAAGTTTCATACTAATACATGCAAGTGTGTTTGATATATGGACCAAGCTGTCGAGCCCCCTCACCATGCCCGGGTATTTTTCAAGAGTTTTGGAGCATGTTAAAGGTGCTGTAAGTAGTATTTGAACTACGCTGTTGGACATTGTTGATATTTGAAATCCATCCACACAAACCCACCCCTCTCCTTATTGCTCCGCCTCCAAAACTCACACTCCAATTCTAACCACCCTGCTCTGAGTCTCGAACCCTGGCCCGATCACTTCTGGCATGCGAGGTGAACACACTATCAATGACGCTAAACACCTCGTTCTCTAGCGATCATCAGTGCGCAGTGGTTTACCTGCACAACTCTTACTATCTGGCCACTGTTACACATGCAATGCGAGTGGATGTCTGTTTATCACAGCTGACGCGCAACAAAACGCTTCACGAAAAATAAAGCACAGTTGATAAACGAATGAAAAGGAAGCACAAAAAAATGAAAGTACAGTACACAAGAGTAAATACAAAGTGTTCGTTGTTAGTCACAAACAGCACGGCAGCTCCAGACAATCAAAACCCAGTGTACTCACATGAGCGGGATCAAAACAGCCTCCGCATCTAATAATTTTCTAATATAAACCGGGTCCTAAAGCGCTTGCCCAGGCATAAACCTTCATTCTAGTGATATTCTTTTGAGCTGTTTTGTATTGTGTCCCATTTCTCGTTCTGCAGTTGTTGTTTTTCTTATTTTCAAATCTCCCTCTTGCTCGTTCTCTTTCCTTGACCGCCCCATAATGCTGATTGGTTAGACATTTGTTGTTGGTCTCGGCCCGACTAACTTCCAAACAGTGTATTTGAAATATTACCGAGTCCCCCTTTAAGGCCCCCAAAAGTGCCCGGAAGTTTGAGGGGGGAAAAAATTCTTTGGAAAACAATAGGGCCGCCATAAGACCTTAAACAAAAAGCCTTCTGGTCACCATGTAAATGAGACAATATCATAGGTATGTAGGGATACATTGGAAAAAAACACCAGTCACAGGAGTGGATGGCAGTATAAAAAAGATGAATAATAATATCCTGAATCTGTTGTTTATTACTATGAAAATAGAATTAAAAGGATCCAAAATTAGTTATGAAGATTCTCTGTCAAATTTTCAGTAGCATCCAATTATATAACCAGTGTGTGTAAATATAATAGAATTTGTCAAATGCCTAAATATTCCATGACATTCCATTCTCCAAACTGCTGTGTCCTATGTAGGCTTCTATGACTTTAATTATAAATATGGTTAAAGAGTACAAGGTCTAACCAGTTTGAAAAAAGCAAAGCACAATAAGATTTTTTTTTTTTTTTAAATATATATATTGTTTTTATATTGATTTCTTGTCAATATGCAAAATGGCTCAAAATTAAATCATTAAATAAATACATTCATAATTAAATAGTTCATAACAACATAACAATACCATTAAATAATTAAATAATTATTAAAACACCAAATGTAATAATATATGTCCGTTGTATTACATTTTAGCATTAATTTTCATTAATTTTTGTCATTATCTTTAGATTGATTCCTCATTTAAAAATAAGGCTGTGTCATTTCATTTTCATTTGCAGGGTTATGGTCATTACGCTACGTCACTTAACAATAATAGGCGTCACCTTTCAAACTTGATTTCTTTAGACAAGATTTTCCTCGTTTTTCTTTTTCACATAGACTATTTAATGATTTTTATGTTTTATTATTTTAATTATATATTTAACAATGACAAAAAGTTAATAATTTACATTGTTTTTCCATATGGTTTCATTTAGACACATCATCAGTGTTACATTGATTTTATGACATTTGGAAGTGTAGAATGAAGCAAGGTTTGTAACGAACAAACGGGTTATTGTTGAAAACAAATATTTAGTGTTAATTATTTTTAAATAGTTTTAAAAATGATTTTAGTCTGTTCAGTGGTGTATTTTCAAATGATATTGACATCATTTTAGAATTATTATTATTATTATTATTAATATTAAGAATGTTTCATTGGTGTCACCGAAACTGGTGTTACAATACTCGCTTTTTCACACAAAGTCAGGTTGTCCTTTATGAACTGAACTGAATTCCCAACAAAATCAGCCCAGTGACCCAATGTGACATTTGAAATCCATCAAATTAGGACAAAATTGTGCCGTTTCAATTCAATTTATCAGATCTGCGGAAACGAGGCTGCATCAGCAATATGTACATTTCACGTCTCAGCCGCTGCAGCAGTACACGTGGACCGCAGGACATCCCGCTGAGGGAGACAAATGTGCCCAACAAAGAGTGCTGACAAATGACCTTTATATTCTGACGGGCACCTATATATATGTGCCGGGGTGATATTTAAGAAACAGCTGGATGGTGGCGGTTCTTGACCATTTGTGCTTTTATACATTTAATGAACATGAACGCAATGTATACTTGCATGTAAACTACACAATTCTGAAGGAGACAGCATGGTGATTCATAGTACTTTATGGGTATGTTTACAGACGCTTCATACCAAAACATCAAATCATATTACAGAGAGATGCCTATTTAAGATTTAGGGCTGTACTAAAAGAGATGGATGCTAAAACAAAGACATTTCCAGACAAAAAATGCTGAATTATTCATATCCAAGCAGATTGTTGTCTCTACCTTTCATAATACCAATGAGATCCTGAAACTGATTTAAGTGAGGGCTCTAATTATTGCGTAGGAGCCAGGCAAAAAACATTTTGGGCCAGACGTGTGACTGCTTTTCAGTCAACTATAAAAATGTCCTCAACAGTCAGTTGTCAACACTGTTACAGCCGGCTCTTAGGCTGCAACAAACAGGAGACCAGACATGCCAATTCTTTGCAGAAACATTTATTTTACACAAGAAAGACAAATATAAGTAATGCAGGAGCAGAATTTACCTTTTTACTTTGCGATCTCAGTTTGCCTGCCCACACTGGACATTCATTTTTCCAATGTCCTGTGTTTAAGCAATAATGGCAAACATTCACATCAGATTTCCACGCGCAAAGTTAACCAGCCTCTGAGTAAGAGGCACATAAAATTTTCGTGAACGTTGCAGAGACAAATTTTCTCGGTGGCTAATGCCACTACCTGCACAAGCATCAACAAATCCACTTTTATGGGTTAAAATAAATTCATCCGCCAATACCATGGCTTCAGCAACCGTATTGGGTTTATTTTCATAGGTCCACGTAGCAATGTTGTCAGTAACGATGTTTCTAAATTGCTCCAACGGAATCAAATCTTGTATCTCCTCAAAAGTACTTACATTGGACGCAGCGCACCACAGACAAAATGCACAGTCAGCTCCCTTCCCACTTCTACATGGGTTTGCCGATCTCCTTTTCGCCAATTTCTGAAATGCTGGCGATACGCTTCTGGAACTAATTCATACACCTTCAGAATGGTAGACTTAATTACTTAATTATGTTAACAGGCCAACTACGTTCCTTCGCAATACTCTCAAACATGTTTTTGATCGCGTTCAATTAAATTTTGGGAGCAATTTTAAGTTACCTACCACATCGAATGCACGCGAAAAACTTTCATTCAGAGGTGCACCTTCAGGAGCTAATTTACCTTCGCCGATCAGTTTTAACCGTTGAACTTGTAACTCAAATTCCCTTAGACACCTTTTCGGATTCCAACTGCTGAGCATGTTTAAGCTGTAATAATTAAATTTCGCGTCGTTTAAGCATATCATCCATTTTTAATCTTTCGAATTCAAATTCAAGTTCTTTAACTACCTTAGCCATCTCTCGATCATGCATTTGCTGCATATCCACCAATTCCTTCTTCTTCCCAAAATCCGAAACAGACAAAATATTTTTCTCACTCAACTTTGCTTTCAAAGCAGTTTTTAACTCATTCTTTTTCAAGCGTTTATCTAATTTAGCGTTTATCAACTGTCCTTCATTTAACGAATTTAATAATCCCTCCGACGGAGCTTTAATAAAATCTCCAATGGATGCCATTCTTAATTTCCAATTCACAGGCACACAACAAAAAATAAATATGGTCAATACAGATGAGAAATCATTCATAATTTCCCTTGCTAAACTACACCCATACCACCCCACTATACTTTCTAAACCCAATCTTCATGCAACTCCCCAGAGTCAAGCGCCTTTAAACACAAATACCGCTGGCAGTGAAGTGAGCAAATCTGCCCAATCCACAAACCACGGCCGTGTACTCAACCCAGGAGTCTGTACAAAAATAAAAAACAAACAACAAACCAATGCTAAGCATTGCTAAAGCCTAACAGGGGAATGAATCAAATCTCATCTTGTAATCTACCCACACTTACCCATGAAAATGTGAACAAAGTGCTTTGATTATTGCGTCCGTCTCCTACCATTACCGATTTCTTTATCCCAAATACAATCAAATTATTCAAATGAAAATCGTAATAAATGTGATTAACGCATTGGTTTCAAATTTACGGACGAGCCCCCATTTGTTACAGCCGGCTCTTAGGCTGCAACAAACAGGAGACCAGACGCGCCAATTCTTTGCAGAAACATTTATTTTACACAAGACAGACAAAAATATAACATAAATAAAGAAACATTTTAGGGCCAGGCAGGACACAGCAAAACACAGGCCATCAAGCGCCATACTGGAACCAAACGACCATTCAACCAAAGCTTCCACACAAACGGTCTGACTCTGCATCCAACAAGAGTCAGGTGTGTCGGCCAAGCCCCCTCCAGACGGCACCTAAGAATCACACACACCCAACAGACGCACAGCGTAGACTGGGACGTCACAACACTGATACACAGATTCTATGAAAATAGGTCAAGTGTGGAAAGAGAAGCAGTATTCAAATCCAGCAGAATTTAAAAAAAAAAAGATATTTACAGAAAATAATTTGCTCGCTCATGTGAAATGGTGAACTACTTAGGAAGCAACTGCTGATCAATCTGTCATTTTTATTTTAAAACTATTTCCATATACTTTGAGTTTAAGTAGTTTCAGCAATGAATTGCAAAGTGGTAAACTACTTGTTAGTTTAGTGTTATTTGTATGCAATTTTTTATTATTTATTTATTAATGTTGTTAAGACCCTAAGGTATTTTGTTTGTTTTCATCTGTCATTGTCTGTGTATACTCTTTCTGTATGTATAGTCGTGTCTGTGTTCCAGGTGGGCGTGGTTTCCACTTACCGGTTGGGAAACACTGATTGCTCCAGCTAAGCACCTGACCAGTACTTAAGGACCACCCCAAACACTCAGCCTTTGCCTCGTGCCTCGTTGACTTTGTGCTATATCGCCATCGTTCTTCGCTTCCATTGATTATACTGTTCGTTTCGTCATCGTTTGTTTGAGAGTGTCGTGCCAGAGAGATTGTGAGTGTATTAGGAGGTTGTGAGTGTTAGTTTATTGTTACTATTTCTGATTACCCGGTTTATTTGATCTCTGCCTGTTTGACGACACTTATTGAATTCTGAATCTGACTTGTTTGCCTAGAACCCTGTATATACTACTGTAAAAACGATTGTAAATATTACTTTCACTTTAAGGGAAGTAGGGGGTTTGACGCCAATTTATTTGTATATTATTTTCACTTTGTTTATGGTTAAGGGAGGTAGGTGTTATGGTATGCTGGTGTAGAGAAGAGGCAGATACGGATTTCCACAATCACACGTAATCTTTACTGAACAAAAGGCAAGGAGAACCAAACATACGCTCTATACAACATTCAAGACGGACGAGGAGTGAAGGGAGTGAGTGCAATATAAAGGGAGTGCTAACAATAGAGTCCAGGTGCTGGTGATGAGTGACGATGGGGAGCTGACGAGGGAAGTGAGTGCAGGTGAAGAAACAGGAGGATTCTGGGAAATGGAGTCCAGGGAAACAAGGGATCCGTAACAGTACCTCCCCCTCCCGGTAGGCGCGTCCTCGCGCCGTAGATGTAACAACCGGGAGGGGGCGGGCGCCCTGGAGACCTCAAACCGGAGCAGGGGGAGGAGTAGACTGGAGTGGAGGTCTCCAGGGCAGGTCCAAGAACCATGGCGGGTCAGGAGCCGTGGGCAGCCATGGCGGGTCAGGAGCCGTGGGCAGCCATGGCGGGTCAGGAGCCGTGGGCAGCCATGGCGGGTCAGGAGCCGTGGGCAGCCATGGCGGGTCAGGAGCCGAGGGCGGCCATGGCGGGTCAGGAGCCGAGGGCGGCCATTGCGGGTCAGGAGCCGAAGCCGAATTGTCGCCGAGCCCAGGCGGCGCTGAAGGACCGGCGGGAGATGGCGGAACCAGCGGCTCCACCGACCGAAGCGCAGCCGGGGCTCCAGAAGGCCGCAGTTGAACACAGACGACAGACAACAGAGTGAACACCAGGGGGAGTGAGGAAGCCAACTGGAAACGAGGAACGGAGGGACGGAGCGGAGACGGAGGAGTGCAGTCCAGAGGGGAGGGCAGGCTGACGAGGGACCAAGGTGTGAACGGGGGCAGGATGGAGACTTGTGAGGCTGGAGGACTGATGGGCAACGGTGGAGACGAGGGAGGTTGGAGCCAGGGTGTAGGTAATCGCCCAGAGGTCCGAGGTGGAGATTGAGGGGGCTGAGGTGGAGGTGACGTGTAGAGACAAATGGAAGGAGGCGGGAGAGGGAGGCAGGGAGGGAAAACAGTCTTTGGGTTGGAGGATACAAACACACAGTTCATAGTAGGAGCGGCTGGCTCGGCGGCGGCTGGAGCTGAGGGCTCGGCGGCGGCTGGAGCTGAGGGCTCGGCGGCGGCTGGAGCTGAGGGCTCGGAGGCGGAGACTGGCGCTGCTTGCTCGGCGGCGGAGACTGGCGCTGCTTGCTCGGCGGCGGAGACTGGCGCTGCTTGCTCGGCGGCGGAGACTGGCGCTGCTTGCTCGGCGGCGGAGACTGGCGCTGCTTGCTCGGCGGCGGAGACTGGCGCTGCTTGCTCGGCGGCGGAGACTGGAGAACTTGGCTCTGCGGAGACTGGAGAACTTGGCTCTGCGGAGACTGGAGAACTTGGCTCTGCGGAGACTGGAGAACTTGGCTCTGCGGAGACTGGAGAACTTGGCTCTGCGGAGACTGGAGAACTTGGCTCTGCGGAGACTGGAGAACTTGGCTCTGCGGAGACTGGAGAACTTGGCTCTGCGGAGACTGGAGAACTTGGCTCGGCGGAGACTGGAGAACTTGGCTCGGCGGAGACTGGAGAACTTGGCTCGGCGGAGACTGGAGAACTTGGCTCGGCGGAGACTGGAGAACTTGGCTCGGCGGAGACTGGAGAACTTGGCTCGGCGGAGACTGGAGAACTTGGCTCGGCGGAGACTGGAGAACTTGGCTCGGTGGAGACTGGAGAACTTGGCTCGGCGGAGACTGGAGAACTTGGCTCAGAGAAAAAGTCTATTAGCCAGGCCGCATCATCTGGCAGCTCGCACAGGGATGGAGCGGCAGGCTCTGGAGAGACTGGAGCGGGCTCTGGAGATACTGGAGCTGGCTCTGGGGATACTGGAGCGGGCTCTGGAGATACTGGAGCGGGCTCTGGAGATACTGGAGCGGGCTCTGGAGATACTGGAGCCGCTTTCTTCCTCCTCCTCCGCTTACTGGGCCCAGTAGAGGACTGTGGGTCCAGCATGGGGCAGGCAGGGAGTTCGCAGGAAAGGTATGCCGAGGAAGCCGGAGGTTGACTGACTGGCCCGGCCAACCGTGTCTCTGGATGGACTAGAGACAGACACCCATCCTGAACCCAATCCACGATAAATTTGGAATCATTTAACCATAAAATGGAATTTATGGTTTCGCTTAAGGAGAAACGATAATCGGGTTCACTAAAACGGATGGTGTCATCATCTAGTCCATCCAGAAACAGGGAGATCAAAACTGCTTCAGGCCAGTCAGACAAATAAGCGAGCTCAACGAACGCCTCCACATACCTCTCCAGCGAACGACCTACCTGCAGGAGCCCGATAAGGCGATCGCTGGCTGTCAGGGTGAGAGGCGTTGGAGGAGCTGGATCCAGGGAGCCGGTGTAAGTCTCCATTATTTTTTTTTATTTTTTTTTTTTTTCCTTGTGGAAAATCCGGTCGTTTTTGGGTCCGTCTTTCTGTTATGGTATGCTGGTGTAGAGAAGAGGCAGATACGGATTTCCACAATCACACGTAATCTTTACTGAACAAAAGGCAAGGAGAACCAAACATACGCTCTATACAACATTCAAGACGGACGAGGAGTGAAGGGAGTGAGTGCAATATAAAGGGAGTGCTAACAATAGAGTCCAGGTGCTGGTGATGAGTGACGATGGGGAGCTGACGAGGGAAGTGAGTGCAGGTGAAGAAACAGGAGGATTCTGGGAAATGGAGTCCAGGGAAACAAGGGATCCGTAACAGTAGGTAAGTTGTATTTTGTTTTCTTTATTTTTTGGTAAGGTAATTTAGTTTGTAAAAGAAGATTGTTTTGTTTGTTATTTTGGCCGTGTCTGCCCCTGACGTTTACGGGTTTACACACCACCAAGGCGATCTCTTCATCATTCAACACAATGCTTGAAACGTGGAAAATCAACAATTATCAAAGGAAAATCAAAGTACATGCAGTTGTCAGAGACAATGCAAGAAACATTATGAAGGCAATGGAGGCCAGTGATGTCACAAGTTTACCCTGCGTAGCACACACTTTACAATTAGAGGGCTTTTTATGTCAGCGGAGCATATCTGACGTGATAGCATCATGCAGACAAATAGTTGGCCACTTCAAGCATTCCCCTCTTGCTTACTCGCAGTGTCCAAATTCAGCTGGGAATGCAACCAAATATTCTTCAGCAAGACGTTATTACACGGTGGAACAGTATTTTTAATATGCTGAGAAGCCTCTTGGATCAAAAGCAAGCAATTTCAGCTTATAATGCAGATTATGTTTTGCCCATGACATTAACTGCCCATCATTGGTGCTTAATTGAGAACATAGTATCTATTCTTTATCCATTTGAGCAAATAACGAGGGAGATGAGTGCATTTGGAGCATCTGCAGCGGATGTGATTCCATCAATTGTTGCACTAAAGTGACTACTGAGTAAGGGCCTTGAAACTGACCAGGGAGTAAAAACCACAAAAAAAACACTTTTAGACGCGGTGACAAAGTATTTTGCTAAAATTGACTCAGAACTTCTTTACTGTATCACAACGCTGCTAGACTCACGATACAGAAATCGATACGGACAAAAAGCAGGGAGTACACGATGCTACAAGCACAGTTGGATTTGAGCGACGAAAGTAGTGGAAAAGACGCGGTGCGCCACCCAGAGGAAAACCCGATAGCCAAAAGGTTGCGCAAGGAAAATGAACATCTGTTTGATGAATGTCTGTTTGACATGTTCGAAGAAGTTCTGGAGGAAAATTGTTCACATGAATTTGGTATTACCCCTATCATGCCACAAATGGATGCATGCCTCGCAGAAATTCCAATTGAAAGAAATGAGAATCCCCTTCAATACTGGCGTGTCAAACAAGTTTTCCGTCTCTTGCACAAACCACACGCAAGTATTTGTGTGCACCATGCACAAGCACTGACAATGAACGATTGTTCAGAGCTACATCCAATGTCTTGGACAATAAAAGAAACAGACTGCACTGTGAAAAAGCAGAAAAGCTTCTTTTTATAAAGAAGAACATGCCCCTGATTCTAAAGCAGCAACCTTAATACTTGATAACAGTAAATGGACTGAATGAACTGTTAATGGGTTTTTAAACTATGTTGTGTCATAATATAGTTTAAATATGATTTTATTGTTAAGGAATGTTTCATTGCAAAAAAAAAAAAAAAACTCTTTGAAGTTTGTCAAGTCATATTTTAATGTTAAAGCTGAAGTCCGCGATTTTTCCTCTTTGTCGCCATCTCTTGTTTGAAACCTGCAATTGCAGTCATATGCGGAACAGTTATCTGTACGTGGGTTGTGCCTCGGCACAGCTTGTCAGCACGGATGAATCTAATGCTTGCTGTCAGTCACCGCACCAGTGTTTATACTGAACTTCAAAATCACAGAGTCTGCATCTTGAAAGTATGACCAATATAATCATTTTCACTGGAATATATCATCTGAACAAGCAAGTAACATTTCTGCCAAATGATCTGCTACCAGCAGCATCCTCACATGATAAAACCGACTAGCCTGAACTACTTCATTTCTGTTTACGGACATGACGTAATGACGCACAGAGGAACTGCTGCATGCTGGAATTTCCCGTGGAAATCCACCATGTCGCTCTTATTATAAAACATTATTACAAGCTTACTGTTGTGAATCGAGCTAAGATAAGGAGACAGTTTTGAACACTGGCTGGTTATGTACTTGCTCAAAAATTGATTTTGGATAATTTTTAACCAAAAAAAGTTACGGACTGCAGCTTTAAACAGATTTATGTTCATTTGAAATGATTCAATGTTCTGGTGTGCAACATGCACAAGGACTGAATGTTCCTGAGTTTTTAAAGGGGTGGTTCACTGTTTTTTTTTTTTTTTTCTAGGCTTGATTGTGTTTATGGGGCACAGTTTAACATGTCTGCTGTTTCCGTTGTCATTTGAACGGCCGGTTTGACTTCCTTATCCTATGATACCACTCCCTCTGAAATACACAATGGGCTCAGATTGGTTAGCTGGCCCCGTGTATTGTGATTCGCTGAAGCCTCCGAAAACACCACGCCCCTTACCATTAGTTGTTACATGTGCTTCGGTGGAAATGTAATTAATGGCATCTATATTGCCGTATCAATTTGAGCCTGAATCAGACCCAGATAGCAGTAATGAAGAGGGTCAAGCAGAACCTCTGCAAGCACTGTTTTTAAAGGACGTTTCTGAATGGTAAGCATTTCCGTTTGTATTTGTGTCAAAGTGTTTAGATATGCTGTCACTTGTAAATGTTACTGCTGTTTATGTTAGCTTTCAATATACGGTTTTATCCTGCTTAAAGCTTTACTGTAGCCGAATACATGACGGAGTAGTAGCATTTTTGTAAAGGTATAGTTTCATTTATAGCATGAACAACTGTTTGTCTATGAACATAGAAGATTGTTGGTGTTTGTTGCCATTTGTTGGAGAAGTATGCAATAGAATTTAGCTAACTGGCTAGCGAAGCCAAACCGCTTTGGTCTTTGTTTACATCCTTGATGCAAGATCTCATCTTTCAGTAATAGTCTATGTGCAAATCCAGCATTAAACTCGTGTAGATTCTGGAAGCTGTCTTCCACGCCGCATCCAGTGTAGACAATATCACTGATTTTATCTTTTGACGCGTCGCATCACGCTACGCACGTCCGGTGTAGACAACTCTTCCACTTCCATAATGCTGCGCGACATGGCCTCGCAACACTTTGTTGCGTGTTCCTGGGTGCAGTGTTTATGTTAATTGCATATTAACATAATATCTCCGTTTGCATTGAACTTTTAGCACTGTAACTTTGCAGATACTGTTTATGCTAAAGCAGCAACATTACACACTAGCTAAAGTTAAAAAAGTAAAATCGCAATGAACCACCCCAGCTATCTTGTATCATAATAGTTTAAATATGATTCTGCTGTTAAGGAATGTTTTATTGCAAAGGTAAAATCCTTTGAGGTTTGTCATGGCATATTTGCATCTTTTTATAATTGTTAAACAGATATGAACTATGTTCAGTTTAAATGATTTGATGTTCTTGTGTGCACCATATGTAAGCTCCAACAGAAAACCATTGTTAAGTGCTGGTTCAAATGTGTTGGACAATAAAAGAAACAAACTGCACTTTAGTGGGGGAAAAGCAGTCCATCTTTTTTCTGAAGTAGCAAAATTTATACTTGATATAAGAAAGAAATGTTGAATAAGGTTTTTATGATGATACATTTTTTACATTTTTTTTTTCTTTACCACAAATTTTAGTTCAGTTAATTTTCAGCTCTTTGTGTTATTTTAATTTAGTTTATAAATATGTTGTTGTTTTTTTTTTTGTTTTTTTTTTAATCATTAGTTTTCATCTTATTTTTAGCTTCAGTATACAATAAAAACCCTGCTGCTGGCCTCATCATTTTCATTCATCATCTTATGTAACAGCCAGACTGGCAGTTTCTTGAAAGTAAATAAGTAATTCTTCAATGAACTTTTGGGTCACCAAGAAATGTCAATCTCTGCTCACTTTAAAGCCAGCTGGAGACTTGTGGAGAGAGGAGGCTGTATTTTTTATGAGTGAGTGAAAATTGTAGCTCTCTTCACAGCTAAGGTGCCCTGAAAAAACTTCAGGTAATTGCAGCAAGCTTTCCTGAGGAGAATTAGCTCAACATGCTGTCAAAAATGCCATAACTCCATCCTGAGTAATCAGACTTTATGTTTCCTGAAGTGAAAATAACTATGTTACGAATTTCACCACTTGGCAAAATGTCTTGTCCGTGCAGGAAAGGATTACACTTGATGGTGAGTCGCACCAATGGAGATTTGTCAAATATGTGTAGGAGTTGATTTCCCAACTGGAAGCCACCAGCAACAGATTCAGAAAATTGTAATATTCCTCCACCACTCTAGTGTATCATTAGTTTGTTTTTATTTTTTGGGGAGAAAACAGATTTTCTAAGCTCATGTCTGCATGAAAACTGAAATCTAGGACAAGGCTCAGAGAAGAAATAAGTCTGGGAACTTCAAAGCACTTCAAGTAAGTTAGAAAAGTGACCTCTGGTCAGGCAATCACAGTCACTTGAGAGAATATAGAGTGCAGAGTATTTCCATGACAATTTGGCTGAATACTGATATGTTCTCCTTTCTGCTGTATGACAGAAATAGTATAAAATGTGTTGGCCTGCCACTACCAGCAGAAAAGTATAGTCAAAAAAAAAAAGAAAAAAAGAAAGAAAATAGCCGTGAGTTGTTTTCACACTGTTCATACTTTACTTTATATCAATTAACCCTAGATAGTCAATATTTCACACTGCACCAACTGAGAATTGAAACTCTCTCTTTAAATTCACTGAATTTGAATTGATTTGGCCACATTTGAACTGGAATTTGAACTCAAATGTGAGTACGAGGAATTTACTGATTTGCAAATCAAACTCAAAAGATATTCAACACAGGAAACATTCTGGGAGAATACCCTTTTTTTTTTAGGCTGTCGATTTAACACGTTAATTTAAGCAGTTAGATATGGGGGGAAAATGCATTAAAATGATTAACGCATTTAACACAGCTGCCTTGCCCCACACCTACATAGATCATCTTACATTTCATAAAGTTGATTAGTGATGAATATGAAACAGAGCAACATCTCCCTATATGATGGAACCCATAGACTGCAGTTAGACGCCTCTAAAATTCAAGATACCAGGGCAAAAATGCCTCATTTTTGTGTCCCATATTTATAATATAATATGATATAGTTAAAAAAAATTCCACGAATAACGAGCATTATATGAGTGCTGTTTTTGTCCAGAATAGCACAAGTGCAAATGTGATATTGATTTACAACATGTTAAAATTGTGTTTTTATAATTTAGACACAATAATGACTGTTTTTACCAAGCGTGCCATAAAAGTCCTGAAAAGTGAAGCCAAAGCTTCTCAATTGCCCCTAGGTGGATGGATGCAGCATAGGTCACAAACCCCGCCCTCTACATGTAATGTAATGGGACTTGAGAAAAACTAAATCAAATTACATGTCGAATATTTTTTTCCAAAGATGGTTTCTGTAATTTTAGGCAGTTTTTATCACGCTGATATAAGTTCAAGTGTTCGTTCTTTAAATAAGTTTGGTTTTAGTTAGTTATTTGATGCTA
This sequence comes from Megalobrama amblycephala, assembly GCF_018812025.1. Taxonomy (NCBI): domain Eukaryota; kingdom Metazoa; phylum Chordata; class Actinopteri; order Cypriniformes; family Xenocyprididae; genus Megalobrama; species Megalobrama amblycephala. The sequence continues at coordinate 30,575,901 of NC_063045.1, forward strand.
TAAAAACGTGGGTTTTGACATCATGATTGACAACTGAGATTGACAGCTTCTCTGACTGAAGTAGTCACTGAAGCACCAACTGATTTTTTTCAGGATCTTCAGGAGGAGATTGGAGAAGGTGCGTTGTCCATCTTTATTTACAGTCTATGGTTTTTACTACCAATGAAAATATTACCTTAAAGACCACAGCAGAATATGCATAAGCAATGCTTTTATCACTTGTTTCTGCTTCTTTTTTCCATGTGTTTTGATCTGGAGATTCAGTATTCTTTCACAAGATGTGCAATAGCGCCCCTACTGTATGACAGTGAAAACACAGAAAGGCGGGGAAAGTGAGACTTGCGGTGCGTTCCAAACGGTATATATCACCTTCCGAAGGGCACTTCAGAGTGAAAACAATCATGGACGCCATATTCCAAACCGAAGTGGTCAAAACTGTCCACTTTAAATTTTGAAGGGTACAACTGATGGACACTTCGGGCCCCCATGATCCTTTGCACAGGGAAGTTGTTTGGCCAAACAGAATGGGTACAGGAGAGCCAAAATGCACTACTATACAGGAATTTTGTTATGATTTTAATGGTATTTGTAATGGAAACCATTAAACTTGTTCAGCAGGGCTAATGGTAACACCACTAATTAACATACAGTAAGGTAAAAATGTGGTGGACTCTTGGCAAATGAATACATTAGGCCAATAAAATGAACAAACAAGTTTATTAAATATGCATGAGAAAATGTGCATAAGAACAAAGAAATAATTTAGAACTACATGGCATGAATTATTCATAGGCAAAATGTATCCATTTAAAACCAATTGCTTATGAAGTAATATCCATTGGCCATGGTGCGATAAACCACAAATAAATAAATAAATAAATAAACTAACGTTAAACAAAAGACGCAGCTTGCACAATCTACTCATCGTTTAGAGCGTTTTTTTTTTGGGGGGGGGGGGGGATCAACCAGCGTACAAAATGTGCGACAAAGGCACCTCCTTGATTGTCTCATTAAGATGATGCAGTCATTAAGATGACTTTTTTTTACCCCTGCACGGCTGCACCCTTCATCCCTTGAAAGCTCTCACTCCGGAGGGTAAACCCTTTGAAGGGATTAGGGCATAGGGATGAGCCCTTCTGAATGGAACTCAGGGTTGTTTATGAAAATAATTAAGTTTATGTACTTAAATTAAATCTTAAAAATAAAAATAATAAAAACTTAAATAAAAGCTCAATAGAAATATATATAAAATATAAAAAAAATAATGACAAAAGAATTTTAAAAAATATAAAAACAAGCTAATTCAAAATATTAATAAATACTATAATAGCATATAAATAATACTAAAATAATACTGGACCCCGAGCTGGTCATATTTAGTTCTGTCAACCTAAACAGAGTGAAAAACGCACAACCAAGTCTAGATGAGGCGTTCTACAATAAGAAACAGGGAACAATTACAGAGGGAATGTTAATGATCATCACTAAGTGCAGATGAGAGATTTGCTCACTTGGTCAGAGGCAAGAGCTGCTCATGGTTAGAAAAATGACTGGTAATCAGACACCACTTTACAGAGAAATGTGTGGAGTGCCCAATCACACACACACAGATCAGACTGTTATGGCACAAAAGACAGGCCGTACACTTTGTTACCCTGGATGTCAGAGGCAAGGTGCACTTGACAGAGGAGCATAAACAAATGTCAGTGAGTGTGGAAACAAACACCTGCACAAATACACTTGCTCAGTGAGCTAATGACATGTTAAGCTCCTGTTCTGGCAATGAATCTTAAGGACTAAACATACACTAGGACACAAAGCTTCAAGCACAGTAATCATTAAAATAACGTGCTCCTCTAAAACTACTTTCTTTTTTGTAAGACATCACTGTCACAAAAGACAACCTCGAGGCTGTCCAAAGTCAGGCGCTGTAGTTCGAGGGTTTGGAAGGAGCTAGGAAGGCATGGCACGACGATGTATTCCAGTGCAAATGGAGATAATTTATTGACAATAACAGTGCATCCATGCAAAATTCAATGTAATAAAAAAAAATATATATATATAAAATGTTTACGAAACAGCACGTCCACTTTGCGAGTCAAACACAAAGGAAAATGGCTAACCTTAAACAGTTAGAAGGAAGAGCATAAGAAATGAAACTTACATTATGTAAACAAATGTACGTCTTGTGCAGTCGCTAGCGTCTATAGTTAGGCATCCTAACCAGTTACATGTAGACAGATATATACACCCGGGAATGATATAATGAAATGTTATAGATAAACCATGAGTTTAAACAATATATTAAACAAACCGAACAGTAACATTTACTACACTGAGGTGCACTAAAATGGCGCCCCAGTGATGACGTCATTGTAAGAGTTTGTCATTACAATCACCCTGCCCTCTTATTTTTCAATCCCGCTCTTAACTCTTTCCCTGCCATTGATGGAAATTTCAGGCAATCCATGTTTTCAATGTTATTCGGTAGGGGGGAACTATTACACATGTTCTGAAAGAGTACAGGATCTCCTGATCAAAACACAGGGGAAGAAGAAGAAATAAGCTATAGAAGTATTGCTTACGCACATAAGCTAACACGATCAAACATTATACAGAATTTACACTGCGTTCCAAATTATTATGCAAATGACATATCAGTAAGATTTCAGTAGAATAAACATTCAGATTTTAGTTTTTCTAAGAAAATGTTTGTTTATTTATCCATGTCTTTTTAGATAACTGGTATCAATCTCAGACAAAATAATTTGCCAGATCTATGGAAACCCTACTTAGAGGTTGTTCCACATTATTAAACAAGTCACAGTTCTCATGCAATATGGGAGGAAGAAAGATCTTTCTGAAGATGAAAAGCATGAAATGGTGCAATGTTGTGCAAAAGGCATGAAAACAACTATTATTTTGTGAAAACTGAATGGAGATTATCAAATTATCATAAGATTTGTGAGTGATTTAGAGCACAGCAGAACTTGGTCAGATAAAGGCTTATTAATGAAAGTTCCTGTCAAAAAAATTAATTGTATTAATGCAGCTATAAAAAAAAGCCAGTGTTGAGCAGCAAACAGGTATTTGAAGCTGCTGGTGTCTCTAGAGTCTCAAGAAGCTCTCCATGCTGGCTGGCAGTTGTGCGTAAAGATGCATTTTAGACACCACTAACCAAACCTCACAAAGAGAAACACTTACAGTGGGTTTAGAAATACATGAAGACTCATTTTTAAATAGTTTTATTCACTGACTAATGCCGTACTACAATAGATGGTCTAAACGAATGGATTTCTGGATGGTTGGTGAATGGCCACCACGTTCCAACAAGACTGCGACGTCAGCAAGGAGCTGGCGGGTGATGATTTGGGCTGGAATATTGGGAAGTGAGATGGAGGGTATTAAAATGACTTTTGCAAGATATGTGAAGTTCATAACTGGCCATTTTCAGCTAGATATAAAAAGGAGGATAGTGCCTTCTGAAATACAATGCACTATGCACTATCCCATGCTGCAAAAAAACACCACAGCAATAAAACTGTTTGAAAATGTATTTCTACACCCACTGTAAATGTTTCTCTTTGTGAGGTTTGGTTAGTGGTGTCTAAAATGCATGTTTACGCACAACTGCCAGCCTGCATGGTGAGGCTCTCAAGACTCTAGAGACACCAGCAGCTTCAAATACCTGTTTGCTGCTCAACATTGGCTTTTTTATAGCTGCCCTTTTAATACAATTAATTTTTTTGATAGGAACTTTAATTAATAAGCCTTTATCTGACCGAGTTCTGCTGTGCTCTAAATCACTCACAAATCTTATGATAATTTGATAATCTCCATTCAGCTTCACAAAATATTAGTTGTTTTCATGCCTTTTGCACAACATTGGACCATTTCATGCTTTTCATCTTCAGAAAGATCTTTCTTCCTCTCCATATGGCATGAGAACTGTGACTTGCTTAATAATGTGGAACAACCTCTAAGTAGGGTTTCCATAGAACTAAGTAGACATGGCAAATTATTTTGTCTGAGATTGATACCAGTTATCTAAAAAGACATGGATAAATAAACAAACATACATTTTCTTAGAAAAACTAAAATCTGAATGTTTATTCTACTGAAATCTTACTGATATGTCATTTGCATAATAATTTGGAACGCAGTGTAAATCAAAACTATTTAAAGTTAGTGAATGAAATGTTGACCCAGGACAAGGTATAGGACTGTGAAGCTTTGGGTGTATGACTGACTACTCTACTCGCTCTACTCCATCTATGTTTTGATTATCTTTGTTAATCCATCCTGATGAAGTCTTTGACAAAAACATGATTTTCTGAGCAACTTTTTTTAGTAAACGCTGGTGGGAAAAGAGTTAAACAATCTTCTGCTATTATGAAATGCCTTTACTTTAAATTTTAGATGAAATCAAGTCCTGCCCTACGTGTTTCCTGGTGAATATAGTAGTTTTCATTCTGAAAAATGAAACAGAGGTTAATGCATTACACATCAAACTATTAATGAACAAAACTTCTGTATATTTATTAATATAGGTTAATGTTAACATAATTTTTCAATGTATAAAAATATGATGTGTCTGTGTTATAGAAACTTAGAAACACAATGAAGCTTAAGCCACAATTGTGATCATGCTTCATTTCAAATCAGAGTTTATCTCTAAAACTATGCATTCTGTGAATAATTTCATAAGATCATGTCAGGTGAGTTTTTAGAGAAGGCTGATAAGATGCTAATGAAATATTTTATTGACCTTTTAAACATACATTTGGAGTCTATTGTCTAATGTCTGGCGAGGTAAACAGCTCAATTCATGCTCTATTGTTCTCAATCGAAGAAACCTTTCACACGTATGACCTACTGTAATCTTTATTATTCTTTTATCAGTATTCTTTTGTTTGTATTTAGCCATTATAGCCTTTATTCTGGAATTAAATCAACACCACTTTGATCAAATTTTACATGAATCCACATATTATCTGAAGTCTTTCTAGAAAACAAAACAAAAAAGGATTCCCGCAAAAATATTAAGCTTCATAACTGTTTTTTTCAACATCTATAACATTAATCAGAAATATTTTTTCTGTATATTTTGACAGCAAATCAGCATATTCGAATGATTTCTGAAAGATCATGTGAAACTGAAGACTGGAGTAATGATGCTGAAAATTCAGTTTTGATCACAGGAATAAATTACATTTTAACATATATTACAAGAGAAAACAGTTATTTTAAATTGGAATAATATTTCACAATATTACTGATTTTGCTGTATTTTTGACCAAATGAATGCAGCCTTGGTGAACATTAGAGAAAGTGAAAAATCTTACTGAACCCAAACTTTTGAATGGTACTGTAAATAAATAAGAAACAACATTAAATTATTGTTTAATCTCTGCCATTATAAGTGAGCTCAAGAGCTCAGTCTTTGTTTCCTCACCAACACAACAGCTCTCATCACACATGGAAATAACTAAAGGTCACAACAGCTGAACATCTATACAGAAACCATTCTCTCAATTAGCAAGGGCTGACATAGAAACACAAATGTATTAACTTTTAATCAAGGGCTGAATATATATGAGTAAGTAGGATTACTGTAGCAATAAACTGTATGACTCATAAAAGATGCCACAAAAACACAATAACAATATTGTATTAGCTACAACATCACTCAAAACCTCAAGAGGAATAATAGCAATACAATTTCTGTTTATTAAAGTTCTGCATTGTGACATGAAAACAAATCATGCTGCCAATACGGATGCCATAATGTGACAAGAAAATGCCCTTATTTTTGTTTAAATTGAGGCCAAATGATAAATATGCAAAACCATCCTGTTCTTTTCTCTCAGTGTTAACCAGACACAGCAATGTGATTTGCATTCATAAATGGCTTTGCATGTACTGTACATCTGCCACCAGATCGACTGAACGTGTTGGATAATACTGTATGTTGTCAGTTACAGTTTAATTCTCAAGACATGTAAAGGGTTGATGCCATATTTTGGTTTTAATAACTTACTAAATTCAGAATATTTTTTTAAGGAAACCAGGTTGATTTTGATTTTATGTGCATGGATTGATATTCTGTACAAAAGAATTGGCCAACTAGTTTGGATCTAAGGCAAAAACAACTGAATATACGTACTGAAAAATTACCTGAATTTTATCAAAGATTTACTAATTGTTGGTTTGTCAGAGGCTCAGACTTCCTCATGACTGCATCTGTAATTTGCCACAATTTTCCATCAATAGCGTAATGACAAAAAAAAAAAAAAAAAAAAAATGACATTACGCCAGCAGTTATTTAAAGTGTAAGTATGTTTTGGGATATCATTAAAATGATGCAGCTCTGACAGAAAATATAGTGTCATACACGCTGCAATCTGCTCCAAGATAATAAATAACAAGAGACAGATACAGAAGTAAACAGAGAAATCAACACACAAATCTCTGAGGAAAAAATGTGAAAATTTACACCTTGTGGTGAAAATTAAATGTGACTGCTGCAATATTGAAGGCTTATTTCCCAATCTTCTCATCATTTTGTCATTGTTGGGGAATAGTTGACAAAAAGTTTCTGTCCATTCCCTCATTTCTGTCCATTTCAAAGTGAAAATGTATGTTTCAAAGTATGTTTTTTAAGTCATTTTAATTTTGACTGGTTGATTGGTTGATTTCTGTGATTTTTCACAAGTACAAATATTCCATGTATTCTCTCAACATGAACAATAATTACAATCCAATTTGTAATATATTACAAAATTATATATAATATATAAAATAGTACAAAAGTTGTTTTACTTGAAAGTTATTTTAACATCTCAGCTGTGAGACATAACAGTTATACTCCAATAATATGCTTCCATCACTTTCACTTTTTTCTCAATCGAAGAAACCTTTCACACGTATGACCTACTGTAATCTTTATTATTGTTTTATCAGTATTCTTTTGTTTGTATTTAGCCATTATAGCCTTTATTCTGGAATTAAATCAACACCACTTTGATCTAGGGCTGGGCGATATATCACATGCGATTGTCATGTGCATTTCGTCAGTAAAGCCGGTTCCCTGATTACCACTAAATCGCCATCACCTGCTTTCAAATGGAGCGGCATTGAATAGACAGAACCGTAGATCACTGACAAGTTACGCAATATTGTGTTCATTATCGAAGGCGATTCATCTGCGATAATGAACGCGATATTGCGTAGCTTGTCAGTGAACTACGGCTCTGTATATTAAATGCCGCTCCATTTGAAAGCAGGTGATGGCGAATTTGCGGTAATCAGGGAACCGGCTTTACTGACAAAATGCGCGTGACAATCTCATGCGATATATCGCCCAGCCCTACTTTGATCCAATTTTACATTAATCCACCTGTTATCTGAAGTCTTTCTAGAAAACAAAACAAAAAAAGGATTCCCGCAAAAATATTAAGCTTCTCAACTGATTATTTCAACTTCTATAAAAATAATCAGAAATATTTTTTCTGTATATTTTAACAGCAAATCAGCATATTAGAATGATTTCTGAAAGATCATGTGAAACTGAAGACTGGAGTAATGATGCTGAAAATTCAGTTTTCATCACAGGAATAAATTACATTTTAACATATATTACATGAGAAAACAGTTATTTTAAATTGTAATAATATTTCACGACATTACTGATTTTGCTGTATTTTTGACCAAATGAATGCAGCCTGTGAGACATAACAGTTACAAATACTCCAATAGTATGCTTCCATCACTTTCACTTTTTTATGATTATTAATACAGAAAATCTTTCTGATGTAAATCTGTAGGAATCATATTGCAAGAGTGAATAAATAAAGATGGAAGTAGTTCCCTGTTAATATCAGGAATTTAATTAATAGTAGGAGTCTATAACTAATACCTGGTCACAAAATAGAGTCTTATGTTAAAGGGTTAACTCACCCAAAAATGAAACACCCTTGTGTCGTTCTACACCCCTAAGTCTTCATTCATCTTTGGCACACAAATTAAGATATTTTCATTAAATCTGATGGCTCAGTGAGGCCTCTATTGAGAGCAAAGCCACTGAACCTCTCAAGGTCCATAAAGGTACTAAAAAAATATTTAAAGCAGTTCATATGAGTACAGTGGTTCTACCTTAAAATAATAAAGCGATGAGAAAACTTTTTGTGTGCCAAAAAAACAAAATGGCCAATTTCAAAACACTACTTCAGGGCTTTACGAATCGAATCAGTGGTTTGGAGAGCCAAAGTCACGTGATTTCAGTAGTTTAGCCATTGATAGGAGATCCAAAACAAAAGATTCGTAAAGCTCAGAAGCTTCATGAAGCAGTGTTTTGAATTGGCCCATCACTATTGTTGAAAAGTCGTTATTTTGTTGTTGTCTTTTTGCCACACAAAACAGTATTCTTGTTGCTTTATAATATTAAGGTTGAACCACTGAACTCACATGAACTGTTTTAAATATGTTTTTAGTACCTTTATGGATTTTGAATGACTTTGCTCTCAAAAGAGGCCTCACTGAGCCATTGGATTTCATCAAAAATATCTTAATTTGTATTCCGAAGATGAACGAAGGTCTTACGGGTGTAGAACAACATGAAGGTGAGTAATTAATTACATTATTTTAATTTTTGGGTGAACTAACCATTTAATTTAATGTCAAATGAAAAGATAAATGTCAACATAATAAAATTGCAAAAATATTTGCTACGTTCATTTTGTGGTTTCTGTGTCAAACCACATGACAAACAAAGAAATAAAATAAATAAATAAATAAATAAATAAAAATCAAGCAAGCAAGCAAAAAAAAAAAAAAAAAATTAAACAAAACAAAAACCAAAACTAAACAAATGAAATAAAATGCAAAGCCTAACAAAACAAAACAAAAAACAAAACAAAAAACATGAATGAATGAATGAATGAATGAATGAATGAATATTAACATTTTCTGTCCAGCCAAATGAAACTACATGAGTTTCATAAAGGTATGTCCTTTCTTTAAGGATGTAGAATTATACGTCTTGCCAGCTGCCCATATTTTCTAATATATATTCTATTTTAATATGATTATCAAAAGGTTATATGGTTATTATAGAAAATAAAGACGTTTATTTCTGGTGCAGCAGACTGCACAACTCAATTTAAAACAGAGCAGAATTATCTGTTTGAAATTGAATTGCTTGCTCTGTGCTAATGGCTGGTGCTGCTGCATTGTAGGAAGATGGGAATGGGCGATCATATTTCTCTGCAGAGGGGGAAGCTCTTGGGGGAAGAGCTTCACTTTCTGCTGTCTAATGCTGCGGTGGACCGGGCTGGTCTAGCTCAGAGTACTGGCTGTGGAAAGACTGAATGGGGTGTGTATTACATTAATGTTACACCACAGAAACCTCTGGGAACATTGTGATTCCACTTCAGAAAATCACTAACAGGCTTTTATTGCCACCCACCGTTATGCTGTTAAAAGCTACAGCAGGATTTATTGCATAAAGTGCTTTAAGGACCGTAAAGTAGTAGTTTACTGTAAGATGCAATGGTGACACTAAAGTTGTTCTAGTGAAAAAATCTTTAGGACCTGTTGGATGCGCAGTGGTGGCTGAAATGAATTCATCCAAGTGCATTCATAACTATGTTTGGAAACCTTAAAACTGATGAAAGTACAAATTACACAAATTGGAAATGGAGAAGCACCAAATTGCAATCGCCTCTTTATCGGAAAGAGATCAAAGTACCCTTTCAACGACACTCCTTATTCTGAGTCTCAGTCCTCTAAGGGCAGAGACAGAAACAGATCAACAAAGTTCTGAGTCTCCAGCCTACAAAGGTGAGACAATAACAGATACAACATTCTGAGTCTCCGGCCTGTGAAGGAAGAGACATCACCAGATTCCATGATCTGAGTCTACAGCTTGTGAGGCAGCAACAGATATGACCATGTTCTGAGTTTCCAGTCTGTGAGGAAACATTAACCGATACTATGTTCAAAGTCTTTGTCCAGCAAGACAATGACAGATGCAGCATGTCCTGAGTTTCCATGCCAGAAAGACAAATGCGGATTGACCCAAGTGTTTGGCCCAGGGAGCCACAACACGACTGCAACAGAGTTTGTAAGCATGTGTGAACGCGTCTTTGTGTTATGTTTCAGTGTTTATTGTGCGTTTGGTAGTTTGGAAAAGTTGTAGTTAAAATGCAAATTGATTAGCTATATGCCAGTGGAAGACGAAGATCGAGTTGCTGGTTATAATTACAACGTGGATTTTACTGCTTATCTCATGCCTTCACATAACACCTGTGAGATGTACCGCGTAGCTCCAGTACAGCCGCAAATTTTTGCCGTAGTGGCATAGGCCGTATTATGTTCGATACCCAGTGGATTTTATAAGATCACAAAATTTTTTGAATGATGGCGGCTATATGGAAAATGCCACTAGGAACAACGATGTATCAAAAATATGGAAACCGCGGAAGTGAGGATTGAAGGGTGGCGTGCATCAAAGACTGAGGAAGCAGCGTCTCAGAAGGATTTCTTTGCCGACTATCGTGATGGCAAATGTCCAGTCTCTAAGGAATAAAATCGATGAACTGCAAGCCACTGTACATGTTCACCACACATAGAGAGAGGCCTACATTTTGGGCTTTACAGAGACTCCGTTTTAACTACTAACGGCTTTGGGACTCCTCTGCAAACCGATCGAGATTCAGTGATTACAGGTTAAAGTCAAGGAGGCGGTGTTTGTCTATACAGTGCGTACGGAAAGTATTCAGACACCCTTAAATTTTTTCACTCTTTGTTATATTGCAGCCATTTGCTAAAATAATTTTTGCAGATTTATTAAAAAAGAAAAACTGAAATATCACATGGTCCTAAGTATTCAGACCCTTTGCTGTGACACTCATATATTTAACTCAGGTGCTGTCCATTTCTTCTGATCATCCTTGAGATGGTTCTACACCTTCATTTGAGTCCAGCTGTGTTTGATTATACTGATTGGACTTGATTAGGAAAGCCACACACCTGTCTACATAAGACCTTACAGCTCACAGTGCATGTCAGAGCAAATGAGAATCATGAGGTCAAAGGAACTGCCTGAAGAGCTCAGAGACAGAATTGTGGCAAGGCACAGATCTGGCCAAGGTTACAAAAAAATTTCTGCTGCACTTAAGGTTCCTAAGAGCACAGTGGCCTCCATAATCCTTAAATGGAAGACGTTTGGGACGACCAGAACCCTTCCTAGAGCTGGCCGTCCGGCCAAACTGAACTATCGGGGGAGAAGAGCCTTGGTGAGAGAGGTAATGAAGAACCCAAAGATCACTGTGGCTGAGCTCCAGAGATGCAGTCGGGAGATGGGAGAAAGTTGTAGAAAGTCAACCATCACTGCAGCCCTCCACCAGTCGGGGCTTTATGGCAGAGTGGCCCGACGGAAGCCTCTCCTCAGTGCAAGACACATGAAAGCCCGGATGGAGTTTGCTAAAAAACACCTGAAGGACTCCAAGATGGTGAGAAATAAGATTCTCTGATCTGATGAGACCAAGATAGAACTTTTTGGTCTTAATTCTAAGTGGTATGTGTGGAGAAAACCAGGCACTGCTCATCACCTGTCCAATACAGTCCCAACAGTGAAGCATGGTGGTGGCAGCATCATGCTGTGGGGGTGTTTTTCAGCTGCAGGGACAGGACGACTGGTTGCAATTGAGGGAAAGATGAATGCGGCCAAGTACAGGGATATCCTGGACGAAAACCTTCTCCAGAGTGCTCAGGACCTCAGACTGGGCCGAAGGTTTACCTTCCAACAAGACAATGACCCTAAGCACACAGCTAAAATAACGAAGGAGTGGCTTCACAACAACTCCGTGACTGTTCTTGAATGGCCCAGCCAGAGCCCTGACTTAAACCCAATTGAGCATCTCTGGAGAGACCTAAAAATGGCTGTCCACCAACGTTTACCATCCAACCTGACAGAACTGGAGAGGATCTGCAAGGAGGAATGGCAGAGGATCCCCAAATCCAGGTGTGAAAAACTTGTTGCATCTTTCCCAAAAAGACTCATGGCTGTATTAGATCAAAAGGGTGCTTCTACTAAATACTGAGCAAAGGGTCTGAATACTTAGGACCATGTGATATTTCAGTTTTTCTTTTTTAATAAATCTGCAAACATGTAAAAAATTCTGTGTTTTTCTGTCAATATGGGGTGCTGTGTGTACATTAATGAGGAAAAAAAATGAACTTAAATGATTTTAGCAAATGGCTGCAATATAACAAAGAGTAAAAAATTTAAGGGGGTCTGAATACTTTCCATACCCACTGTACATTAATGAAAGGTGGTGCAATTCAGTAATCGTAAGAGAAACATTGTGCACCCAAGACATTGAACTGCTTTCTGTGTCATTGCGGCCATTTTACTTAACTCAAGAATTCCCTCAAATCTTTGTTACGGTGGTGTATATTCACCCTAAAGCAAATGAGGCTAAAGTGAAGGAGACTCTTGAACGTATTGTTTCTAAGTTGCAAAATGTTTCCCCTGATACCCCTAATTTTATCATGGGGGATTTTAACCATTGCTCTTTGAAACACACTCTGCTAAATTTTCAACAGTATGTTACCTGTGCAACACGATTTAACAAGACTTTGGACTTGTGTTATGGTTCCGTCAGAGGTGCATAGTAATTCACCCTTGGGACTGTCTGACCATAACACTGTTTTTTTAATTCCTGTGTATAAAACAGTTTTAAAAAAAGTACAAGGCTAAAAACAAATCTATCAGGAAATGGTCTGTGGATTCATCTTTAGCATTGCAAGGATGTTTTGATTGTACAAATTGTGAGGTTTTTGAAAACTAATGTTCTGATATTGATAAATTAACAGATGTTGTAAGTAGTTACATATTTTTTGTGAGGATATTCTTATCCCTCAAAAATCTATATGAACTTTTGCTAATACAAAGCCATGGATAACTAAATCTATAAAGTACCTTATGATTGAAAGAAACAAGGCATTTCATACAGGTGACTTGGAAAGGAAGCATGATTTCAATAAACAAATAAAGTGTGAAATTAGGAGGGCCAAAAATAAATACAAGGAGAAAGTAGAGGAGGATCTTAGAAGAAACAGACTTTTTTTTAAATCAACAGGATGTTATAAACAGTTTAAAAAAGTGCAAGGTGGGAAAATCCAAAATATTCCTAAATTGTGGAAAGAAACCATAGTTGTGCCTGTAGGGAAGACAAGTTATGACTCTTAATGATTTTAGACCTGTTGCTCTGACATCACTGGTGATGAAATGTTTTGAGAAATTTGTCAGGGATGAACTTTTACTGAAAACTCAAAAGTCTTTTAGATCCATTGCAGTTTGCAGAAGGGGAGTTGAGGATGCCTAATCCACCCCGTTAAACATGATTATGAAACATCTGGAGGGAAGTAAAACCCATGTTAAATTGCTTTTTGTAGATTTTTCATCAGCTTTTAATACTATTCAGCCCCATGTTTTAATAAAGAAATAAATTTCAGAGTTTAAATTAGTTATTAGATTTTTTAAGTGATAGAATGCAGAGAGTGAGAGTAAACAGTACCTTATCAGACACCCTTATTACATCCACAGGTTCTCCTCAAGGATGTGTTCTTTCACCCTTGCTCTATATTTTATATACTAATGATTGTGTGAGTAGACAAAGACAGGTTCATTTTAAAATTCGCTGATGATACTGTCGTTGTTGTTAGTTTGTTGACTAAGGATGAGAATTGTGGTGAATAATTTTATGACATGGTGTGACTGTGCCTTTTTGCAAGTAAACATAAAAAAGACCAAAGATATGGTAATTGATTTTAGATCCAGTCCTTCGTCTCCTCAACCAACTAGAATAAAACGTCAAATGGCGGAATGGGCCAGCAGTTACAAGCACCTTGGGCTTATTATTGATGATAAGTTGCGTTTCGATATTCATGTTGAAGCTGTATGCAAAAAAGGCCAGAAATGGTTACACTGTCTTCGGAGGCTCTCTACTTTTAATATTAGTAGGACTCTTATGACTAAGTATTATAAATCTTATATTGAATCTGTACTTTGCTTTTCTATATGCTGTTGGTATGGTAATGTAAATGTTAAACATAGAAACTCATTGAATGGCATTGTCAACCATGGTAGTAAGATTATTGGCATTAAGCAGACTGAGTTATTAAAGGGATAGTTCACCCAAAAATGAAAATTCTGTCAGTAATTACTCACCCTCATGTTGATACAACCATGTAAGTCTTTCTTTCATCTTCGGATCACAAATTAATATTTTTGTGATTAAATATGAGCGGTGGAATACTCCTCCATTGGCTTTAAGGGGGCCCAAACTTGTCCGTCCAGAAAGTCAGTGAAGAAAATGTTTAAATAGTCCATGCCACTACAGTGGCTCAACCGTACGTTTCTCAAGCGACGATAATACTTTTCGTGCGAAAAAAACAAACAAAAGAACGACTTTATTCAACTATTCATTTTCTCTCTTGTAGGCCTCTGACGTTAGTTCACGAGAGCTCCATGACGCATGCGCGAGAACTAAACTGACGACGGTCTTCTTCTACTACTACTTGTTACTGGCTGCTCACTCCTTAGGAGTATTAACGCCACCTAGTGTTCAAGATGAAGTGCTGGCATAGCCGGAAGCGCTAAACTTTGTTTACAAGCAGGTGAACGCACGCACTAAGTCATGTGAAAATCTGGACTGCTACACTCACTATGGTCGAAATGATACTTTGATGTATCATTTCAATTTGTATATGGCTATATATTAAATACTTTGATGTTCATCTATGATGAAATGATACTTTTGGCAGGATTTTTCAATTTGACCAATACTCTTTTAACTTGGTAAACTGGTGTGAGGAAAGGCTGGTTATGGTTTGATGAACTTTTCTGTGTGTGTGTACTCACCGCTGTGCTGGCAGCTGCCTGCTTGGACTCCTCTGTCAGCAAAGTTAGCATCTGTTCTACCTTCTGCTCTTCCTCTGTGCTGATGTAGTCCGTATCTATGCAAAACAAACACACACAACAAATGTCAGACTTTGCACACAGTACTGACAGATCGTACATTTGAAGAATTGCTCTTTGGTGCGCTCTTCACCAATGTATGCCATGACTAAACATGGACCGGATTTTCAACCTCAGTTTAGTTAGCTGGCACTGACAAAGTGCAATAGTCCTCACAGTTATTTATTTATTCATTTATTTATTTATAAATCAAATGTAAATTCGTGTTAAATCATTAAATGAAAAAAAGAAACCAGATACAATTCTATTTATTTTCTAATAATGTAACTAATGTTCTATTTATTAAAACCAAGTCAATCTCATCAAGTTAGTGTTCTGAGCATTTTTACATGTATTCCAAAATAATAACTGAAGGCAGTAACAATTTAAACAATATATTTTATTTGTGTATAGCTTGTTTACAATCATGTGGTTCTGATAACGCGCAAAATTCAGCTGGAGTGCAGGAAGTAAAGAAACAGAATGGAAGACATAGAGGAAAGTCCGTATTGTAGCACTTTAGACAACTATTTCAAAATAAACAAAAAAATCACCACTTATATTGGATGTGATCCTTATGTTATGAAGAGGAACGATTTTTGTACTGAATTGAAAGACTTGCCTGCCATCGAGGCGGTAGATTAGAGAATATGAGAATATTCATTTGAGTATCAGCAGACGCAAAGCGTTATTAAAGGTCCCGTTCTTCGTGATCCCATGTTTCAAACTTTAGTTAGTGTGTAATGTTGCTGTTAGAGTATAAATAAAATCTGTAAAATTTTAAAGCTCAAAGTTCAATGCCAAGCGAGATATTTTATTTAACAGAAGTCGCCTACATCGAAGGGCCAGTTTGGACTACATCCCTCTACTTCCTTCTTTAATGACGTCACTAGTTTTTTGACTAACCTCCGCCCACAGGAATACACAAGAGTTGCGTTTGTAGAGTGTGTTTGTCGCCATGTCGTCGAAACGCTGTTATTTTCATCCCGCAGTCCAATCACCTTTGTTTGGCCTTCCCAGGGACGCTGTACTTAGAGATCAATGGTTACAATTTATGTTTAACGCGGTTCCCGAAAATTATAATTGTGGTATCCTTACTGCAATAGTTAATGTTGGACTGCAGTGCACATAATGGCCACAAGAGGGGACTATGTTTATGTATATGGCTGTTTTCCGTATGAGGTACTCTTCTGAGTGAGTGCTAACGTTGTACATTTTCTGTCGCTTCTTGTGGAGATTAAAGAGTTCAGTCTCTCGGGAATTATTGTCTTTTGTGTTCATTCGGCACAACACCACAATAATCCACATGTAAAACTATGTGCAGCACACGTTATGGTAAGAGGCGTGACCTTTCCGGGCAAGTTGCGCTAAGCTGCTGTCGAATCACAACACAGGAACCGCTGGCACAATCAGAACTCGTTACGTATTTCTGAAGGAGGGACTTCATAGAACAAGGAAGTCATCAGCCCGTTTTTATGACAGTGGAAACAGCGGTATACAGATAAGTAAATTATGTGAAAAATACTGTGTTTTTTTACACGCGAAACATGAACACGTTATATTGCACACTATAAACACAATCAAAGCTTCAAAAAACAACGAAAAACGGGACCTTTAAAGGCGACAACTTTTAAAGTTAAAAAACTATATAAGTTACGTAAATGATGAAAGTTCTTTGTGGTTTCTCGGTTTGATCTATTTGAGCAATCATAAATGATGAAAACACAGGAATTTTGAGTTTGTGATAGCGATTCCTATATAGAAAAATCACTTCCTGCCCTCCAGCTGCATTTCGCGGAGCAGCAATGACGTCATGTGCAAACAACCTACTGATGTTCAGCTGTTCTTTTTAATAATCAACTTCTTCCGGATCATCAGTCATGCTAGCTAAACACTGTCTGTCACAGACACAAAGATGTATCTTTAATTTCACCAAGCTGATTGCTTAATAAAACCCCAGAGTCATCACGTTTTCAGGTCTTTTCAAGTTTGATTTTGAGTGACAAAGTGGTGATATCTAAGTGGGTGAGCTGTTTACTTACATTTTAATTAGTCTTCCCATTGACGCCATCATTTTGACTCATAAACAAGAGGAGGGATTTATCGCACAAACCAATCATAACCAATCACATCCAATTATAGTGGGATGGAGGCATTGCCTCCTCTCACATGACTTTCCCCCATTCATTGTCCCGTTGTAACTTCACCTCTGGGTGTCACTGTTGGACAGTGTTTCTTTACTTATACACTTTTTAATGTCACATTTTGCAAAATTTGCATTGTTTTATTTTTATAATATGGATTATTTTCTCATTCTATTTTTTTTTGAGGAGGCACTGCCTCCAGGAAACGCCCCTGATATATAGGCTTATATCAACAACTGCAAAGCATCCAATGTGTAAACAAAATGATTTACATTCTAAATCCAGCATAAACTCATAATAAAATCATAAACAGCATAAAATCTCCATATTTTAAACATTCAAGACAGACGTCACTACCTGAACAGCGATTGGCTACCACCCACATACACACACCCCCACCCAACACAAAAACACACACCTTTATTTATTCTCATTCTCTATTGATTTTTAATATGTCATGTGCATGCAGATAGATTTTAATAATCAATTTAAAAATTATGTAAAAAATAAAAACGGCATTAATTAGCGCCCTCTCATGGTACGGCTACAGGCGCCACTGAATACACTAGTAGATGGCAAGAAGTGACTGTTAAAAAATATATTTGTTAGTAATGAAATAAGTGAAGTGTTTATGAGTGAGTCATTGAATCATGCATTCAACCTGACTATTTACAAAAATTAATTCATTTAAATGTAAATGTATTTAAATATTTTTAAATAGAGTGCGGCAATTAATAATTTGTCAGAACCTCTAGTAAATTACATGATATTTTGTTTAGTTGTCTATTCAGAATTGTGGGAGAAGTTGTCTATTCAGAATTGATCTCTATTTTGAACAAACAAATTGTGATTCTCAATTTATCCAAAATTGTGCAGCTCTAATATACTATAACTGCAAGGAACAAAAAAAAAATAATAAAAAAATCAGAATTATAGTGTGAAGTGACTTTTTTTTTTTTTTTTGATGTGCATCTAGGAATTTATTTCATAAATATGTTTTCATTGTATTTTTTGAGCCTCAATTTGAGCCTTTTTATGCACAATTTAATTAGCAATGTGGTCTTTCCATTCAGCATTTCATATGCAAAGATTTGCGACCATTAAACTAAATTTATTTATTAATTTTATTTTGTCAAAATGTATTATACATATAATTAAAACTTATACATTTTATTATTTGATTATTTGATATTATTTGATTTTTTAATATTATTATAATTTTACATAAATGTAAACACATTTTAACAACTTTTAACAAAAATAATGCCAAAACTGTCCTTGTGAAAACCACAACACCTGAAATAACATTATAATTACACCACTATTACAATACAATGTAATATATTAAATGCTTTCATTTTTTATATACATTTTATTTGCGAAAGAAAAATATTTGCTTAGAAAATACAATAAAAACCATTAAAGTCACAAAACTGCAAGTTAAGTTCGCAGCTTCACTTCTTTAAACCCTTAAATGCATACCTCGGGTCTTTAGTGACCCGGGACGTCATTCACTACCCTCCTCCTGATTCATTTTTTAAAGTTATACATCAACCTTCTTGGTATTCCTCAATCAATTCATTATAAAGAATATAACAAGAAAAAAATCATAAAATTATAAAAGAATGCCTATTTTTGTATTCATTTTTTGTAAAAATTTGTACAGGGTCGCAAACGACCCGAGGTGTGCATGAGTGTACGTATATTTTTTCTGCACAACAATAATTGAATCTTAGAAGATGGAATAAGTACAATTCACCTTTATTCCACAAGGTGGCAGTGTCTGATACACAATGCTGAAGTGAGGACTCTTTCAGACAGAAAACGAAATAAGAAAAACATGAAATGGCTCAGCGATTTACTGCAGAACAAGTACTGAACGCAATCAAATATGACTGTAACTATTACAGGATGAATCTGGTGAAGCTGTTAGCGATCGAAATATTGATTTTGAAGATGCTGAAAATTATATAGTTTTGAGAATACGTTTGAGATCGCGAATGGGCTCATATTCGTGACCTCAAACATAAAACTAGCCTATTATTTGCTGAATTTACTGGCAAATGAGCTCTGACGAGGACAGTGATGATGGCATAAAACATCTGCTCAAACCGAGCCCTTTCAAGCTCCAAAAGTTAACAAAATATGATTTATTTTATTCTTCTGTAATTGTTACTCTAATATCAGAGGAGTTTTATATTATCGTGACAGGTAGAGATCCTTCCGTGTTAGATATAGATCCAGGTCGATAAAGACCCGAATATGTAAGAATGATTGGCGAAACAGTCATGCATTTAAGGGTTAATTTAGTTTAGCTTAGTTTAGTTTAGTTCCTTGCTTACACTGATAATGGATATAATACCAATCTCTCTCCAATTGTGTATCAATGCTAAAATGTTTGCCAAGTGTGTTAAACTATGCTTTCAAATTTATGGTCTTAAAGTACTCAACAGCACTTCATACAAACAGAATGAATAATATTAAAAAGATCCAAAAGTACGCACTTCACATATGCATGTATGCAAATGCCAAGGAGATACCGCAGTTACGACTGCCAGTCAAAATTTCGTTAAACAGCCTTGATTGGCACAATTAAAAAAAGATCAATGCCAAAGAAAAGACTTTCGTAATTGCATTCAGGTCATTTTTCCATCCGTCACTCGTTGGCTTTAACTGCTACAGGGGGACGGAGTGATAGACCCTTCCCATCCCCCTCCACCCAGGCTTATCATTGGGACTCCGGGATCAGCTTGATAATTTTAGACTCTCGTTGCGCGCCAAAGGTCTGGGAGGCTTGTTTTTCCTTCAGCTTTTACTTTCCCCACAGCAATTTCATGCTTGTCTAGTCTGTGAGTGCCAAAATTGGCCCTGACATTGCCAATCATCACTGCTCTGTCCAATGTTTTGGACTGATGAACAGCAATGACAGTCGGCGTCTTGATTGTGAGTGGAAGATGAAGTGGAAAACGACAATGTTATGAGTTCCGACTAAGTTAACAGTTCTTAAGTTAAACCATCTGTTGCTACAATCACACAGCAGTTGAAAACAAGGTGTCAAAGTTTGGCTGCATAGCATGGTCTTTTAAGCCCCAGCAGGTACAACTACATCCTCTGTAAACCAAAAAAAAAAAAAAAAAAAATCTTTATCTATTGACAACCATTCAAAAGTAAACATGTATTCTAAATATTTCAATATATTATATTTTTATACATAAATAGTTTTCATTCACTGCTCAGCTTCAGCTCAAATAGTCTGATTTTTCTTAATAAGTAAGTAATAGGTAATAGTAATAAGTAAGCAGGTCCTCCGTGCTTGATAATGTCTATAATTTGTGCTTTGTCAGTAATCCATGACAAGCATTCAGAAACACATGCAGATTGTTCTGATGAAGGCCATCACGTCTAACACGTAACGGGTGGTTAGCATGTTCCTTTGGGTCCTTTGAGAGCCTGGAGACCCTTATGACTGAATGTCACCAATCAGAACATGAGCCACATCTGTTGCAAAAGCACAGCCAGATGAGCCGTGCATTACACAGGCAAATTATAAAGACCGCAGTGATATTTACCTGGAATATTTATGAGGGGCATTCAAAAGAAAGCTGCGCTAATAAAACTTTTGGCCCATCACTATGAAACCCTTCCAGGTTTTTATCATTAGCACAGATCAAAATGCATCATTTAACTGGCAAACCTCACACAAACTCAGCTTGCATAGCTTATATTAATAGTTCATCCAAATATGAACATTCAGGCTTCATTTAGTCAACCTCATGATGCCCCAAACCTGCTCTTTATAAATGGATACAAAAACAGAGAATAAAATAAGAGAAGACTAAGGTCATCAGCTTCAAAAAAATTAAGAAAAACAGGGCTGGTATTGATTAGATTTAAATCATATTCACAAGATTTCAATTAAATTCCATTCAACTCAGAATGGAATAATTATACATAATTAATGAAATCTTATTTTATATACATTTAAATCAAATCGGTCATGCTTTATTTTAATTGAACGACATGCCATATTTTAACTGTGAATAACAAAGTAAAAATATTGTTTTTCTCACACTACACTATTGCATGGATTCAGAAGACTTGGAACATAGCGCAAGTGTTATTGATTACTTCAGTGGTGCACCGTGTCATTTTTGGAGCTAAACCGCCCCAGTTCCCAAAATAAAACATAAGCACTCTGAACATTCTACAATTGATCTTTTTTCAAAGAAACATAATTATATGGGTTAGGAAAATGCTAGAAGGGTGAGTAAATGATGACGAATTTACAATTTTGGCTAAACTAAACGCCCGTTCACAAAAAGGATGATAACTATAACGATAAAGATTAAGTTGTAAAAAACATTCTAAATGTAAAAGAATAGCAGAGTCCACACCACAACTACAACGATAAGGGCACAGCTGGAATCACATTCAGAACATTGACAGCCAATCAGAATCCATCCTGCTTTAAAGGTGCAGTATGTAAGAATTATGTCCGCTAGAGGTCGCTAGAAGCCCATTCAAAACAAAGGCGTAGCTTGATGACGCCAAGTTTGAGAGTGGAATCTTGGGACATGTGGTGTTCACCTAAACGGATGGTGCAAAAGAATAGGGATAGGACTCGGGAAGAAGTCATGTTCATAATCATGCGATTATTAACGTTACTGTAGTATGAAGCAGAGCAGGACCGAGTGTTGTGGGAGCTGAACGAGGCCGCTGGAGCGAATGCGCAACACACGCCTCACGAGCAGCAGAACTTTTATTATGACACAGTCGCCAGCGACGCTTCCGCTTTTCCGGTCATGAGTATGAGGTAACGCAGCTCTGTTTATCATATTAGATACATTTGAGAGTGTTGAAAATAATGTTATAATTTGATGTTATAAATGATGTATGTGAGACACTGTTACACACTGGAGTAAGATAGATTGATTTCAGAATATCATATGCTGGATGCTTGTGTTTATAAATGGCATGCAATTAATTTGAAAACATATTGTAGATGGAGAAAATGTTGTAATACTGTTACTAAAAATAAAGCTGCATCTGATTATGCTATGTTACCTACTTGACAAAATAGTGTAAAGCATGGTACTCGCAAAAACAAAAATTAGATTTAAACAATAAGACTAAACGTGTTGAGCTATATAACAACAATTAGTTTTCTATCTATAAATATATCAAAACAGATGTTCCCTTGTCCATTAAAATGTGTAATATATTAAAGCATCTTTGATGTTTCAATGGTTTCTACAAAATAAAAACGGAAACCGAGACAGACCGAGGGTAAGGTGGGTATGACGCAACTGACAGGCGACTCCTCACACGTCCCGGAGCCTTGGTTAAAATTGCAATTTTCTCACGATTTAAAAATAGTTGGAAACATTTGGGACATTGTAAGTACTCAAGTGAACAAAATATATAACACTGGCCTAGTGGTTTTTGGATATTTTACTGCAAAATTATTACATATTGCACCTTTAAAGAGCTTGAGCATTTAAAGCAGCAGAAGACATAAGTGCATAAATATTAAGGTATTTATTAACAAACAGAACAATATTGTACGTTGGTGTGGGCGCTAATACAGTTATTATTAAAGTTATTGTTCTTGGTGTGAACGGGCCTTTTTTATACATTTTCAGATTTCTTTAGTTTGTAACGTTGCTGTTTGAGCATGAAAAAGTTCTGCAAAGTTAGCCTTAATTGTAGTCTTGAGTTTGATTGAAACCCAAAACTACAATCTACAATTTGATTGATAAGCAGTCTTGAGTTTTCTACTGGGAACAAACACATCACAATATTCCTCATTTAAATACTTCCCGCCTAAGGCATACGCAAAATAACGGGGTGGGCCTGCACATGTTGGTCGACAGAAGTGAGATGATACCGTGTACTATGGCAAACATGCTCAAAGCAGTTGACCAACCAAGTGTTAATGACAGACTGGGAAAAGAGGAGCTGCAACATTTTTTAAATATGTGAAAAAACATTGTTTTGTTTTTTTTAACATTCAAGCATGAAAACCTGTACTAGTAGTAGAGCCCAAAAACAAAAATCAAGACTTAAGGCATAATAGGGCCTCTTTAAGGTTTTCATAAGGACCACATATACTCCCTGAAAGCCTCCTACGCACTGTAGTCCTTGCGAGGAGAGCCGGGAATCTTTCCCACACCATCTAGACATTAATTAGTCCTTCCACTCACCCTGGAGGATCCATGTCAAACCCGTGCTGCCAGATCAATGCTGCATCCCATCTAAATTGGTGGGTTTTTGATAGGAACATGGCTTAATGTCATTATGTCCATTAGCATCTCTGTGAAACTATCTTCAGAGCTACCAGGATAATGAGATGGGATAGTCTTACTATGCTGGTTTAAGGAAGCGCAGAGGAGCTGTGGTATTTTGACCTGTCATTAGATCCCGTGCAGTAAAAGGTGCAGAGGTCGGCTTGAGTGTCTCAGGATGGACTTACCCTTTGAAGTGCTAATGTGGACCACCTACAGTCTGTCTTTCCTCATTAATCTCTCTGTTCATCAGACATCTTTGGTATAAATACTTTTTCTAACCCAGCACAATGAATCTGCACTGCCTCCAGGAGTCATTCATTATATATATAGTGTAGCTGTGTGAACATTGAAACCCTTGCGGCCATCCAGGCAATCTGTGCTTGACAATGGTTTCTTTCCAATATTAGTTTGAGAGTAGATTCTGAATTCTGCTACTGGAAAATCAATTTATATAATACATTTTATAAAATATTAATTTTATTTATATATTTATTTTTTAAATATACAGTGGGGATCGAAAGTTTGGGAACCCCTTTCAGAATCTGTGAAAATGTGAAAATTTTTTACAAAACAAGAAAGATCATACAAAATGCATGTTATTTTTTGTTTAGTACTGTCCTGAGTAAGATATTTTACATACAAGATGTTTACATATAGTCCACAAGACAAAACAATAGCTGAATTTATTAAAATAACCCCGTTCAAAAGTTTGGGAACCCTTGTATCTTAATACTGTGTGTGGTTACCTGATGATCCACGACTGTTTTTTTGTTTTTTGAAGGTTGTTCATGAGTCTCTTGTTTGTCCTGAGCAGTTAAACTGAGCTCTGTTCTTCAGAAAAATCCTCCAGGTCCTGCAAATTCTTCAGTTTTCCAGCATCTTTTGCATATTTGAACCCTTTCCAGCAGTTACTATATGATTTTTTTTATTCATCTTTTCATGCTGAGGACAATTGAGGGGCTCAAACTCAACTATTAAAAAAGGTTTAAATGTTCACTGATGCTCCAGAAGGAAACACGATGCAATATGATCTGGGAGGTGAAAACTTTTGAACAGGATGAAGATGTCCACATTTTTCTTATTTTGTTGAAATATAATTTTTTTTCATTTAGTACTGCCCATCAGAAGCAACAGAAGATACTTGCATGTTTCCCAGAACAAAAATTAAGTACAATTTACCTTGATCTTCAAATTCAAAAAGTTTTCACCCCCCGACTCTTAATGCACCGTGTTTCCTTCTGGAGCATCAGTGAATGTTTGAACCTTTTTTAATAGTTGTGTTTGAGTCCCTCAATTGTCCTCAGTGTGAAAAGATGGATCTCAAAATCACATAGCAAAAGATGCTTGAAAACTGATGAATCTGCAGGAGCTGGAGGATTTTTCTGAAGAACAGAGCTCAGTTTAACTGCTCAGGACAAACAAGAGACTCATGAACAACCATCACAAAACATAAAAACAGTCATAGATCATCAGGTAACCACACACAGATCCAAGATTAAGATCCAAGGGTTCCCAAACTTTTGAACGGGGTTATTTTAATAAATTCAGCTATTTTTTTGTCTTGTGGACTACATGTAAACATCTTCTATGTAAAATATCTTACTCCGGACAGTACTAAACAAAAAATAACATGCATTTTGTATGATCTCTCTTGTTTTGTTAAAAATGTTCACATTTTCCACAGATTCTAAAAGGGGTTCCCAAACTTTCGATCCCCAGTGTATTAATATATATTATTCAATTTAATATATTTTAAAAAAAATAATGTTTTTATATTTATGTAATACAAATGATAATGCATATTTATAAAATACAAATTGTGATCAAATCGTCATCCAAAGCCACACTTCCTCCAAAACACCGAACACACACACACACAAACACACACACACAAAGCTGCTCTCGCAAAGCGTCACAAGAAAGTTAAATTACCTCATGTCTCAAAGCACAATACATTACAATAATAATGAACGTAAACAAATTAGAGAGCTTGTACCTGACTGCTGCAGATTAATTTCAGTGTTGATACTGTAGACATGCGCATTATTCAGAGTCTGAGGACGTGAACAGCTCCTATGGTAGTTATGGCGTGAATACAGCATAAGCTCGGGTAGGACATCATATTATTTCATTCGGACCAAATATAGTAATTGGATGAACATTTTATGGTTAAAAATATGACCGTTTAACAGCGATTTCTATCAGGATATGAGGAGACTTTCAACCAGTATAACAAAAAATGCTTCTGTAGAGAATTACCTATTGCACCTTTAAGACGTTATTTAACTCATTTAAGACTGCTCTTAAGATGATACTTGACAAAACGGGCATTTTAGCATTATTCTCTGTGTTATTGTTTATTCAAGCACGAAAGAAAACTTGATAATGGCGCATGTCACACAGACACGACATTCACAGACAGCACATTCTCGTTTGTCTTGTGGTGCTTGAATGGTTTAAAAGCATTTGCATGAATAAGAGCATGATCATATAATGTAACGCTAGACAAATTTATGATATAAAAAAAATTGATGCTGCGTTAAATAACGTGTTAAACTATTTATTTATTTTTTTTATTATTTTTTTTTTAAATTAAATACATTACCATATATATAGATATATTATCTTAACTAAATATAATTTCATTGCATTTTTACCAAATAAATCATATTAATTGTTAATTTTACTGTGCGCACACACATATGTATGTATAATAAATTTCTGTACATAAAGAAAAAAACATTACATATTTTCTATAAACCACCTCTTTCCAAGACCAGGGAAAACAACAGAATAAGAATATCAGCAGCAGACTGAGGGAATGATGCCAGTATCAGTCATGCCAACTTTTACTTCACTAATTCTTACATTAAACTTCACACACAATATGTTACAATATAATATTATTATGAGCACTGATCAGTGTTTTTCACATTTGGAACACCCTGCAGACTTGGACTTGCTACCGAGGGAAAGATTGGCCAAGTGCATTAATAATGAGCTATAAAATAAAGACAGTAACACTTCTTAGATATGACATTGCTAGTATGAAGGAGCATAGCAGTTTTGATTTAATAACACAACATCTGAGATTGGCAGAAATAAGAAATAATGAAGCAGTGGACATATTTCCACATACTAATTAATTTTGTTCAGGCAGAACCTGCCCTTCGTTTGCGGTTTCATAATGAGCTGAGGAGAAAAGAGTAGGCATAAAAATGAAGAAATTCATAAAATAAAAGAAGATTTGAGAAGAGAAGACATAAAAAAGTGAAACTACATGAGAAAGCAACACTTTTTCTTGCATGGACTACAGAAATACTAGGGCATTGCTTATTGCATACTTCATGTTTGCAGTATATACAGAGTTGTATGTGTAATTCAGTGGAAGAGTGGTGTGGCATTATAAGATCATATATTATACAGTATGTCCCCATTATTTTCATGTTAATATACTGAATAAAATACTATTATTGTCATATTAAAAGCTCTCATTATATATTACAAGTCATACTACAATATTATATATTACAAGTATATATAAATCCACATTATATTTGTTAATATATTGAATTAAATACTATTTTGAAAAATTCAACAATTGTTTTAAGATGGAAATTAGTTGAGTTGAGACAAACAACCCCTGTTAGTCTTTGTAAAATTCTGCTTTTTTTGCGAAAACTAATCATTCCAATATTTATCCACATCATCGTTTTCCCAACGCAGATTTCGTAGCAGGTTATCTTGACAACTACAGAAAGTGGCTCTCCTATTGACTATGTCCTATCAGTGTGGCTCTCATGAAAAAAATTGTGAAGACCACTGCCCAAAAGGAACAGTAATGGAAAAAATATAAAATGAGAATTGTCAATGCTTTTGCATTCTCACGCAGCCGTTTTTTGTTCCCCTGAGAAACTTTGCATTCGCAAACAAAAAGTTTCTTGGGGGAACAAAAACATTTTGTGAGTGAACGCAAAGTTTCTCGGAGGAATGCAAAACTTTTGCGAGAGAACGCAAACGCATTGAATTTTTTTTTTTCCCCCTCCTATCCATCACCAGGTCCTTTTGGGGGGCTCTGTGGACAATGGACCTTTTTGCACGCAAAATATTGCCAAAACTTCCAAATTTCTAAAGAAAAAAAAAAAAAAAGATTTACAATGTTAAAGATCCAATTGATGATTTGTTAAAATACTTTACAAAATATACACATATTTTAAGAATTATTACAGGTGCAAATTAACGTCACTTTTATGTCACTGATTAACTGTTGTGGTAAAAATATATTTTTTTATAGACGTATGTGGCCTTTGGTATCTAAAATGTTATTTAACTTAAAGCTAATTAAAACATAATAATAAAAATATAGAATCAAATTGAATACTAAAATCTAGAATCTACTGAATCAGATATGTTTTGAATAAAATTATTCTGAATAATCACATCAAAACCCAGTGACAGGAATCAATTCAAAAGAGTAATCCAAAAGATTCACATTCCTCTAATAGGCAAGCATTAGGCAAATGATTTGTTGATTTCTGAAATTGTTTTATCTGAAATTTGTATAATATCAACCTTTATTTAAAAATATGAATATGATGTGCAGTATATACTGCAAAAATAGTATAAGTAGCATAGTAGTTTGCTACTTAGAACATTGTGTCTCTCTTTTTAGTCAGTAACCTTGATAAAGACACAGATCTGCAACATCTAATAGCAGCTTCCTAAAACAAGTCCTGGGGCTTTGAGTATCCCTGTTCGCTTGGGTAAAACAAGCCATGTTGCTCAACTGAGTTCAGATGTTGGTGGGACCTTAATGTGTCCCCTGAGTCTTTAAACAACAGGTTGAAAAAGACCCAAGGACATTTCCCAGCTAATCTCATTTCAGGAATGGAGTCTGATACCAATGACCCAGTTTAGTGGTGGAAAACAGAGGGGGTTGGTGGGGGGAGATACAGACAGGAACTGAGGCCGGACGTGGTGTCCATGGCGACCCTCAGTCTCCATGACTACGAAAGAGACCAGCTTCTTCCTCGTAAGCCTGGAGATTCACACCACACTGTCCCTCAGAGCTGAGCGGAACGGGCAGTGTGAAGAAAACCCGTCTGAATGAAGAGTTGTTGAAGAATGAAAATAAAGACCAACATCAACCTGCATGAGAAAATCTTATTTCTACTTGCCTATAATCTCTAATAGATAGGGGTGGGGATCCCTAACTCTCAATTCATTTGGCTTAGAGAATCACGACAAGATTGCAAACTGATTCTCAACACTTGACATCTAAAAATGTTCTCGCTAAAGATGTGGTCAAATTTACCTTTGTTCAATTTTCACGACCGAAATCCAGTAATTCAGCTGAAATCCACGAGATTGGGAATTTCATGTGAGGGTGAAATATTTCCAGATTTAAGTTCTTCATAACAAGTTTAAGTTCATCATACAAATTAGCTGCGTTGACCAACAGAAAGCTGCTTGAATGTGACTTCTGCATGTGAGCTGTGCTTCAAACATCGATACACTATTGACGATAGACAATGGACCATAGTTGTCCACAGAAAATTTGCTAATGTGATGCACATTAAAGGGTTAGTTCACCCAAAAATGAAATTTCTGTCATTAATTACTCACCCTCATTTCGTTCCAAAATTGTAAGACCTTCATTCATCTTCAGAACACAAATTAAGATATTTTTGATGAAATGTTATGAAGCAATGAGAATATTATTTGTGCGCAAAAACGAAACAAAAACAACAACTTTATTCAACAATTTCAACTCTCCCCTGTCAAGTCTCCTCTGCTGTTTACGTTGTATAGACAGTGCAGGCTTCCGTGTTTTTGTGTCAGAACGCAGACTCATTATTGGCCGACGCTGTTTACCTGAGCAGCATGACGCAGGAGCCGGCCAATAATGAGTCTGACGGAAATTGTTGAATTTTTCTGTTTGTGGAAAGTATTCTCGTCACTTCATAACATTATGAATTAATAACGATTCACAATGATTATCAGATTTCATCAAGAATATCTTAATTTGATGTACAAATTAACCATGTCATATCCTGTCCTCTTTCCTTTATCCTCTAATCATCCTTTATCCTCTATATATACATATACAGTGGGTACGGAAAGTATTCAGACCCCCTTAAATTTTTCACTCTGTCATATTGCAGCCATTTGCTAAAATCATTTAAGTTCATTTTTTCCCCATTAATGTACACACAGCACACCATATTGACAGAAAAACACAGAATTGTTGACATTTTTTCAGATTTATTAAAAAAGAAAAACTGAAATATCACATGGTCCTAAGTATTCAGACCCTTTGCTGTGACACTCATATATTTAACTCAGGTACTGTCCATTTCTTCTGATTATCCTTGAGATGGTTCTACATCTTCATTTGTGTCCAGCTGTGTTTGATTATACTGATTGGACTTGATTAGGAAAGCCACACACCTGTCTATATAAAACCTTACAGCTCACAGTGCATGTCAGAGCAAATGGAGCAAAAGCCTCTCCTCAGTGCAAGACACATGAAAGCCCGCATGGAGTTTGCTAAAAAACACTTGAAGGACTCCAAGATGGTGAGAAATAAGATTCTCTGGTCTGATGAGACCAAGATAGAACTTTTTGGCCTTAATTCTAAGCGGTATGTGTGGAGAAAACCAGGCACTGCTCATCACCTGTCCAATACAGTCCCAACAGTGAAGCATGGTGGTGGCAACATCATGCTGTGGGGGTGTTTTTCAGCTGCAGGGACAGGACGACTGGTTGCAATCGAGGAAAAGATGAATGCGGCCAAGTACAGGGATATCCTGGACGAAAACCTTCTCCAGAGTGCTCAGGACCTCAGACTGGGCCGAAGGTTTACCTTCCAACAAGACAATGACCCTAAGCACACAGCTAAAATAACGAAGGAGTGGCTTCACAACAACTCCGTGACTGTTCTTGAATGGCCCAGCCAGAGCCCTGACTTAAACCCAATTGAGCATCTCTGGAGAGACCTAAAAATGGCTGTCCACCAACGTTTACCATCCAACCTGACAGAACTGGAGAGGATCTGCAAGGAGGAATGGCAGACGATCCCCAAATCCAGATGTGAAAAACTTGTTGCATCTTTCCCAAAAAGACTCATGGCTGTATTAGATCAAAAGGGTGCTTCTACTAAATACTGAGCAAAGGGTCTGAATACTTAGGACCATGTGATATTTCAGTTTTTCTTTTTTAATAAATCTGCAAAAATGTCAACAATTCTGTGTTTTTCTGTCAATATGGGGTGCTGTGTGTACATTAATGAAGAAAAGTTTTACTCATATAAAAGCCATAATAACAATCAGTGCTGTAGTATTTTTGGTTTTCAATAACCAATTATTAATAATTAATTTAAATTAATAATTTAATAATGTGAATATATACATTGTAAATCTTTCCAGAATAATTTAAGGAAGAAATCGCAATGCATCTATACATGCCACAACCCCCCAGCCCCACCCCAAACCCCTTTTAAAAACTCTAAACTCTTGTACAAAGTTTTTGGCCGGGTGTTATAGAGTATTTAAATGGCTCTCCTTTCAAATATTGTAAACAATCTCTCAAGCAGTGTTCTTGAATGACTAAAGACCTCATTGTTATGCCTGATTCTCTCCCCAAGTAGAGCAGTTTAGAAGTGTGGGCATAGTGTACATGAAAATGCATCCACTTAGTGTAAATAATTAATCACGGCCTTTTACAGTAAGTGGTGGATTGGGGTGGATGGTCTATATAGATAGAGCAGACTTTAGCTTCAGTGCAGGAGGAATCGATTTGCACTACAGTACAATTGGGAGAGGATTTCCTGATGTCAGTTACATTGCCACTTCAATATAGATCACTCAAAAATGACATTATAAATAAGGCTGTCAATTTAACATGTTAATTTAGTACATTAATTATATAAAATACTTTATATAAAACAAAAAGAAATTATAGTATATAAATAAAATGCATTTGAAAATTGCATATAATAAAATGTACTTTTTTATACTTTTATAAAATATAAAAATGTATAAATTATACTATTAAAAATTAATTATTTACCTATATTTAAAAAGGATTTTTTTAAAAAACAGTTGAATAAAGATGATTGCGAAATGGATGTCATAAATGTCTTCAATTATCTTCTTTTAAAGGTGCAGTAAGTTATTTTTTGAGAAACACTGTTGATATTTGAAATCAACCCAAACAAATACACCCCTACCTTCATTGCTCTGCCCCCAAAATGCACAAACACAAAATGCAAGAGTGGATGTCTCTTTATAATAGCTAAAGCAATACAAAATAATGCTTCACAGAAAATAAAGCGAAGTTGACAAATTAACAAAAAGGAAGACAAAAAAATTAACAGAGTACACAAAAGCCTGAGTTTGTCATTAGTCGCCAGCAGCACACCAGCTCCAGACAAGAAATTACACTCAAAACGTCTCAGATTACGCATGTAACCATGATTCCATGTGAATAGGGAATGAGACGCTGCGTCCCCTAGGGGTTGCTATGGGGAATGCCTCTGGCATGCCAGGTGTCTGAAGCGTGAGTCTAAACATGACAATGAACTTGACATTGGCAGGCGGCAGCCTGTGACGTCATCACTGGTGCGACCATGAGTATAAAAGGGCACCTGTGAATAATGTCATCCACTTCTTGTCTGAAGGAGATGGAGCATGAATGCCTGAAGCATGGCAAAGGGATGCAGCATCTCGTTCCCTATTCTCAGGGAACCTGTGATGTTCCCTTTCGAAAGGGAACTCGCGTTGCATCCTCTAGGGGTCGCTATGGGGAATGAAATAATCAAACACTGCCATGCTAAAGGGATGAGTGCCTTATTGGTTGAGCTAAGTCAAAGACTCAAAGGCTCACCAGCGACAATCATAGGTCAGAGCTTCTCAAGAACAGAGGCCTCAAAAGGATAACCCTAAAGAGAGGAAGCCTAACTATGTTCATACTTAGGCCAGCTTCCAAGAGGCTCACAGAGAGCCTAAAATACTCAACTTTCCTAAAAGCAGCCCTGGAGAGTGGAGGCCTCAACAAGAGGCCTGGCAACACTCTAAGCCAAGGGAAGTGACAAGTTGAGTCAGCACATGAAGCTCTGCAGAGTGGAGGCCTATAGAATGCTTCTCAGATTGAGAGGAGGCCTAGCAACACTTTAAGTAGCCAAGGAGGCACCAGGAGAGCCTAACTACCAAGCATACTATCCTACCACCCAGCCGAGCTCTAGAAGTGGAAGCCTAGAAAATGACTCTCTAAATTGAGAGGAGGCCTAACAACGTCCCACACACCAGATATCTGCAAGGAGGCTCAAAGAGCGCCAACAACCCGCAAATACTATCCTGAGGCCTCAAGAAAGATAACTCTCTAAAATGAGAGAAAAAATGCCTGACATTGCTCATATTAGCCAAGGAGGCTCACAGAGAGCCTAATGACTTAGCAAATAATAGCCGAGCTCTAGGAGCAAAGGCCTCAGCACAATGACTCTCCTATCGAGAGGAGGTCTAACAACGATATACACTCAGGATAACTTTCGAGAAGGCTCAGAGAGAGCATACAACCCGCAAATGTTATCCCGGTGGATCTCTAGAGAGCGGAGGTCTCAAGAAAGATAACTTTCTAAAAAGAGAAGAGGCCTGATGATGCTCACACTAGCCAAGGAGGCTCGCAGAGAGCCTGACGACTTTGCAAATAATAGTCGAGCTCTAGCAGCGGAGGCCTCAGCATAATGACTCTCCTATTGAAAGGAGGCCTAACGACATTCTACATTAGCATATCTTGCGAAGAGGCTCACAGAGAGCAACTGACTCATAATTGTTATCCTGGCAGAGCTCTAGAAAGTGGAGACCTCAATAAAAATAACTCTTTCAAAAGAGAGGAGGCCTGACGACGCTCATATTAGACAAGGAGGCTAACAGAGAGCCTAACGACTTAGCAAATAATTGCAGAGCTCTGGGCCTCAGCGTAAGGACTCCCTTATCAAGAGGAGGCCTAACACACGGGACATCTTGTGAGGAGGCTTGCAGAGTGCCTTCAACTCAACTGCTATAGTGGAGCTCTTAAGAGAGCAGAAGCCTCAAGAAAGAAAACTCTCAACTGAGAGGAGGCCTGATGACGCTCATATTAACCAAGGAGGCTAAAGAGAGAGCCTGATGACTTAGTAAATGATAGCCAAGCTCTATGAGCGGAGGCCTCAACCTAGCGACTCTCTTAACAAGAGGAGGCGTAACAACACTCCACATACATGATATCTTGCAAGAAGGCTCATAGAGAGACTAACTCACAGCTGCTCTCATGGCAGAGCTCAAGAGAGCGGAGGCCTCAAAGATAACTCTCTGAGTGAGAGGAGGCCTGATGACGCTCAAATTTAAACAAATAAAAGCCGAGCTCCAGGAGCAGAGGCCTCAGAATAACGACTCTCTAATCGAGAGGAGGCCTAACAATGCTCCACACACATGATATCTTGCAAGGAGGCTCACAGAGAGCCAATGGCAATCTGGCAGAGCTCTAGAGAGCAGAGGCCTTAATAAAGACAACATTGTCAAAAGAGAAGAAGCCTAACGACGCTTATAAAAATCAAAGCTAAATCAAGCTAAAAAGCATCAATACAGCCAGATGTTGATAGCAGATTCTAAAAAAAAGGCTTAAAATGCTTAACAACTCAGAATCACCAGCAGGTGGAGCTCTGCAGACAGAGGCCTTAAAACATTGGCCTTACAATGTCAAAAAACACAGAAAACTAGTTATTTAAAAAACAAGTAAAGATAACGCTTTCTGAGTGAAGCTCAAGGAAGCGGAAAAAACCCCTGTTAAAACAAAATAGTCACTAAGGGAGTCTACTACTCAGTAAACTATCTGGTGTCAGACAGTGCATTCACAACTAGCCACTAATGCTGAACCAAACAGAAAGGCGGATGTAAAAGTAAACAAACTGACAAAAACATCATAGGTCCAAGCTTCAGGGACGGTTCATAGGTACAAGCTGGACGGTTATGTCCTGACAGGAAACGTTCATTGAGGCGGCTGTGAGGGGGCTTGTGCTTCTCGCGTTTCCATGGCAGATCTTATCTCGCCGTGGCGCGGGCCATAACATCCAATAACTCGTCATATGCGGGGCAAGCGGACTGAGAGCACTCAGAAGCATCATCAGTCTCATCAGCCATGTCTTGCTCATCATGGCTTGAAGCAAGAAGTGCGCTCACTGCCAGATCAGATAATATAAGTAGCTCTCCCTCGTCAGCCACAGATGAATGAGAAATAACCATACCTCTCTCAAATTCATCCGCGAGCTCCACCTGCGAGCCCCACGACTTCAGTCTCCTACTTGCCTTAGCTGCAACAGGTCCTGAACTGCGATGCACAGATGGATGGCTCATTTCCCTCGAAAAAAGGGCCAGAGGAGAGCAAAGTTTCATCATGGGAATGCGCTCGCATTGCACGCAAACAGCCCCCTCAAGGACTTAGCATGTATGCTCCTCACCCGTGCATA
Source organism: Megalobrama amblycephala (assembly GCF_018812025.1). Classification (NCBI taxonomy): domain Eukaryota; kingdom Metazoa; phylum Chordata; class Actinopteri; order Cypriniformes; family Xenocyprididae; genus Megalobrama; species Megalobrama amblycephala. Next base: position 30,610,860 of record NC_063045.1, read on the forward strand.
TAACGCACACATCGTGTGTGTCATCTGGTGTCCTATAACGCTGACACGGAGGAACACACTGTTTAAACGACTTAGTGCTTGTGCTCACTATACAGTAGTACTAAATTGTCTCGGAATAAACACACATTCAAACAAACTGATATCCTGAAGACAAGAAAGAGGATGACGTTATTCACAGGTGGACTTTTATACTCACGGTCGCACCAGTGATACTTCAGACACCTGGCATGCCAGAGACATTCCCCATAGAAATCCCTAGGACACGCAGTGCGAGTTCCCTTTCGAAAGGGAACTGTCCTGTTACTATAGCTAACATTACAACAACAGCATATTTTGGTTCTGTGAAACATAGCAAAACCAATGTTAAACACGTACGAAGTAGGGTTGTAACAGCATAACAGTATGACGATATATCCAGTATGAACACACGTGATTATATCATGCACATTTGTTTATCTACGGTATTGGGAAAAAAATTCAGACGGAGAATCTCATCTGTGCATAAGCAACTTCTTTCCACTTGACTGCTAAGACTCTCAACTTGCTCCACCCACACAGAGGCTGTTATCTCTAATCTCTATCCCCTGTCAATAAAGAAGTTAAAATTTGCAGTATGGAAATACTTTTAATATAGAAAAAACAAAGACACAAAGTGGCTGCAAAAGGAGGAAATATACTGAACATGTTCGCCTATATTTGAGAACACCATCCTTCCTTTATAACTTATGATTTTTTTATGATGCAGTCATGAAAATGGAATTTTCGCACAAGACGCGCAAATTGATGAATGGATGAATAAATCGAAAGTAGATTTAAGTAGAACTGCACAATAAATCAAACCGTGACATGGTCTGTGAATATTAAAGACTGCTATATACGATCTGCTTGTTCCATTGTCAAATACACTCTGAAACTGAAAGGTCTTCACTACAACCCATCAAAATAAAAGTTTGGTTTAATTTGAAGAGATTATGACAGAAATATATTACTATTGTACAATAGAATGTATTTCTCAAAATAATAATAATAATAATAATAATAATACTACAATTTATTTAAACATTATTTAAGAAATATATATTTTTTGTCTATGTTTTAATTTAGTAAATTAAGACTTTTAAATGATCTTCATTTAAAGGGGCCATGAACTGCATTTTTATTATTATTTTTATTTCATAGTGTTTCCTGAGATGTTATAATAAGTTATAATGTTAGTATTTTACATCAAAAATGGTCAATTGAGAAATAAAAGGCTATTTTATATTTTTACCCTGATTTTAGCCCTCTGGTCTGAACGCTCTGTTTTTGTCTGCTGTGAGACTTCAGTGTTAATACCAACTGCTGTGATTGGCTGACATGTTTGCATACGAAATAAGTCTTACATGTGGAACTGGTGCTGTCAGGCAGTTAGGGATTGAACCCCCACCGCGAAAACGCGAATCGGTGGGTGGGGCTATACAGGCAGTGATGTAGAACCAGGCGTGGATCTAATGCCACGTTCCAGGCAACCCGTAACCCGTGTTTTTCCAGTGAAAGTGCACTGGAACGGCAGTCAAACCCGTGACTTCCCACCCGTGAACTCGTACTAGATCGATGTACTCCCAGTTCCGCGCTCTAACATCACATAGCCCGCGAAACAACAATGGCAGCCCCTACGGATGCGGTGTTTATGCAAGTGGTACATGGTGAGAAATAGACTTTAGGACAATATAACGTAGCAATCAAATCAATAATAATATAATAATGATAAATAATACACACACGATTATGTATTACAATGTTATGTGTCTGAAATGATAAGTATGTTGTAGAAATGATTGTAAATAAGCATAAGGCCCGTACTGTCCGCCATGCTGGTTTGTTTACATCTAGCTACCAAAATTACTTGTGCTCAGGCAGTTTGGCGTAACTTGCCTGGAATGCTACAAAGTCGCGAGTCGTGGTTTGAAGTCGTGACTTACGGGCTCAAAAACCTGCCTAGAACGCAGCATTAGTACAATAGTACAATGATCTATTATATGTCAAAAGATCAAGGGAATTTTGATTTCACAGTTCATGACCCCTTTAATGCTTTTTTCAGCAAAAACTAATATGTGATTAATCATGACTTACTTGATTCAGTATGCAGCATATAATTAATTAATTAGATTACAATTTGGAAATGATTGCAAGCCATAATAAGGATAGCTCATAAATTTGTTTGGATTAGTGTGAAATTAATTAAAATTGGGTCTCTCATCATAATGCTGTCCAAATATAAGTGACTTAAAAATTTATCAGTTTATTGTGTTCTTGGGAATTTAATTGATAGAATAATGCTCAACCAGTCAAGCTACAGGAAATCAGACTGGAAAATAAAAATTTTCATACCTGATGTCCATCTAAATTTCACCTGCTAAGAGGAAATAAATCATTTACGTAAAGGCCAGTTATAGCAGATTATAATTATAATACATCTCAATCACTGCACGGATTTGATCTTAGTGTTTGAAATAAGAGCTGAGTGATATGGCAGAGCCGAGGCTATTTTAAGAACAAACAATTACTTTCACGTCACTGGATATGGAAGACTTTTCTAAGAAAGAGTATATTTAGACTGTAAAACGTTTCATATCAAAGCATGCAATGCGACAAAAAAACAATGTGGACTAAATTTAACATCCCACTGAAAATGCAAAAGTGAGATGCTGTTGTGACTTCAACTGCTACACCCCCCCTTTCCCCCTCCCTCGATGCGTTTAGTCATGACTCACATGTGTGCAGAGAGAAATGTTTGCTGTCAGCGCCGATGGCTCCAACCTCTCCTTCTCCCAGCAGGTACTGAATGGAGCGAAGCTGGAAGCAAGGATCCGACAACAGCACAGATGCAGCCCTTGAGATCCTGGAAGACAAACGAATGAGGATGTTTAGGTTGTTGTGGGTGGTTGTCAGGGTGTTGCTATGTAGTTGCTACAGTGTCATGATTACAGGCTAAGAGTCAAAAGAGTCCATCCCAAGCAATGGCACTCTGTGTTGGGGGTAACGCATTACAAGGAATGCGAGTTACGTAATCAGATTACTTGTTTTAAGTAACTAGTAAAGTAACACATTACTTTTAAATTTACAACAAAACATCTCAGTTAGTTTTCAAGTAAGTAATGCAGGTAACTTTGTTTTCCCATTTATTGACTGACACCTCTCCTGTCCCCATGTTGAGAGAAACTGGGACAGAGTGCAGAGGTGTTGTGTGCACTGTGTAAACATGATGGTTATTGTAGCTCTAGACTAAATGTGATCATGCATTTACTCATCTCACTTGCACAAAAACTGATTCAGTATTCCTCAAAATATCTAAAAGTATTGAAATGCAAAATGTAAACCTGCAATAATTAAATATGATAAATGAAAAAAAATATATACTTTATGTATTTAATCTCACTTTATTAAAGGGGTACTTCACCCCTGGAAAGATGAATGTGTATTTAAAATTGGTCATTTATGTAGTAGAAATGTGAAATTATTTTTGAATTTGGAGCTTTCTAGACTGAGAAAAGGCAGAAAATGTATTTTTGACTAATGTGGATGAAAGACAACAACTCCCAGAATGCACTTGTTTTGCTGCCCTTGCGAGGCCACGCCCAAACCACGCCTATCGGTTACAGGCGGCATTCAGGAAAATTCAAACAAATAAATCGTGAGTTAGTTCATACATTTACAGCGAAATGGTGCCAAATTGCTTTGTACCTGGATGTACACCCAAAACCAGGAAAGGACAAGTAAGTTTCCATCATTTTCCGATTAAGTTAAAGATTTGGAGCGATGTAAACAGTGGCTGCGGGCCATCAAACACCCGAAGTTTGGAGATGACACCGTTATAGAAAACCTAAAAAACCGCAGAATATGTAGTCTCCATTTCAAGCACGAGGACTACGAACCAAATATCCTTGCAATGAAGAGAACCATTCTGAAGGACACCGCGATACCATCTATATTCACTTTCCCAGAGGACGAACAGCCTGGGCATCTGGTACTAAGCGTATTCGCCTAGAGGTAAGACTCGCTGATACTAGACTGATAACACAGTAGCCTATATGTAGTGTTGTAGGTAGCAGTAAAACTGCAAACTTAGCAAAGTAACGTTAGATAGACAATTACATATAAGTTGCATATAAGTTGACCGTTATCAAAGTAAAGCCTCTGTTCTGTAAAACTGAGTTTATTTATCTATTTATGCTAATGTTACCACAAAAGCCTGTTGCTGTATTGGTTGAGATGACTGCAGAGACCGATACATTTGCGAGATGAACCACTGATGTAGTGCAGACAAAATAAAGTGAATTACTGTAAGCCTAAAAATATAATTGACACCCACTTTTGATAAAATCTTTGATCTATGTCCGTAAGTAACCTCAAAAGCGCATATGTATGGGCGTGGTGAAAAAATGCGGAACTACCTGCTATTACTGGCTGTAGTTTTAAGCCTCTGGCCAAAAAAGCCTCCGATGACGCAAAATGACGATTTTTGCGTCATCGGAGGCTTTTTTACAGAATAAAAATGCATAAATCTCTCATCTCGGGCTGATATGAAGGGGGAAAGCACGCTAATTCGAAAATACTAGTGGTATTCTACTAATACAAAGCTTAATGCTAAATCCTGAAGTAACCCTTTAATCAATGTCTTTGCTGCTGACCTTCGATGATCCAATTCAACCATACTAATAAGCAAAATGACTTTTGATAAATTTTTTTGGATTATTATTTATTTATTTTAATTGAAGTAGTGTTAAACTTTCTTCTCCTGCATCCTATTCTTCTGCGAAGAATAGAATGGCAGCACAGCTGAAAGGTTTGTTTGAGTGTTGCCCTCTACTGTACAGGTGTGAATTTGCATTTCCTCCAGCCTGAGGCTTATTCATTTCACTTTTGCTGTAAAAAGGCCTTTACATTTTATGTTTGTTAATAGAAAACAAACAAGCAAGCCCAGCCAAGGAGAGAAAAAGTAACGCAAAAGTAACATAACACATTACTTTACATAAGTAATACGATTAGTTACTTCTTTAGGGAGTAACACCATACTGTAACGCATTACTTTTACTTAAAATACTGGTGGCACTACTAGGATGCCATCCACGGGTGGGAATTTGGATATGTGGGGTGGGAAAATTATGTCAATCTAAAATTCAAATACAGTAGATCCTTTTCACAGACCGTGATGATGTGTTTTAACGGTCATCAATATCGTAAATCCTGCAAAGTTTTTTATATTTTAATTTTTTTTAAAACGTATGTACATTTATAACACTATAATAAAAAATAAAAAATCTAGTTAACACTGCTGTGAGGGTGTTTCTAATACAGCGGCTATGGGAGTGATGGTAAAAATTACATCTTTCTCTCTTCTGACTGCCGTTATCATTCGCTCTATATTTTTTCCCTCCTTTGTGAAAGTTGTGAAAACACTATTGTGGAGTTTTTCTTTTGCTATTTGAGCAAATGGAAACATAAAAAATATATTTAATGTGATTTTTGGTCAAGAGAAAAGCTTTTTACTTTATGTGTAAGAAAGTTTAGGTTGGAATGGCAAATAAAGGCTTTTTTTTAAATTTCTGAATTAAAAAAAAGAATTAAATAAATAAATAAATTAAATATGAAAACATAAAAAATATACATTCATTGTTTAAAATTGAAAAAAAAAAATAAAATAAAATATTGTTTAAAAATTGTAACCATAAAGAACATATATTTAAACAGTGAACTTCCAAATAATGAACAGTAATGATATTAGTATTTAAAAATAAATTATTATTATTATTATTATTATTATTATTATTAATATAAAAAACAATAATAATATTCAAAAAAATATGTTTAAATTTGTTATATTTTTAATCAGTTAAACAATTCAGATTTATTCACAGAAAAACTTAATTTACTAAGTTAATCCTCACTAAAAAAAGTGTAATAATTTTAGTATTTTTAAATAATAAATACCAAAAATCATCAATATCATCATCATCAACAACAACAAAAACAACAAAAAATGAAAATAATTCTTCAAAATTGTTATTTACAGATTTATTTTTGAAGTTCAACAATTTAGATTAATTCATTAATAAATTTACAAATTAGGTTAATTCTCCCAGTCCCAGCCCTCACAGAAAGTATATTAATTTTAGCATTTTAAAAATAAAAATATTATTATAAAAGTTATTATTATTATTATTATTATTATTTATAATTAAACAGTTAAACAATCCAGATTTAAATTACAGAACATTTAATTTACTAATTAAGTTACTTTTCCCAGTCCTCACTGGCTCCACTCTGGGTTGTTGTTTTTTTTTTTTATTGTTTTGTTTTGTTTTTTTAAATACATATCAAAATAGTATTTGTGAAATCACTGGAATGGAGAATAGACAGTTGCACAGGAGGAAACATTGCTGCACTATAACAAAACCTGCCACTTCGACAACCGCAGCAAACACACAGCACCGTCATCATCGCTCATTATAAATCCTGCTCAACAATTTCTCCTTACATACATCCCTGCTATTATTCAGGACAATCTAAGCTAAAACTTTCATTTCACTGATTTCCTACTGGAAAGGAGGAAGGGGAATGGGATCAAGAAATTACCATGAGTCGGTACACAAACGCTGGCTGCCCCAATCGCTTTGCACCATATGTCAGAGCCCACAAGGCTATGGTTCTCTCTCTCTCTCTCTCTCTTCTAAACAAATCTGTAACCCTATGTAGTAATAGTGATGCTTGACTTGGCAAACCCCACTAAAAATGACAGAGGGAGAGACAGACTCGCAGACATTGTTCACTGGAGCGCAGCTGTCAGACTGTGAGAGAACAGAGCTCTTCCTGTCATACACAACTCATGTGATGGGGTCAGTATACTTCTAACAAATAAATATGTCTTGCTTCTTCAGAAAGAAATAAACCTTATTTGCACATCTGGGCACATCAGATGAAGACAAGATGTTGAACTGATCTATACACCACTTCTGCTGACAGTCAAAGGATTCAAATTGACATCCTTTTGCTTTGTCCATTTTCCAAAGACAAAAAAGTACCATGGGCAGATGATTTATGGAGTTTCATCCTTAATGGCTGTGCATTAAAACCCAAACAGAGCTTCCCCGTCACCCCTACTGTGTATATCTAACCCTCACTGATCAATCTTTCATGTGTGTTTTTCCGACCGCATACACCCACTCATGTACAATTCCTCATGATGCAATCAAAGGAAAAAGGACTTCCTTTAATAATGCACTATGGAGTATTTTTTTTTTTCCCTCCATTGCTTATGTGGGTGAAATGATTGGTTTGAAAATGAGCAGCATCTACAGGTAAACAGAAAACAGAAAGAGCAACAGAGAAGAGAATAGGGTAACACTGAATAGAGTCCCCTGCAGTCCTACAAGTTTTGCGGAAATAAAGGTCTGTCACCAAGTTGGATCTAGTCTCAGCCTCAGACATCATGGACTGCTGGCTGAACGTCTGATGCATAAGAAACACTAAATGGGAAACACTCGAAAGTTGTCATCTGTTGGGAGAAGTGTGTGTCACATTCTTTAATGGTCCCCTTGGAATCAAAGCCATCTTGACAACAAACCCCCTCATGGAAGAAGAATGCCTTCGTATTTACAACTGTAACAATGAGTAAAGTTCTTGGCGCCACTGTTGCAGTAAACTTGCACAACGTTCTTGAATTAATAATTTATTAGGTGAGGTCTGTTATTGTAGGATCATTAGCTATGTGTCCAACCACCTATTTTTATGCGCATTTTGGGATATCGCATTAAAAACCGCTGAATGGAAGCGCAAAGATGCGCATAGCGCTCAAATGAGCCGTATACATTTTTTATGCGATACGAAAACATGCGCATAAACTACAATGGAAACACTTTTATTAAATAAATTGCTTGATGCGCATCAAAAAAGACGTGATTTTGCAATGGGGCAGCATAACAAACTAGTGGACCGGCAAAGTCTGTCATTAAAGTGGTTTGGTATAAATCCCAGCATCTCACACAATTGCGTTCACAAACACCAGGCATCTGAATGCAAGATAACAAGACAATGTTTATTGCGGTTCATCTGCGTAATCTGAAGGGCAAGTAATTTATTATATACAGAAATTATTACATACAGTGACTTCTACCACAGCAACTTCCATTTTTCTTAGTGATATTTAGTGTCAGTTTATGAGGAAGTGACGATTTTGTTCTCTTTTACTCACTGGATGGAAACCGTGCTTTATTTGTAAATGTTTTATGCGATATTCCAAATTTGCACACAAGTTAAATTCAAAACTTTGGATGGAAACATAGCTATTGACTTTACATTTTCATGCCCCTAAACATGACACGGATCAAAACTAACTTTGATTGTTTGCTTTACATTTAGGTCAGATGTGCTTTTGGGCAGTTCTTGGCTAATAAAATGGAGTCCAGACCTTCTGCCATCAGTCTGAAGGTTTGGCTACAAGAGACTAAGTCAGATCAAAATAAACACTAAAATACTAAAATATATTTTCTATAATTATAACAAAAATAAAACAAAAGAAGCAAAAAAAGAAAAAAGAAAAAAACAAACAAACAAACAAGCAAAACAAAAAGCCAAACAAAACAAACCAACACAAAAACAAAACACCCAAACAACAATTCAGAACAAAACAAAACAAAATACCCAAAAAACAAAAGAAAACAAAAACAAACCAAAACAAAACAATAAACACAACAAAAGGAATAAATGTTTTTTGTTTTGTTGTAAATCAGCGAGAGTGGGGAAACCTGCACTAATTTTTTTATAAAATAAAATAAAATATACTTTTTTTAACGCAAAAACGGTGCACAGATTGCTAGATTAAGGAGGTGACACATCTTACTCCACACTCCCCTGCGGCCTAAAATCTCTGTGGCAGAAATGGTGTTCCAGCAGAAACTAAATCCTTTGTAGATGTACAGACACACGAGCAAACCTTTAGGACGTCCATAATGGGAGACAAACACTTGAGCAAATATGTTTGTGCCCACATACAAACACATCCAGCTGGCTACTGTGTTTACAAAGCACGGCTGGCTGTCATGCAAAGTTAGCAATACAGTACACATGCAGAATGACAGGGCTGAACGGGCAACAATGCTCAAACAACAGAGGTCTAGTAAACAAATAAATCACACACAAGATCAGTGCCCACACAACCTGCACCTGGCAGCCCTCCTGCTGCGCTCTGAGGGCGACTGTGCTGGCAGTCTCAAACTGATTGCATTTCAAACACTCATCTTTGGTTTTTTCATTAAAATGAATACAGATGCATAGATAATGATCAATCTGTAAAATTGTACCACTGTTTCTGCATAGAAACCACAGTTTGATGGTGCTATTTGTGGTAAGACAACAGTAATCGCAAATTAAAAATATAGAAATCTTTGAGAAATTACAGTAGCTTTAGGTAGGCATAGACACTTAGTCTAGTCAACTTTGGGGGGTTTTCTGTGCAAGAACCATCCATTTAGACAGGAAGTCCGAAAATGGAATTTTCAGTTTTTGGCTGAAAGAGAAAAAATAAGCTGAAATTATGCCACCCCGCCCCTCCATGTTCAGCGATCAGGTTTCACTCTTGCACAGCATGTTTTGTAACTCTGCAAGTGGCTCTGCTTCCGAAGATGCACAACTTCGAAGTGACTGCTCAATGTCTCTGCTCCATGTTCGTGTGCGTTCTCAGCTCAGTCACTCATGGCCCCAACACTCCAATTTGGGAGTTGAAATTTCTCTGAACTTGTTTGTTTCTGTTTGCAATAGCCCTACTGTATTGTAACATGGTGTGGTTGGTATAGCCATGCTAGGCAACGCTGGTAAAATGACGCTACCCTCTTACTGATCCACTTCCTGCTGTCTGCTCACATGCTCTGATAATAATAGCTTCGTAGGACTATCCTTTATTTTGATAATTGGTCAAAAAATAAATCTGTTAAATCTGATTCTGTTGCATAGAACTGAATGAAGAATAATATATTGATATACTGAAATTAATATGTTGATATTTAACATTATTTTAATACAGGCCTATTTTCTGTCCAATTGTTGTGTGTTACTTCAAAGGGTTAGTTCACCCAAAAATGAAAATTCTGTCATTAATTACTCACCCTTATGTCGTTCCACACCCGTAGGACTTTCGTTCATCTTCAGAACACAAATTAAGATATTTTTGATAAAATCCGATGGCTCAGTGAGGCCTCTATTGCCAGCAAGATAATTAACACTTCCAGATGCCCAGAATGGTATTAAAGACATTTAAAACAGTTAATGTGACTACAGTGGTTCAACCTTAATATTATAAAGTGAATACTTTTTGTGCACCAAACAAAAAACAAAATAACTTTTCAACAATATCTAGTGATGACCAATTTCAAAACACCGCTTCACGAATCTTTTGTTTCGAATCAGTATTTTGGATCGCGTATCAAACTGCCAAAGTCACGCAAAGTATTTAAATTCCGAAACACTTATGATGTAACAAAGCCTCGTTTACTGAAATCATGTGACTTTGGTTCTCCGAATCTCTGATTCGAAACAAAAGATTCCCAAAGCTTCAAAGCAGTGTTTTGAAATCGGCCATCACTTGATGTTTTTGAATAAAGTAATTATTTAGTTTTTTTGGTGCACAAAAATTATTCTCGTCGCTTCGTAACATTAAGGTTGAACCACTGTACTTACATGAACTGTTTTAAATACGCCTTTAGTAGCTTTCTGGGCATCTGAAAGTGTTAATTATCTTTCTGGCAATAGAGGCCTCACAGAGCCATCGGATTTCATCAGAAATATCTTAATTTGTGTTCTGAAGATAAACAAAGGTGTAAATAAATGACAGAATTTTCATTTTTGGGTGAACTAACCCTTTAAATAAAAGTGTGGTTAATTTATTTGGCTAATAATTTGGCTTTAATTGTTTATTATAATAATACAATTACACAAAAAAAAATAATTTGAATAAGATTTATAATAATTATTTTAAAAAAGTCATTTTCAGCTTCAGTTTCAGTTTTCGGCCATGTGGTTTCGGCCAATTTTTGGTTTTAGCCCAAAATTTTCATTTTGGTGCATCCCTAATAAGTTGTATTAGTTTATTAGTCATGTAATTGTTTAAACTGATTTAAACCTGTTATTTAATTACTTTTAATTAGTTCTAAGGCTTCACAGCTACTTATTTTTCTACCGGTTAGTCAACAAGTGGGCGTATGAATGTTTACCTATTACGTAAACAACTCACTACTGTATATGTCAGTTAGAAACAGAACTAGATCAAAAGGAATCTAACTAATTGTTGCAACCCCTGAAGGAAATAAATATGTTAACCCCTATTATATATTAATTTTTTATATATTGAAATATATCAATCGGAATTGAGTTGTAAAGCATCCCAGTATGACAGCAGGTGTCTCTCCAAGAGCACGAGCCTGTAAACAGGAGAGGCTATTTGTGGCGTCTGTGGCCCCCAACAGACAGACACTGACTCACTGGCCCCTCTCTGCGACTCTACTTCAATCCTGCCTCTCCCAGGCACAGCGGGGCTGACAGATGAGCGTGGGGGAGGCTTTTGGAACAGCTTCCATCACTACATACACACGGCTCACGATTCCCTCACATCCTCAAAAAAAAAAGAAAAAAAACAAGCCTGGATACACTGCATTTGGCATGCTTTTAGAGAATTGGGGCTGGTCACAGAGCTTACAAGGAGCTCATGGGTAAAAGGGTTGTATATAGCAGGGGTCAGCAACCTAATCACTGACATGTGACAACAGCTAAAGAGGTGTATGTATTCAATTTAAATAAAGTTCTTCAAACTTGCATATGGATGTATATTTTGAAGTTATCAGTCACATAGCCTGTTTTATTAAGTTAGGAGCTATAAATACTATCAAAGTGTGAGATTTTATCCTGCAGTTGCAGACAGATCCAATAAACAATTTGCACGGCCGGAGGTGTGAAATTCTGTGATTGTCCCTCCGCATGGCATAAGGTTGCCTATCCTTGGTCAATAGGGTGAAATTGAAAGAGAAATTGAAGTATTTACTTTTTCAATAAATTAACAAAAAAAGAGCACAAATTGAATACTCTACTGTATACTGAATGCTCCTTTTTTTCCCCTTTTTTGTTGCAACATGGTTGCGTGTAGCAAAATTGAGACAAAACAGTAGTATTTTTTATATAAATAGTAAAATTAGAAATAAATTAATAAAAACTAAACTTTTGCACTGGACATATCAGCCATTCATTGAAGTTTTACATCCTTTTAACATACATTATACATTGATAAATCAATAGTTTTATTATTATTGTTAGTAGTAGTAGTAGTAGTTGTTGTTGTTTTGCTAATAACAACAATTTGCATAATCATCACTATAGGCAACAGCAAGAAACCTTGAGTATTAAAAGCCATTATTCATTCTGTAAATGGAAATATGTACTTAAAAATGATTTGATACCATTAACTGGCTGGCAAATCACTGGCAAAACAAGTAATTAGTACTTTCTCAAAAGCACTAATTGAAAAAGCATTGAAAAAGCAAAGTATACAAAGCTCAATTTCCAGGCAGACTGGTCACCACAGAATCCTAGGAAATGCAGAAAAACATGCCAGTCAGACTGAAACTGATTATTTAAAGGGATAGTTCACCCAAAAATGAAAATTTGATGTTTATCTGCTTACCCCCAGGGCATCCAAGATGTAGGTAACTTTGTTTATTCAGTACTGATCGCGCTCTGACAACGGAAGTGATGTCTCGCGCATGTACTTCAATGAGTGCTAGACATTACTGTCAGAGAGCGATCAGACCTCACTAAGCGAATGCTGAACGCAGTTGGACATAGTTGCATATTAGAGGTAAAAATGATATAAATACTGCTCGGTTTCTCGCACAAACCGATCTTTTCGTGTTTTAGGACATCAATGTGTCGTCACGAGCTGCAGGGTTTAATTTGGATTTGTCTAAGCAAGTTTTTTCGACTCTTATTGATCAAGTTCCCATTCATTCCCATTATTTGACTGACAGACAGCAACGGTTGGAGTTAAAAATCATCATTTGTGTTCTACTGAAGAAACAAAGTCACCTACATCTTGGATGCCCTGGGGGTAAGCAGATAAACATCAAATTTTCATTTTTGGGTGAACTATCCCTTTAAGAAGCTCTTGCATTCTTGTGAGCAATAAGTATAAGATGGTCAGTGGACAGACTGTAGGCGTCTGAGGCTGAGACTACCATGAAACATGTCAGAACAAGTGCACTACCCGCTTCTCCGACCTACATATTCTTTATTTATGAGCTTTTCTTCTTCACTGTATAGGAATAATATATTCAATTATTTGTTTAGGACCGATGACTCTGAACTCTGATCTGAATGTATTCTAAAAGAACCTGATTCTTTAGGTGCTCCACACATCCACTCAAATGTACACAAATAAGGGATACTGCACAAAACAGGCATTCATATAACTATAAAATGATACATGAACTCAGCTCTGGTAGCAGCACTGTGCTTTATTATGCTCAATAGTGAGAAAGTAGACAACAAAAGAGGCAATTTAGAGGCAATGCCTCAAATTTTCTCCTTCAGTTTGCTCCTCTGCATGAAGTCTGTCTCAAACATTTGTAGAGTACGGCAAAACAGCCTGCCTCAATTTTCTTTTTGTGTTTATGAATTGTCTGGCTGCAGTTCGGTTTTTTACACCCACCAAAAAGATCTTAGATTGCAGATCGAATTGAATGCATGCAGCGTCTTGACAATAATGCAACATCCCATCTAATTGCCAGAGATCAAAAGAGATATGCAGATGAAGTGATATTTCCCAGGTCCGTAGATGCCTTTTGATACTTTCTTGAAGTGGAAAAAACATAATTATTATCCACAGTTCTTTAGACTGTTGGAAAAAGACTTATGATTTATGAACAAGCGCAAATTTGAGTAATTACCACAGAATTATGCGGAAAACAATGAAGGGTGATCGAATCCATCGATATTACTCTTGGTATACCATTATCACTATTGTGCTAGGTACTTAAAATACATGTTAAAGTACACGGTACTTAAATACATACAATGGTGTGAAAGAGTAGAACAATGCAGTGTCAGAATGAACACACGTCAAATCATAATTGCAATTTCCAAACTCGTAAGTGGGAACTTCTTAGCTGCAACAGACTCAACCACCTACTCTTTCCCTACAAAACAAAGCTTTTCTGGGGCACATTCATGACACATCACTTTGTTTGTCCTCAATGATTGACTACCCGGCCATTGAGAACTAAATGTCTGTCTGTCTTGAATTCATCAGCAGACCCCTGAGGTCTTTCACCATCACACAAACACCTTGTACAGCATCTATCAACAACTGAGGGCTGCTTCCATTAAATATCATTTCAGAAGCCAAGCCATTTCCCATGAGTCATATATTATAACCTCTTCAAAAAATATTTACTGACTGTCACAGGGTGATAAATGGTATCACCATGCCAATGACAATGTTTAGGACGCTCTTGGGAAGAGTAATACTGTATCTGGGGTTGTCTAAACTTTATGGTACTTGCTGCAGTTTGAAAGTGCTTTCTAAGGTGTTTCTGGGAGCAGATAGAAATGTCATGCTGAAGAAAGTGCGGTAAAGACGTCAGCAGGGACGCTGTAATAAGTAGTTAGACACTTTGCTGGCTCTAGGGTCAATGTTATCAAAAGGTGCAAACCAACTTCCGGCTCAAATTGATGGTTGTCTAGAAACATATACAAGAGAGACTAAGCTATTAACCTTAGGGTTCTTCTTCCTGTCTTCCTGCATGTTTCCTTCACTGTTCCTTCACTTCCACAGTATTGTTTTTGAAAAATGAGCAAGCTTAGAGCCAGGAAACCAATTTTCCAGAACAATGTCATATCGGGGGACTGTTGACAGTGAGCAACTAAGACTCTGTCTTTGCTAAACGGCCCGTGAAATATTTCGCCTGAGGAAGAGTGACAAGAAACCTGTCGAAATTGTGGCCCTTGACAATCAGTCAGAGATATGAAACTGGTGAAGATGGTAAGAAGTAATGGGTTGTGTATTAGAGGGACCCAGAGGAGTGTGTGTGTATGTAGGGCTTCTTGAAGACCTTTGGCAGTGGCCAACAGCAGTGGTTTCAGAGGATAATGCACCCTGACAGTAGTCCAAGCTTGTGCAACTATGACCGAGGGGCAGAGACAGCTTACACAGGCACTAACACACACACACACACACATACATTCAAAGAAAATGTGTGCTACAAGCAATATAAAGATGTATATTCATACATAAAGATTATGTACAGGCATAGAAAAAAACAAATTCAAGGACACAGATACACCCACTGTCTTTAATTCATGAGTATGAGTAATGTCAGGTTTATTGTGTGCACTCAACCCTAATGAATACACAATGAACTGGATATTCAAACTTGGTCTTCAACGCAAATGAATGACTTCAAAACACTCAGGATAAAGCCAAGTCATATGGACTATGTTTATTGTTATTTTATGTCCTTATGTTATTTTCATATATATATATATATATATATATATATATATATATATATATATATATATATATATATATATATATATATATATATATATATATATATATTATTTTTTTTTTTTTGTCTCTAATTCTGGTTCCACATAGTGGAGAAGCAACTGGAAAGCAAAAGGATGTATATTTCAATTTGGTACTGCAAGTAATACTGAAATTAGACTGTTTCCCTTAAAATGAGTAGCTAATCACAACAAGCTTTCAAATATAGATAAATATAATATAATATAATATAATATAATATAATATAATATATATATAATATAATATAATATAATATAATATAATATAATATAATATAAACATATCACTTTTCACATTACTATGTATTTTAATCCCAGCAATTACGGCTTATTCAGATCACCATTAAAGGACACAGGTCAATGAGATATTAAAACTAAAGAGAGTAAACATAACCTGCCTAAGAGATATCTGTGAAAGCAAATGCATAATTGGATGAACAAAAGGGGTGGGGAAAAAAACAGCTCCACCAAGGGAGGCTCTGGCAAACTCTTCCCTTTCATAATCTCCGACTTCAACCAATCAGTACTCAGAAGAACCCCCCTCCAGAGCGCCCCTCCTCCGAAACTCCATGCCTGTCTGTTTATAGAGCGCAGAGAGGAAAGAGAGAGGCAGAGAGGGAGTGTAGTACACACTCAAGCTCTGCGAGGGAGAGAGAGAGACAGACAGAGAGAAAAAAAGAGGAAGACCCATACAATTCAGAGTGAAAATCGGAGGAACAGAAAGAAAGGATGGATGCTGAAGAAGAAAATTTTGATGAGAGAGAAGGATCTGGAAGAGGTACCAAAAAGCTTTAAGATCCTGATCATTGTTTGTGCTTTCATCTTTTCACCAGTTTTTCCAGATGCCACGTGGACACTGCAAGCTTAAGAGTCACCGAGAGTTATTAGTCCTAACGCAGCAAATGTTTTTTGAC
This sequence comes from Megalobrama amblycephala, assembly GCF_018812025.1. Classification (NCBI taxonomy): domain Eukaryota; kingdom Metazoa; phylum Chordata; class Actinopteri; order Cypriniformes; family Xenocyprididae; genus Megalobrama; species Megalobrama amblycephala. The sequence continues at coordinate 30,627,380 of NC_063045.1, forward strand.
ATTTTAACAAAATGAACGGGGAAAAAAGGTATATCTAAAATTTAAGGACCACTTTCTCCAGGTACTGAAGGAGCATTGATAAACAACTGTACTGTTTCCTTATCTTCTGGTTAAAACAAACAACAGATTGCTTGTATTGTGAGGGTTACTGTGGACCAGTGCTCGTGTGACACGTTGTGTGCCTGCTGTTCAACTGAGGGCAACTATAATAACTGAACTGGACAGGATGCTGACTTTCTCAAAAACATCCTCCAGCCTGCGGCAGCAAGCTAGCTCTTGATTTAAGACCTCCTCTGTTCCATCTCAGATGTCAGGACTGCAAAACAACACCAACTGTTAAAAGGATGGTTCACAGAAGGTTGGGCTCAGCCTTGAGGATAGGGCAAAAACAATTGTTTTTCCTTCAATGACTTAAATGACCATGCCTTCAACTATCTCTACATGAGAATGGACAAAAATCTGGGGAAGCACTCAAAATCCAAGTGCCAGCCAAACAAGGAGATATGAGGCGGGATATTTGGAGTAACTGTTGGCAATCTTAAGGTAAAGATAATCTTATGGTCTTAAACTTCTAAGATTAGAATTTCACTGTTTAATGTGGTGTTTCTGGATCAGACTGACAGTAAGTTGATTAAATAATAATAGTCCTCGAATAGGTGCACTCTCATGCCTTAGGCTGACAGAACAGTGCCAAGTGAGCAAAGAATTATTAAGTATCTGCTGTATTATTAAGTATAATTAGGTATCCGCTGTATTAAATAACAGATTTCTTTTTGTTCTCCCACTCTCTTGTGATCTGATCTGTCCGATTTTTAAGGATAGGAATAGCTAATCAAGACGACAGCTCTGTCTCAAACAGCGTGTGGACCTCTACCCTGGTAAAACTCTGGCTGCTCTGATTCCTAACCAAAGCATCCTTACGGCATAATGCTGTGTACTCAGGGTGTGGCCGCTCCCCTAATGCTGAGCTCTTTTTTGCTGCAGCTAGTCAGAGCCAATCTCCCTTCTGGCTGCCTGATTGCATCTGATATCCTAAGCTGCACCAACCTTGGCCTTGACCAAGTCCCAGTAGAGTTGCCTGTAATGGTGGCAACATTGGACTTCAACCACAACAACTTAGAATGTCTTGAGGATGGTAGCTTTGCTGGCCTTCCCAATCTTGACACCATACGGTTAGCCCACAATCAGCTGAGCAGACTCACTCCTGGAACCTTCCGGAATACAAGTAACATACGCCATCTGGATCTTTCCTCCAATCAACTGAACGTAATTGAGCAGCACTACTTTCAAGAGTTAGTAGGAATCAAGGAATTACTCCTTTACAACAACCGCATAGTTAGGGTAGAGAGCAAAGCCCTGAGCGGTTTGATCAACCTACGCAAAGCCTACCTGAGCCATAACAGACTGACAGACTTCCCTTTCTTTTCCATTCAAGAACATGCCAATTTGATTACCTTGGATCTAAGCTCGAATCGTATGCCCAACCTTCCGGTCGAGGATATTGCAGCTCTAGAGGAATCAGTACAGCAAGGGTTGTTCCTGCACAACAATACCCTAATTTGTGAGTGCTCCATGTACAGCATGTTTAAACAATGGGAGCATAGAGGCTTTACCTCAGTGAAAGATTTTCGGGAGGAGCACACCTGCTTGCTTTATGGTGAGCACCGTGCTTCAGTGCGGTTTCTTCAACATGTGCGATTCTTTGAGAATTGCACACTAAAACTTCAAGCGAAGACAGAGAGTATGACAGCAGCTGCTGGGAAATCAGTGAAGTTAGATTGTGAGACATCATTAAAGGGAAAGCATCTTACCTACTGGTGGGTATCACCTAATAAGGAATACATTGCTCCCCCTGGTAATAACAATACTCTGCGAATGTATGCAAACGGTACTTTGGAAATCTTGGCAGCTCAAGTGAAGGACTCTGGGGTGTACTTGTGCATGGCTCAAAACCATCAAGAGTCACGCAACGAGACTCATGAAGTTAATGTAACTGTGACGTCACACCATCCGGAGGAGGAGTCCTTTAATACTGGCTTTACAACCCTGCTGGGCTGTGTTGTCAGCCTGGTTCTGGTCCTAATGTACCTCTACCTGACACCCTGTCGCTGTTGGTGCCGCAAGCAGCCCCTACCAGCGACACCAAGCCCTGCAAATGAATGCAGTGCCCAGTCATCTATCCTGACGCCCACGCCACCTGCCACCACAGAGGGCCCCGGCCGCAAGGTCAGTAACAACAAGCATGTGGTCTTTCTGGAACCCATCAAGGAGGCACAGAATGGGAGGCCGCGGGCAGCACTGGCCCTCGAGCATCCCAAGCTGGCGGTAACACGGAGCGATGCTGACTCTGTCACTTCCGTCTTCTCAGACACCACTATTGTGCCATAGCGGCTGCTTACTGTCATCCCAACGACCTGCTCAAATGAGCACGTGGGTCCTTCAACGTGGCAGTCTGCAACTGCACAGCTACTCAGGACAGATCAGGGAGAGGGTTTTGAAAGCCCTTAGCAGGGAGCAGAACAGAGCAGGAAAGCACATACAATCAGAGAGAAGAACGAAATATGAAATATAAAAAATAAAAATAAAAAAAGCAAAAAGATGGAGCCATGCGCTCCCAAGATTTGGCTTTAAGGCTTGACTGAGCCATGAGACGATACAAGATGAAGGAAATGGTTTGAAACTACAAAACCTGAGAAGGATAAAAGCTTCCCCTTTAAAACTGCTTGAGCCTTGATAGATTCATAGCTATGAATGCCTTGTCTAGAGCATATAACCCACAGAATACTGCATAAACCCTACTCTACTCTAGAAATAGCATGAATGATATGAAGGAGAATGACAAGAGCATACTGAATTTCTAGTTTTTTACAGATATGACTAGAATGTTGACTTTTTTTAGGTGTCCTTTGTACCCCTGTGTTTCACATTGACAACTTGGTGAGTAGTTAGCAGCAGTAAATCCTTTTCAAGCGGTCATGCCCACTTTGAAAATGTAATGTAATTTTGGTCATAAAAAATGCATCTACAAAATAGTGGGGATTGTTGAGAAGTTTTTACAAAAATTGACATTTAGACATGCAAAGTGGTGCTCCTAAGTTATCAGAGCGAATGTGGATATCACACAGATATATATTCTTAATGAGATTATTAACTTGAAATAGATGAAACTGAATAAAATGGAATCTGTGAAAACACTGAAGTACTTTTCCCCCTCCCGAAGCATTCCATGTTTCCCCTTGCCTCCCACCCTTCTCCCCCTTCCACGAATCCCTTCTTTATCGGCTTCCTAATAAATCCTTTTGCTTCGACCCCAGAGGTAAATGTCTGCCTTCTTATTGTTAATTAAAGTCACTTTGGCCAAGGTGAGCATCCAAATTATAGAATGTGTCCTGACGTTCCTGCTAGAGTAAATATAACATTTTGTTTGCAACTGTATATGAGAACAAAACGTCATCAAAAGCAGCTGCCAGCTAGAGCATTAGAGAACTTTTGTGATATATCTGGGATCAAACCTATTTGGTTGACAATGGTACACAAATATTCTACTGACCACTAAAGTTGCAGTACAAACCACTAAACCACTTTAATTTCTGGAACATCAGGCCTAGTGATGGGAACAAATCTGATTTATCAGGTTTGTGTGATGATTTGGAGATATGCCGTGACCCACAAATTAAAACAGGCAGTTAAAGGGAGTATTTTACAATAGTACATTACCCTTGAGCCGAAGCCATCTTCCCCAGAATAACTGCATACTAATGCGTTCCATCTGCTTTATGAATCAAAGCTTTACTGCCATCACTAAAACCACCATCATCACAATCATATTTATATTTACCACACTGTTTTGTGCTACAATTCTAAACAAATTTGCATGGACACCAAGCATTTTGACATCCAAGGCATGCAAAGTTTCCCCCAAGGCTCTGAAGTACAAAAGAGTGGGGTAATTTGTGCCACTAAAGGCATAGTTCATCTAAAAATTAAAGTTCTGCCATCATTTACTTACCCTCCTCTCATTCCAAAACTGACTTTCTTCTTTGGAAAATAATTTTTTTGTGAAATAAGTCAATGTTTTTTGTTCATACACTGGAAGTCAATGATAACCAAAGGTGCTTGGTTACCAACATTGTTCAAAATATAATTTTCGAAAGTTCCACAGAAGAAAGTATGACATACAGATTTGGAAAGACATGAGGGTGAGTAAAAGATGGCAGAATTTTCACTTTTGGGTGGACTATCACTTTAAGTTTTTTTGCATTAATAAATATATTTCAAAATGTATGTTACAATGGCATCAATTAAGCATCTTTAAAATAGGGGCACAGAAATATTACTTCTTAAAATCTCAAAATCAAGGGTTACGTTGAATAACTAGAGAAAAAATAAACTTACATTTCAAATAAAAAATACAAATGTAAATCAGAAAAAAACTATTTATAAATCCACAATATTCACATATTCTAAATTTTAATCTATTTTGCAGCACATCACATTTTCATTAACTAAGCTGCAACTTTTTTGAAAACAATTTTATCTTTTTTTTTTTAATAAATATTTGCATTTGGATGAAAAGCTTCTATCACTATTAGTTGAGGCATATCTTACCTCGAAGCATCTGAAACATTTTGGGAAAAATGCTTCAATGAGTGATTCATGGCTAAAATTTAGCCAGACAATTTTACATTTTCAATTCAACAACATATATTGATACATATATTAGGAATAAAATTGACTTTTCTCATACGCATTTAGAAATTCAGTTGAATCTGACAGGTAATTTCTAAATAAATATTAACATGATCAAAATTGTGCATAATCTGCTACATTAAGCAGCTGACACAACTTACCCACTGGCACATCCTACCCCCACTCTCCCTAAAGCAAAATATTTCAAAGTCGTGAAATGTCTTACAATATCCACTTGTCATTTATAGTACATTCCATCATTGTCACCACCCTGAGTGTATGTTCTGCTGGGTACGTGTCTTATCATGCAGTGCAAAACTCCTGTTAGGGGACTGCAATTGCTGCCTCTGAGCTGTGTGTGGTCCACCTCATTAGTGTATTATTTATCACATGGGATCAATACTGTCAAAGAACTATATGTCAAAACTTTGACAGCACAAAAAAGCACAGGAGAAACCTCCTATGAGCCTGGGGCTAATTAAAACCCAAGGTTTTTCTGTAAGAGGACTATTTCGATATCAGTTTCATGTGCATGTGTGTACTGTGAATATTCCATCATTAGGAAAATAAGATTATGAGACAATACCCAATAACACAAAGGGTAGTAGTATAACTAAAATCTTATGTTGATGACAAACCTTATATCATATTAACAGTGATAATGATACCTAAAGTAGCATAAAAAGTATGCAGTATATATACACAAACACCTCTAAAAAAAAGCATCAACAAGGAAGTTAACAACACACATATTTACAGTATGGGAATATTGTGCATTCTATATTGCAGGTGAATGAACAGTAAGTAAAGGGAAATCCTGAAGTCATTACATCTGCTGAGATCTAAAACGTTCTTCCCTCGTGCATCATACTGTGTTTCAGATGCCTGTGTGGGAAGACCAATATGGGCTTTTGTTTGAGCCACGAGCATTAAGGGATAAGACATAGATTACTAGTCCACATTGGCAACCAGCTGGAAACAACAAAAAAACAAACGTACATTTTTCACCAAAAATTATGATTATCTGGCATTTGGTGGAAAACCATGTTTTATAGTTTTGTTTCTTAGTCCAAATTGCACTTGGTGTAAACAGTCCATCACAGCCTAGTCATTCATTTAAAAGGGATACTTTCTTCTTAATTCACTTCTTTCAGACATTTAATGCAGAAAGGCCTTGATGACAAGGCATGAAAACAAACACACTGCTTTAGTCTCCCATAATGCAGTCACATCAGCTCGGCTTTCATTTGCTAGCTTTTCTGCAGTATTTCCACCATTAAATCTCAGCAGGACAAATCCAACAGTTTTGTCCAACAGCCTGTGAACATGTAAATGAGGAATGTGTAATTGATTAGCTTGACTCTATTCCTGCACGTTTAAGAGGGACTGGAAGCGTTATAAAAAAATAATAATAAAACCTTGCATTTGAGAAAATTAAATAGCTTATTTAATGTGTCTGAGGCAGGACCTTAGCAATCATGACAAATGGCAAACCATCATCCTAATCAATTCTAATCAAGAACATTACAGAACAAATACATTCTGCCATGCAAATAGGTTTAAGGTGCAAAATGTGCAAATTCAGAAAAGGAATATCCTTGGTTTAGCTTTGCATTGAAAATGAAATTAAGGCGAGGGGTTCTGTTGGAATCCCTGAGAAGACTTGGATAAATCACCCTCCTTTACAACATCTTTCATTTCCTGCTGTTCTGGCCCATCCATTTCATAGGTATTTCATCATATAGCTCGACAACAGTCCTTCGATTACCAGCAAGCAAATTTAGAGTGCTCATCAATCAAGAATATTTATAGTTGTTTTGATGAACCTTCCATGCCAGGCAGACTAATACAGAGCTGAGATTGGCCACCTACAAATACTGTCTGGACAGATTTAGCAGTAACCTACATCTGATATGAATCCTTCACTGTGGTTGTTATTTGGTTGTTCTTTGATTCAATGGACTCTGCGGGTGATACATTGTAGGTAGGCAACCAAAATGCCAATTACCGCCATGGGACCACAGCGTTAAATACAACCCAGTCACACGTGACACTCGTTCTCGAATTCACCACCAGGTGGCTCAAAGGAACGGATTGCAACATTGCTCAGTAAGGCTGTAATTGGGACATTTTTACTTGTAAATGAAAATAAAATAATGAAATAAATTGCTGGTAATAATAATAATAACAGTAGGCTAATAGTAATATAGTATTATGATATTAAATCTCGGCAAATTATTTTTCATATAAGTTCTTAATGTACTAATGTACAGCTATTTGACAACTGTTACAGTGAAATATTACAGCGACAGCGCATGAAGTGTGCTTACATTTTACTGTACAGCACTCTCCAGTATTCTAAATTATTACACAAGGTGTGCATTATTAAGGTGGGCCATAAAATAAATAAAACAACAGAAATTGGGGATTTTTAGGATTTTTAGGTGGGTCTGAATTGTGAAATTGTTGATCACTTTAAATCGTTCCCTTGTAGCCTATAGGTTAAAAAGTGGAGACATTGTAGCCTATTACTTTTTTTTTATGATTTGAAAAACGAAGAAACGAATAAGTAGGCTAAAAGGTAGCCACAATTTAACTACAACAATGGCATTAAAACACAAGGGTGAATTAGCGTAATAAAACGTCCTTATGTTTCAACTGAAGCGATTTTCAACACAGGCCCACATAAAGTCTGTTGACAGTTAAACTTGTTAATTAATGAAGGTTTGCATTCAGAGTTCAGTGTTTGTATTCACTGTGTGATGGGATGTAAAATTAAGATGATGCAGCTACAGTAAAGATGTTAATAATATGAACACGCTTTGGTGAATTCAAAAAGACATTGCAGCTATTACAGAGAAGTTTTATTATAAATAATCATTATTTTATGTTGTGTTAGGTTTTCCCCATGAAACATAAACAATGACTACGTTTACACGTGCACCAATAATGCGATTATTTATCATAATCAGAGTAAGGTCTTACATTTACATTTATGCATTTGGCAGACGCTTTTATCCAAAGCGACTTACATTGCATTATACTATACATTTGTATCTGAGTATGTGCAATCCCTGGGATCGAACCCATGACCTTGGCATTGCTAGTGCCACGCTCTATCCACTGAGCTACAGGAAAGCTTAGTCTTAATGGTCTAAATTAATAGTCTTAATTAATAGTCTTGTTAATTTCCTTAACAGGAAAGTCTTAATGGCAGTAAGGTTTACACATCACACAAGCAGAACTCTTCACTCTAGTTTACATGCAATTTTCATTACTCTGATTATTCGCTAATAAGTATGGTTATACCACACTTAAGATGATGATACATGGGGCAACTTTTTGAGCAATGTTGCTGGGCAATGTTGCCGTCAACGGACAACCTGATGAGACACAGGGCAACTAATTAGGGCAACAGACAGTTGGCAGCAACTAATCAGAGAGGAGCAAATCTATTGCCAACTCAATAAATACTTTATTATAAACACTTGTTAGGCACTTTATTTCAACTTTTCAAATATTTTCTTCATTTTTATTAAAAATAAATGCCTTTCCGATCTGATTTGTGACAGGAAAAGGGAGAAGAGCGAATTCGGCAAAAGGCGGATTCGAACCCGCGTCGATCGCATCAAAAGCTATTCAAATGTCAAACGCCCTGCAGCCTACGCTACTACAGACGTTGAAAAATCCTGTCTTTTTAGTATTTAACTGAAATCATTCAATAGCTTCATTACAGCATACACACATTACTTTCGGACAGTTGTTGGTATTTTAAGCAATATATGAGGTAAATTCCCTGTTTTGGGTTGACGCATGACAACTTACTAGCGTAAAAAGATAAAAGTTCACACTCCTTTTCTCTGCTCCACTGCCGCTGAGAGGCCGCCATCTTGTTTGAATTTTTTCTGAAATCTCCGAACCGAACACGTGATCGGCTGCTAACATTCTGATTGGAGGATCTCAAAAAATTGCCCACGACTGATCTAACGTATCCAGATATATATTTGTTGCTCATTCTCAGTGGGAAAGTAAAAGAGAATAAAATGAAAAATGTGTTATGCGGTTCGATATCCAGAGTTTTTAAAATCACGGTTGTAAGAATGCAGAATCCCTGTGGAATTTAATTATTGAGTTGAAAATGTTGCTCCTGGTGACAAAAGAACATGAGTGTGAAGTTTGTACCAATTCGTTTTGATTGGAAAAAGCTGGCCTAGTAAAACAAAGTAAATCATCTGGTCAAGCAAAGAATCTGATTCTGTTTTAATTCTTCGATCACTGAAATAATAAAATATTTAACAACTAATAATTAAACTTTTATGATAAAAATACTACATCTCGATTTCACAGACATTATAGTCATTTCACATGACAATGATCCTAAACATGCCGCCAAAAGAACAATTCAACAGCTTAAGGAAAAGAAGGTGAATGTCTTTGAGTGGCAAAGTCAAAACTCTGACTTAAATCCTACAGAAAATCTGTGAATAGACTTGAAGAGAGCAGTAGGGAAAGACAGTAAAGACAAAATTGCTCTGTTAGCTGTGGTGTCAAGACATCTATAAATATGATTAAAAGATTAATATGAGGCAGAAGTACAGATTGTCCCATCTTATTATTGGCTGTTTCAACACAAAATGTTTTACCAACTAAGAAGAACAGCACTTTTAGAGTTTCATCCCTCTGCCTAATGTAAGCACAAGTATTGGGACGGTTTAACTTAAAGCAAATGTAAAAGTGTATATTTAATTGTAAATCCCTTGCAAGCAAGCATAGGAGTGAGTCTGTGAACCATAGACATCAACAGACATCTGCCTTTAGTCTCCTCTTCAGCTGGTGAAATGCATGTTAAATAAGATTTATATCTGAAGATTGACTTGGAATGTCCAGTTTGGAAAGTACTGAAAAAGACAGTACTGGCAAGCTTCATCAACCAACGATGACCAGGTCAGCTGAGAAAATCAACAGCAGTTGATGATAGACAAATGACAAGGGCTATGAAAAAAAACTCTAAAATAACTGTCAGTAAAATCACCAAGCAACCTCCAGAAAGCTGGGGTGATGGTCTCACAATCTGCTGTTCGCAGGAGACTTCACCAACAGAATTACAGAGGATGCACAGCAAGATCAAACATCTGATCATCAGTACCAAAAAATAGGAAAGCCAATTTGAATTTGGAAAAACACACAGAGATGAGCCAGTAGAGTTTTAGAACAGAGTTTTATGGACAGATGAGGCAAAGATTAATCTTCATCAAAGTGGGAAAGCAAAAGTGTGGAGAAAAAAAGAAACTGCAAATGATCCAAGGCATACAACCTCATCTGGAAAGCCTGGTGGAGGTAGTGTCATGTCATGGGCACGCATGTCTCTACCTCTGGAACAGACTCACTCATCTTTATTGATGACTTATTCAATGATGGCAGCAGAAGAATGAATTCAGAAGTGTACAAAAGAATCTTGCCTACCAGTGTTCAAGAAAATGCCACCAGACTCACTGGGAAGTGCTTCATATGGCAACAGGACAATGACTCAAAACACTAGTACTGCCAACTCAATCAAGGAGATTATCATGGTAAAGAAATTTTGGGTTTTAGATTGTCAGTCTCCAGATTTAAATCCTAAGCATTTCACCAGCTAAAGAGGAGACTAAAGGCAGAAACTGTATTAAAGGCAGTATTAAAGACCTGGAAAAGCATTTTAAAGTGTGAAGCCAAGAGTCAGGTGATGTCTATGGGTCACAGACTCGCTCCTGTGATTGCTTGCAAGGGACTACAACTAAATATTAGCATTTACACTTTTGCATTTACTTTAAGTTAAACCGTCCCAATACTTATGCTCACATTAGGCAGAGGGATGAAACCCTAAAAGTGCTGTACTTCTTAGTTGTTTAATTTTTTTTTATGTTGAAACAGTCAATAATAAGATATGACATTCTGTACTTCTGCCTCACATTAATCTTTTAATCATATTTATAGATGTCTTGACACCACAGTTAACAGAGCAAATTTGTCTTTACTGTCCCAATACTTACAGAGGGCACTGTATATATATGTATATACACACACACACGTACATACATACATATGAAGATCATTGTGCATCTTATTGGCAGTGCAATAATGGTGTGGTCACATTAGCAAAAAAAAAAGCCATGAAGCACAACTCACACAGAAGTCACTTTCAAACCAAGCAAACTTTCACTGTAATATTAAATAAATATTAAAAAAAACATTTAAACATTCTTTCAGAAAGAAATATGATGTAATTACAGCTTTGCCCTAGATTCATTTAAAGTGGAAATCGATCCATGTAAGAGAAAGTGGAAAATCTTGGGCGTCAGGGACCAGGTCAAAGTAACACCAATCCTTGCAGGTCAGCCTTCTCAAGTGCACATTACTATTGAAACACACACAAACATACAATGAAATGAAAAATTGCAGGAAAATTTGGAGCCAGCGATAAAACTTAAGTAGAGTGAAACAGAGACTGGGCAAATTTTCTGCAGCCTTGTATTCGGAAGTATTTTTTTCATTAATGTTCTTCATAAGCATTTAAACTGGTTTTGGTCTGGGTATCGATAGCACTATCATTAAGGACTTCCCTTGTTAGATGTGTGTGTGCGTATCCTTTTTCACTCTCTAAACCAAACAGGATGTTTAGACATGAACCCTGAGCCTGGAGTCCGCTTAAGTTAATTAGCAGGCATTGTTAATGAGCGCTCTGAGCTGTCAGTTAGCCGCTTCGCTGGTATTTGATGAAGCCATCCAGGGCAGGCTTACGATGACTTACTGCTATTAGCACTGTACAGCAGACAAGCAATTAAATATGACATCACGTTCAAAGACTTTCACCATATTAGTACAGCTCTCACGTTGAAAAATAAATCACATGAGAGACAAAACCTTATAAACACCTAACAAATAATGGTGCAGCACTGTAGCCAAACAGCACAACAGATGTTTGGAAAAAACCTTCCTGATGCACTGCAGGCTGAGGAACCAATACACAACTCACTGCTGCTGAGTATTAAACAGAGAAACAGCTCAGTTTCACAGGTAAAGGGTGAGAAAGAAAGTCTACAGAACACAAGGTGGCTTGGATCAACACGTGAAATGCTGAGGATTTTAGTTGGAATTATCAGGTATTGCACGGAGACACAGGTGCAACGATTACAGATTTCTTAAAAGAAAAATGTTCTTTTAAAACATTTTACGATGTGGCTTTTGAGTTCACAGTACTGTGAAAACATGTCCAACCCAGTCCAGAAATGGCATATTTTAAAACTAAGATGCAAAAATAAGACATCAAACTACATCAGTGTAATTTGTTGTTCAGAATTTGGCTTGCCCAGTTGAGGTAACATAAGGAAAAAGTGGGATAAATACCATTATTTCTAAACATCAGAATAACTAACAAGAAGATTTAGGAAAAGTAAAACTTTGCACCTATAGCTCTGCATATCCTTTCAAATGATATCAGCTTAAATTAAAGAGCAGCAGAAGTAAATTTTTAACAAGTTCCTGATCCCTGCAATCAGATCTTAACAGTTTGAACATTTCAGACTGTCTTAATGTGATGCATGTTGAGCAAAGAGGTTATTAAAGGATGTGACTGTACTATACTGAACAAACTGGTGTTACTTATTTCACATGCGAAGAGTCTTTTTAAACAGAAGTCTTCAAGGCACTGCAGCAATAAAAATCTTAATTCTAATCATATAATTATTTGTGACTATTCAAGACATTTCTGAGTAAAATAGTTTAAAAGTAAAACAGACATCAATTTTTTTTCAGTGTGGTTTAAAGGTGCCATCGAATTGAAAATTTAATTTACCTCAGAATAGTTGAATAACAAGAGTTCAGTACATGGAAATGACATACAGTGAGTCCCAAACACCATTATTTCCTCCTTATATAAATCTCATTTGTTTAAAAGACCTCCGAAGAACAGGCGAATCTCAACATAACACTAACTGTTACGTAACAGTCGGGGTGTACGCCCCCAATATTTGCATATGCCAGCCCATGATCGAGGCATTACACAAGGGCAGCCAGTATTAACGTCTGGATCTGTGCACAGCTGAATCATCAGACTAGGTAAGCAAGCAAGGACAACAGCGAAAAATGGCAGATGGAGCGATAATAACTGACATGATCCATGATAACATGATATTTTTAGTGATATTTGTAAACTGTCTTTCTAAATGTTTCGTTAGCATGTTGCTAATGTACTGTTAAATGTGGTTAAAGTTATCATCGTTTCTTACCATATTCACGGAGACAAGAGCCGTCACTATTTTCATTTTTAAACACTTGCAATCTGTATAATTCATAAACACAACTTCATTCTTTATAAATCTCTCCAACAGTGTGTAATGTTAGCTTTAGCCACGGAGCACTATCAAACTCATTCAGAATCAAATGTAAACATCCAAATAAATACCATACTTATGCGATTAGACATGCTGCATGACGAACACTTTGTAAAGATCAATTTTGAGGGTTATATTAGCTGTGTGAACTTTGTTTATGCAGTGATAGAGTCGAGAGCTCGGGAGGGGGCGGAGAGCGCGAGCAATTAAAGGGGCCGCAGCCTGAATCGGCGCATTTCTAATTATGCCTCAAAATAGGCAGTTAAAAAAATTTATTAAAAAAAATCAATGGGGTATTTTGAGCTGAAACTTCACAGACACATTCGGAGGACACCTTAGACTTATATTACATCTTGTAAAAAAACGTTCGATGGCACCTTTAAAAAAATATGATTGTTTTGGGACTGTTTTGATGATATAACGCCTTTGAGGAAAGAAAACTCAAACTGAGCACAGTCTACCACAAATCAACCCTTCCTTCTGAAAAGTGACTTAAAAGTTTTCATTCTGAATAATATATCTATTAATTTATTGTTTAAAGACAAAATGCTTTACGAGAACTTTAGTTACATTAAGGGTGTGTTCACATTTGGCAGGTTTGGTTCGATTAAAACAAACTCTGGTGTGATTGCTCTGTTAGTACATTTCATTTGAATATGTGTAATCCAAACACGGTTGCGCACCAAACATAGGCCACATTCACACAGCAGCAGAATACGGTTGTCAGTCCTGTATTTGAGTCCTTAATACGGTTACATTCACAGTACAGTTATTTACAGGAGTGACAACCGCATTCTATAATCGAACTCACACCCATAAATTTTCAGGACACACAACCGCATTCTCTGAATATTCGCGCTGTATGAACGGAACCACACTGGACAACTAGTTGTCTGTCACGTCATACAGTGCGAGAGAGCCGCTACGCTAAGGGATGTCATGTGTGTGGTTTTACTTTCAGTAACTTATAGCGAGGGAGAGACGAGCTGTGTTATCTGAAGGTTTTAGATCCAGTCACTGTGCCCCACTGTTGCACATTCATACAGACAGTGTTCCAGATGCTACTGTAAGTTGCTGTGTGAACGAGACATTTTGAGACTCACACCTGTAAGTAAATGCGAAAAAACTGACAATGTGAACGTGGCCATATAGACCAAGACATTTTTAGGGGTTCTTGTCCACTTCCAAACAAACTCTGGTGCGGTCACAGACCAAAGACATCTAAACGAACCAAAAACAGGAAGTGATGTCACAAGATGCAACCCTAAAAAGGAAAGAATGCTCAAGCATACCTGGCTTCCATTACAGTTCGATACAGGCGTCGGAACCGCCATCTCTTTGCAGCAGATCTTTGTGTGTGTAAAAGAATAATTCCTGCTGCTGATTTGACTGCTTTACAAATTTAATAAGCTCTCTGTGAGTTCTCAGCTGATAAAAATACCATTATACTGTACGTACACACATACAACAAGAGTGTTTAGTACATAGCATTGTTTTGGATTTTCAGTAAGTTTCATAGCAAAATACACATCATAAAACTTATTTTTTTGCTTTGTATCTTTAGATTCAGTGTTAAAAATAACTGTGTAAATGCCAAGCAAACTGGACTAAATATATCATTTTCTTTTTTTGTCTGAGCCAAAAGTACAAAGAGAACTTTTTTTCTTCTTCTTTTTTTTTCCACTCTACAAATGTTCTGACTAGGCAGCAATTCTGCAATTCGAGAGCTCTATTTGGCTGTTTTCATAATAGCTGCACTAAACCAGTATTTACTGATCGGGAACGTTGACCACCTATGGCGTGGAGTCTCACAGAGCAGGGAATCATTGCCGAATGCTGAAACCTCAGCCTATTACTTATCATCATAACTGTCTAATAACACCCCACAGGGTCAAAATTTAACTACAGGGGGAAAAAAAGAAAATGTAATGTTCTGTACTTCCATGAGTCACCGCAGAGCTTGTGAGAAGCGTTCTTACAGCTTTGACGTGCCTGTAAACTGCGGGTTGAGTGAGTCAAGGTTTAGAATTGAACAGTAAGCCAAATAAAGGGTTTTGATTCAATAGAAATTGATTCACACATTTTCTCTCTGGTAGAGCTCTGGAAAAGCATTGCCTGCTCTTCTACCTCAATATTTTCCATAAAACATCCATAACTAACGCTGCTAATCAATTTCAGGAGTGATTCATTAGTTTAAATCAATCCGTCGCCTCTTTTTCATGACTGTTTTGTGATACGTTGTTATCATATTTGGTCTATTGAGGCTACTGGTTCAGTTTTGCTAATTTATTTTGAATACAGGTTGGAATGGTACACTTTATTGGTATCTATGGTTCCATGAAGAACCTTAAATTTACGTGTAAATGTTTCAATGCACAAAATGTTCTTTATAGTGGATATTCTTTAGATTTTTTAAATGTTCTTCACACTAAGAAAAAAAAAATCATATGGCATTGCTGCAAAAACACAGTTTTGAAACCTTTATTTTAAGAATGCAGATAAACATTAAAAGCAAAAAGCTTACAAGGACACTGGCCATCACACCTCAAAGGATGGTCATCTCGTCACTGTTCTAGACGAGTGAGAAAGACTCTGCCGTTCCTGCCAGAGCTGGTCAGATGGGTGCAAATACACACGCATGCAAATGCATGATGGAGCAACAGGGATATGATGCTTTGTGTTGAAATGTCCTTGGTAAGACAGATGCCAATGTAATAAATGAGAAATGGGATGAAGGTTAAAGGAATACACGATAGTGATCTTTCATTTGTAGAACAAAAAAGGAGAAATTGTGTAGAAAGTCCAAGCTGCTCATTTCCAAAAAAAAAAATACAATAATTTATTTCTAAAGAAAGACAAAAATTTCAGTTGCTATTCACCAAAAATATTTAACTCTATTGTACACAGTAAAAAATAAAATGGAAAAAAAAATAAATACAAACTTAAATTTACAAAACAAAAGTGAGGTAAAAAAAAGTAACATTTTCAAACTTTTAACCTTTTTTAACAACTCTATCCTTTTTAATGTTTTTACTATTAGAAGTTATAATGTGTCTTTAAAATTTATATTTTTAATTACAAAATAAAACAATTTTAACAACAATTTACAGTGAAAGTTCATTATATGTGACCCGTGCTGGCAAAATGAGTCGGAATGTGCACAAGCTGATTTCGAGCTACAGGCAAAACAAGTGAAAAATGTCAGTTTTCGTTGAAATTGAAGTTCACACAAAAATTCATTAAGCCCTTGTCTAGTGATCCTAATGCTCCAAATAGCAATCAAACATCTAAAAGTATCTTTATTTGTATGTTTTCTGAGAGGAGTACCTTTTCTTTGTCTATGAAAAATGGTATCGTTTTAAAGCACAGCATTCCACTTTGTGAATATTCATAGCGAATTCGATGGCATGAGTCTAAACCAGTGAAATGTGATTTTCAAAACATAGCTGATATAAACAAAACAATCTTACTCGCGATGACTGACAGATTTGAAGAACGCACAAAGACACCGTGATCCCGATATACACATATACACAGAATTACAGTCTTGTTGAGTATTCACGCAAACTTCTGTTATATGTTATGTCTTAAGTGAACATTTGGTTAACTGTTGAGGGAAAAACATCTGATGTTTAACATATTAGATCCATGTGAAACAGAAGTTCTTAATATATAGGCTGTCTGTTTCATTAATGTTAATCAAACAATTGTGGAATTATGGAAAAAAAGTTGTATATTTTTCCTATAGATATTTGGTTTTGACTTGGTTTGTGCCAAATTTTTATTAACAGGGATTTTAAGGTATGGTTGCTAGGTGATTTTGTTTTGAAAATCGATTTTCCTGAAAATTGACTTTGCTGACTATCGACTTTAAACAGGTATAGCTCAGTCATTTTTGTCAAATTCCAACAAATCACACATCATTTTTAATAGTTTTTTTTATCAGTTTTTTTTAAATAGAGAATGTGATAAATAACAATAACTCATTTTGATAATTTGCTCATTACGACTCATTTTGCCAGCACTGGTTACATAAATTAAAGTAAAAGTATTATGCAGATTTACATTTATATTTACATTTACATGTAAAATTTTTCTTCCAAAAACTACAAATATTACAGTATTCTACAGTCCAAAATACATATAATGTGGTTAATAGGTTTCACAAATAACATTTTTACCACTTTTTTACATGAAAGGATCAAACTTTTTTATAGTATAGCTCTCATAACTTTTTCCATTTACACTGTGGTCAAAAGTTTGGAATAATTATGATTTTTTTTTTATTGTTTTTGAAAGAAGTCTCTTATGCTCACCAAGGCTGCATTTATCTGAAAACCAAATAAGTGACATTTTAAATATATTGTAAGGCTTGATTTTCCTGCTAAACAAAAACTGAGATAAAGTGTCCTGCAATAAAGTAACAAAACTTTAATCTGGAAAGAAGATCTCAAAGAAGTAGCAATGGACAACACCTTGCCCCACTCCAAAAGGACAACGCCTCCCCCACCACACACACACACACACACACACACACACACACACACACAACTCTCCTTCCCCTGCCTCAAGTCACTGAAAGTTATTCAAAACATTAATTACTTTGTATTTTGTTTTTCCCTTTTCATGTTTGGTATCATTTAATTTGTCTCAGTGCGATTGGTAAAACGGTCTCAATTTCATAGCAGTACAAATTAGAAGAAGATGGAAAATTAAGGAAAATTCTTCCTCTTTTTGGGTGGTGTCTCTTCTCCTCTCCCCCAAAAAGGTGTTGGTGTAATAAACTTTACGATCCTTTTGTTCTGGTTCTGGTAAAAAGGTAAAGAGCAAAGCAGTAGGGGGGATTTCTGCAGGCCCCCGCAGAGATGGGTGAATGTCGAGGACATTCACCCATCCCTGTGTATATATGCTTTCTTTGAGTATCGATTTATGCATTTACTTTCTGAATTGGCTTTAATTGTCAAATTTAATGTAATTGGCTCCTATATCTTTACTTGACAAATAAAATGTTATATTTGTTGATTCCGTTTTTTTAACATTATTTCATAGATCAAAGCGAAGGTATTACCTCAATCTGTGTTCAGATTGTTCATACGAAAGGTTTAATAGATGGAGCATAGGGCACGTCAATTAAATCCATTCATTTCTGATACACTGCCTTAAATAAGTTGCAGTTTTCTAAATTTAAAAACTATGTTTTTGTTCAGTAAGCAGAGCGCGACC